>NW_024039158.1:600000-1200000 GCF_016077235.1 Cyprinodon tularosa
CCTAAGTTCTAAGCCTTCTAACAATTGTCTAGGGTAGGGGTAACCAATTAAAAATCAGGGTCCGAATAAAGAAAATCAACAACTAGTAGAGGTCTGGAGACATTTTTAATTATAATCCGTTACTTTAAACAACATTTAACACTGAAATAAGATGCAGGTGTTTATGCATCCATGTTATACGTTGACTTTTTAAATAAAAATATATAAAGATAGAGACATAAAAGCAGAGACATAAAAATAGAAAATGTTTCCCTTTTAAAATCTAAATAGTTTTTAAAGTTAAGAACAACAATCTTTAAGTTTGGTATAAAGATTTCCTGACGAACATTTTTAATAAAAAACCTGAACTCACAGGTTTTTTTCTTTCTTTTTATGGCTTAATGAGAGAGATGGGTCTGAATGGAGACGAAGCCATTCTCAAGCACATATCAAGGTGCTCATTTTGAGCCTGGATCGATATTTATTTTTGATTATGTTCATGGTGGAGAATCTTCCTTCACAGCAGTAGGTTGAGCCAAACATACTCAAAAGGGTCATTTTTAAGCACACCATTTCACTTTTCTTTCACCAGTACACCGCAGTTCTTTAAGCAATCCACACTTTCTCTGCTCTCTTTTTCTCATCATCTTCTCCTTCTTTCCCACTGCCCGGCTTGCCACAGGTTTTCCTGCCTTGAAGCAGCAGCCCTGACTGATGCAGCTTGTTGGCTAATTTTTATCACCTGTAGCCTGGTCCTGGACACTTCAAAAGGCTTTACAGTACAAACAGGAGAAGCGGTGCAAGTGAAGTTAGATACTGTTGTTGGACAACATGCATTAATTTCTAAATGTTTTAAATCAGGTCAGGTCTGGATTAGCCAGCAAGTGGGTCTGGATCTGGACTGAGGTCCCCTTATCCGTGACCTCTAGTCTAGTGTGACCAAAAGGGCCAAATTTGGGGTACAGCAAGAGTAAATATTTGGAAAACTTTTATCCAAAAGGAAAATGTGAAAATGGCTGGAAACCCATGTTCAATGGAACAACTGAGTCCTAGTCAGACCCAACAGCTAAATAAGTGGAGCATCCTACACAACTGGGAAGGATGCGGGAAGTGGTTTCTGAAAGGTAAGTTAGTAGCCTATCCCACAGGGCCACCATAGAGGTTGTCAGATGTTATAAGCCATGTTTCCTCAGTGTTAAACTGTCCTATTACACTTTCTCAATTTCCTGCCATCGAAGACTTTAAAAATGTTTGGTTTTCGAAAAGACTTCCCAAGACTCTTTTGAAACAGCTCATTTACCAGACAGCAACAGAACATTCACTTTTTGAAAAATACAGCTGTATAGGTTTTTTGTGTTTTTTGGTCATGTTTCTTGAAGCAATAGAGATCCCAATGGAAGTACAAACATGTGCAAAAGGTTTATTTGGCGTAATAGGTTCCTGTATACGAATCTATCATTGTTTTTCCAACGATAACTTTGTTCTTGCCACTTCTTAATGAAAAGTCAAATCGGTGAAGTGTACAATAAGTAGTTGATCCAACGAAGGCATTTCCATAAAGTTACCTTGGTTTTATTGGCTGCTTCTGTGATTAATGCTCCTTGTATGGCCTGATTGATGGATATGTCTATGTATATTTTCTGCATTGCTCGTTCATTTCTAAAATGACAGATTTAACAGAAAACTGTGTGATATTTAAGGGTTGGGAGATTTTATTTCTGTAACCTAACATTTTTTAAACCCCAGGGCCGCTGGAAGTCATTTTGATCAGGGGGTGCTGTGAATTTTTTTTTTTTAGTTTTTTTTGGACAAAAGATCTATGAGCGTGTAGACTAATTCAAAATACAATAAATAAATAGATGAGATTCATTACTTTATTGTCATATACACTTCAGTGCACGCAACCAAGGTCTGTAACACACAGGAATCATTAATCACATTAATTATTAATCAGTTCTCAGGTGACTAAATGTGCTATTACCTGTAATTAAACTTCACAATAAAACAATTTTCTGTGGCTTTACAGCAATTTGAAAAGCTGGGAATCACTAAGGTGTAGCCTTTCTTAGATTATTCTCTAGGAATGACTTTTTTTCTCTTCCACATAATGCAGCCACTGCTATCTGGTAAACCAAGCTGGTGCCACAGAACGTAAGAAAGTTTCATTACCTCAACACTGTGCAGGACATTTTAAACTGGATGTTGGTTGGAAGGGCTTGTCTAATACAATCACGCTAGGTTAGGCTGCGGGTGCTGGAACTGTGCCTGCCATTTCAACTGCCATAAGATGTGCGTCGACAGTCTCCTTACTCTGGATGCTCTCCGTTCTTGGTGTTGAGGTACTATTGTTCTTCTTCACTAGTGGTGGTTTTCCAAAGACATCTGAAATGGGTTTCTGTCATTAGACTATCTAAATTTACTAGTCTGTATAGACGAAATCTTCGCAATGGTGAAAATGACCTACAGTACCACCTAAGGATCAAGTCCAAATACCTGAAACGATATTAGGGAAAGTGGCTTGATTACACAAACCGGAAAGGACTTAACCTCAATAAGACTGGAACGCTAGACAAATCCATATAAGAGGACCTGTGCAACCCCCACATCCCCTAAACATGGACTCTGTTATACCTTTGTTTTATTTTTGTTTGGCCTTCTCTTTTCACTTTTCTTTTTTGGTTTTTCCATGCAGTTTGGAAAATACAAAAAAAAGTACAGTTTTTATGACTATAAGGCGCATATAAACGTCTTTTTTTTCTCCCTCAAATATAGTGTGGTGCACCCTATGTGTAACTGCGGACGTTGTTGAGACCGCCATGAGAACGTTAAAGGGGGAAGTGTGGGAGTGGATTGTGTATAAAAGAACAGGTATGTGCTTTATGCAGAACATTGTTGTCTTTACAACCCTGAAAATGGCAAAGAGAGACGCCTATGAAGCACAGTTTAAACTGAAGGCTATCAGCTACGCAGAGGAACATGGAAATCGAGCAGCCGCGAGAGAATTCAAGATCAATGAATCGATGGTTCGCAAGTGGAGGAAGATGGAAAACGAACTCCGACAGGTGAAGAAGACGCAGCTGAGTTTCGCCGGACATAAGGCGAGGTCCAGCCAAGCCACATCACCAACATGGACGAGGTGCCACTCAGTTTCGACATCCTGGTGAATCACACGGTGGAGAAGAAGGGGACCAGCCCGGTAGCGATACACACAATGGGGTTTGAAAAGGTGTAGTTTACTGTTGTGCTTGGCTGCCACGCAAATGGACAGAAACTGCCGCCTATGGTGATTTTTAAAAGAAAGACTTTGCCTAAAGAGACTTTTCCAGCTGGAGTCGTTATTAAGGCAAATGAAAAGGGCTGGATGGATGAGGAGATGACGAAAGAGTGGCTGAAGGAGGTGTATGTAAGGAGACCAGGTGGATTTTTCCACGCATCACCATCGCCGTTAATCTGTGACTCCATGCGTGCCCATCTCACAGCCGATGTGAAAAACATGGTGAAACAAATGAATGCTGTGCTTGCTGTTATTCCAGGAGGTCTGACAAAGGAACTTCAACTGCTCGACATCTGTGTGACCCGGCCATTCAAAGTAAGGCTGCAAGCGGCGTTTGCGGATGGATTGTTGATGCTTGGTCTAACGTGTCTGCTGGCACTGTTGTTCGAGCCTTCACAAAAGCCGGCATCATTTCTGAGGAGCCGCCCGGCAAGGAAAGTGACTCTGACAGCGAAGAAGGGGAAATTGGCATGTCTTAGCACAGCTACTTCGATGGGTTTGATTAATACTTTGTAATAAATACATGAATAAAGCACAATCATACTCATTTTTGCTCCCGCTCTATTTTTAAATACGCAGTAGAGGTATTTAAACGTAGTAGAGGACATGTACCTGTATATAAATCCCGCCCCATAGTCCGGTGCGCCTTATGTGTGTGTTAAATTCAGTAATGGCACACATAACTGAGACTACGCCTTTTAGTACGGTGCGCCTTATGGCCGTGAAAATACAGTACAAAAAAAACATGCACTAGTCTGCTGCTGCGAGCCGGATACCTCGTTGACCACTAGCTTTCTTGTCATTGCCATGACAATGTAACTTTGGTGAACTTGTATTAATTAGGCCTCAAAATAATTTAACTTAAATCCAAACACATGTAATAGTAAAATAAAAAAAAGTCAAAATGTTATAATTTTTAATTGTGCAAAGTTTTTAATACGTTTTAAAAAGTCTATCTCTCGCCGCTAGGGGGTGCTGCAGCACCCCAACTTTCCGTGGCCATGTTAAACCTCAACTCTGTTTGATCACCACTGGTATCTAACAAACCTCAGATGCCTTCACCCAGCAGCTGCGTTTATACTCGGAATAAATTACTCACTGATGAACACTGGGCTGATAGGGGCAGTATGAGCATCTACAATTTTCAAGCTTTAATTTTTAACATCAAGCACCAGTGTGCTCTCCCCTTCCGACAGTAAATATATGTTGCTTTGTGTCGGTCTATCATATGAATTAATAATAAATACATGTTTGTGGTTGTATTCGCCTGCACACGCCTCACTGAAAAGATTATTGGAACAACCTCCTTCACTACAGATGGTTATTATTTGCAATTGACTAATACTTTTAAATGATTAACTGTTCCAATTTCAAACTAAAGAAAAGAAATGCTGAAAATGTGGTGCACAACTCTCCCCTCCCATAGATGTAGTGAAACTTTAGGATTTACTATAAGAGAGCATGAGCATGTGGTCTGGGATGTAAGGACAGATTTTAGATAAAAGCCAGATGGAAGCAAATAAACTTGCTCTCTTTCTGAGTCTACTCTCTGCTATTTCAGGATGGGGGGGGGGGGGTCTGACTTGGCAAGTGTAAATACACAGCCTAGTATAAGCATTTGGTCTTTCTACTTAAAGGGGAGGTATAGGGTCTGGAACATGTTCAGCAGGGTGACCCACTTTTCTTTGCATCTGGACCTCATAAGTTCCCTCCTCAACAGCAATGGGAAGAAAGTCTAGACTCTAACATCTCTATCCTACTCTGACTTTTAAACTTGACATTTGCATTTTTTGGAGTTTCCTTTACAATCAGTGTCCCCACCTTTAGAAGATGGTGCATGGATTAGAATGTATAGATATTTATAGTTATCATATTGAGAGGAGCTTATTTTCGGCACCCAAACTTGGAGATCTCCCTCTTGTGAGGAACATTTTTTTAATAAGAACTGCTCCTATGGGGAGAATGAAAAAGTGTGGAAACATTTTTTGCACCTGTGCTCATTGTTCTGGTATAAAAGGCAAAAAGTTATAGGCATATGTTTAAACCAATGTCAAAACTGTGTTCTTCCTTCTTATTTTGCTCTCTTTAAGGTCACAGCAGTAGATTGAACTTGTTACATCTTGATACTGAAAATCATTCAGAGCTGCAGATGAAAAGCTTTCTTGTTCTCACAACACATAAAAAAACATCCAGGAAATTGTTTTGTACTAGCTTTATTTTCAGTCTGACGTACTGATTAATGTTTTTTTGTCTTTGATACCAAACGGGGTCATTGAAGAGGAGAATTTCCTGAGGTTGTAAGTCTCAATGCCATACAGTCATTTATGGAATAAAGGTAATAAAACACACCCTGTATATGATTGAAGTCCCAGTAATACTACTGTATAGTATCCCTATATTGTCACAAAACCTACACAGTCTGAAAGTGGGCATTATATTCTTTAGATTGTTATTGTTTATTTTCTGCTCCAAATCATTTATATTAGCTGAACCTAAAGAGTTTCAGTGTGAATGGTCTTAGCTTAGTTTACAAAGTGCTAGCTATTTTTTCAAATTTAAAGTCCAGTTTAATCTCCTGTATCATTATCAAAAATGTTGCCTAATAAAACACAATTTATATATATATATATATATCTCAACAAGCTTTCCAGTTTCTCTTATAGCTCGGATCAATGTGTTAAACCATGAATACAAACACACAAAAAGTTCCAGAAATAATGCTTTAAAATCAATTTATTTATATACTGTTTAACCAACTCACAACAGATCTCATCTGAGGAAATACAAGAGATTGCATCAACTCACTGACATGCATCATTCACTCTTCTTGGATAGGCTTAGAGCCATGGTTGGCTAGCACTATCCTTGCATATTCTGAAGGGTCACTTTATCCGGTATTGTATGCCTGTACAACAAGGGCCTTGTTTTCAAAGAGGGAGTGTTGCAAGTGATTTTAAAAAGATTGCTGTGCAAATGTTAAGATGTTGGTTGCATCCATTAAAAAGAGCAGTTTTTGTGATAATGGCAATTTGTGACTGGCTATAAAAGGAAAAGGAGGTTCTAAGCCAATGGTTTTCAAACTTGGTCCTCGGGACCTTCTGTCCTGCAAGATTTAGATGTGCCTCTGCTCCAGCACACCTGCATTAAATGATTGCACTAGATTCTTAGCAGCCACCACGGGCTGCAGGGGCCTCTTAATCATCCATTTACTTAAGTCAGGTGTATGGAGGCGGGGAAATACCTAAAATACTAAATAACCAAACTTCTTGTTCTACCTTAAACCAACTCCTTAACAGCAGCTTGATCCGATAAAATTCGAAACCTTTTTTGGTTTAAGTGCATGAAGATCGGCTTCCATCCTGCTGCCTCCATTTATGTAAGCCTGTATAGACATTCTTCCTTGAATAGTATTACTCTACAATGTTTGTTTTTTGACAGTGCAAGGGCTTTAAGATGAGCACAGAATTGCTCTCTATCTTCTGTCATTGTACTGTGCCTCATTTGTGGCCACAATGTCTGCAGAAATGTTTGCATGTCAAGTTTGCACCTGACTCAAAGAAGTCCTAAAAAGATGCCAAATCAGTGGTCGAAGGAGGATTTTAGATTTGGAAGATCGCTTTGCATTTGGTAAATGTTTATATTTGCATATCCTCCATCCATGAATTTGAGCGGCTTGTTCATTAGAAAAGATAATCTGTACACCTATTAAGGGAAACGTGCAAAAAAAAGGTTTGCACACACTGTATGAGAAACTGCAACTCAAATAGCTTCTTTAACGATCCTCTCTGTGTGTAAAAACAAGCTTGCAAAAGTTTGAAGACCCCAAAACCTTCTTAAGATCAAGCCTTAAGTTTAAAAAGCGTGAGATTTGTAGTTTAAGTTAAACTGACAAAATTATTTTTTTTTCAGATGAGCCAAGTAAGATAGTATGCTGCCAGATACCAAGACAAAGAAGACAAAAATAGTTTTGATTACAACCAGTGTATGCAGAATTCCTTCTCTAAATGCTCAACATGTTGACATCAAAGGAGACGTAAAGAAACAAAGATTCCACCCCATCCAATGGGAGCGAAAAACCAAAACGACCCAAGCAGACCATGTTTGGACAATAAAGGATTGATAAAATGAAGCCCAGTCCATTGACTGGCATTGTTAGGATTAGGATAAGCAATATTGCATATGAACCTTTTCTGGCTTAAATGATCAGTTCAGGCTGCCACTGCTGGTATAATGATATGGGGCCTATTTTCTGCACACTTTCGGAAACTCATTACTAAATAAGCCTTGTTAAAATACTATATCCTTGTTGCGGTATTGTTGCTGACAATGTCCAAATCTATTAGACCATACCATATCTATGAATAGCATTTGAATGCACCACATAGTATACCTCCAATCATCTTAAACTGGGAATGTAAAAAATGGGTTCTGTGTTCCACAATGACCAAATCTCAATCCAATTAGGGATCTTTGGAATGTGGTGGAATGGGAGATTCCCATTATAGTTGTGCAGATGGGACATCTAAAGTAGCTGAATAATTATTTAACATCAATAATGACCAATATCTCTCAGAAACATCTTTTCAATTCTATGCAATGGTAAAAAACGAAAGTTTCCAAGGCAAAAGGGGACAAATCCAACATTACAAAGGTGTGGGAAACAAAGCGGATGAGAAGTACATTATCAGATCAATCCAATGCAATCACGTACAAAATTTTTAATTGAATTATGCACATTTAATTCTGCTTAAATCAGCTGAAGGCAAGCTATTGTTCTGGATGGACTGGAAGTCTGCTTTAAGGAACAAAAGGTTCCAGAAGGCTTTAAATGCCTGGATTGTCTTGAGACAGTATCTTATTGAGTCAATGACATTAAAAACACACAGAAACACAACTGGATTATATTGTAGCTTCTGATGAATTGTCTTTGTTCTCCAACCCTCACAGAAGCAATAAATGTTCACCCCAGAATGAATACATCATGTTTCTTTAGAGACAGTGTTCCAATACCATAGAGGGTCTCGGGGGAGCAACAGGAACATTAGCCTGATGTATTTGTTTCTCTATTAGTATTGATCCATGTTTAGTGTCAATTCAGGCACTTGGGAGAAATGATCCAGCACAGGCTTTTGGGAACACAGGGAACACAATCAGTCCGTGCATTCAAGGACATCGAGAACAATTAAACCTTTGCATCCATGGCTGCTTTGGCACAGGAGCGAAATGGTCTTAGAAAACTGTGGTGCAGAGCATCTGCCAACACAACAACTAAGCTGTGAGACATGCCAAACCCTTTCCTCTATAAACACACCTCCTCTCCTCCTCCTCCACTGCCTCCTCCTAACCCCCTCACCCCCGTAGCCGAAAGCCAGAGCTGACTGATAAGCAGGCAGCCAGAGACGGACTAATCCTCCCACAGTGAGAGACGTTTCGGATGGCGTGTGATAGAAATCAAACTGAACTGACAGATGAAGGCAGAATGAGCCAGGACTAGACGGCAGAGGTTGGTAGAACTGAAGCAAGGATACAGATTAGCGAAAGGTGAGGACAAAATGTCATCGCTCTTTAAATGAAAAGAGAGTTACTGTAGTTCTACATTTTTTTTTTTATTTAATCGTCTCCCTTCTCTTCACATCCTGCCATCCTTTTTTTTTTTTGCTTTTCGATACATGTTCAAGCAATCCTCCCTGCCAGTTTGCCAAATCAGCCATCTCCCCATCATTCCCACCCATCCTCTCATGTCTTGCCTCCTCCTGCTCCTCCAGCCCCCCCTCCTCATCTCTCTCCTCCTTTCTCAGTCTCTCTCTCCTCGTCTGAATGAGGCGGATGTAGGTCAGCGCGTCTGGAGCCTGTCTGGAGCTGCAGAGAGCATCAGAGCTATCTCTGCCTTAGTGCCAGAGCTAAGGACGACTCTCCCTGGGCTATCAGAGGACAGGAATCGGCGGTGACTGACCTGACATGCCCTACAGATGGATCCAGCAGCCACAGGCGAATGGGGGTGGGAGGTCATGCGGGGAGGTTGAATGTTTACTTTTGAGAGGCTGAGCCAGTATATGTTATTTGCATGTTTGCTGCTGATGCAAATGAGTGAGATGGAGCGGCAGAGTGAGATAAAATACAGAGCCGTTTCGAGGGGAGATAGGCATTAAAAACTGTCGCTCTATCTTCACTCTAAGAGGTTTTAAAGTAAATGTTTAAGTAATTCTATCGTTGGATCGTCCCTTCTAACACATGCACTTTTCATTCCCTGCTTGCCAACCCTTCAACCCTGCACTACATTTACAATCTAACCTAATCATCACGAAGTATTACGTTTCTTTACCAGACCCGGTTACATCTGCAGCCGCTGCCATTTTTTTGCAAAAAAGACTAAACTCGGCGACCCTTCCAAATCCAAACTCCAGGAAGGAAAAATGCAGCGTTAAGCTCTTTTGTCTCAGACATTATTTCCTTTGGCGTGTTCCTCTGTCCAGGTCCTTTCTCGGCGGATGTCGTACACCCCAAACGGCTGAACATCCACAGTATCCTCCTGCATCCTCCGCAGACGTAAAGGAAAAGCGTAAAGCTTCGGTGAAGACTTCTGTGTTTCCAGTCCCTGCTCCTTCTCCCTTCTGTGGCTTTTAGACAATGCTCACAAAAAAGAACAATGTTTCAGAGTGCAGCTGCTGCGAGGCTGGATGATTGGAGTGTGTGTTGTGAGCGAGTTTCCGTGTGTCTGTCAATGCTCTCTATTTGTCTCTACAGCATCTAAGGATCTTGTGGTGGTCCTTCTGTACTTCAGTGACTATGTGTGCAACCCACAACTTTCAGAGTGTGTTAATGCGTTTGCGTGCCTCGGCGTGACATTGCAACCGTGTGACCTGCTGCGTCAGAATCCATCGCAACAAATTTTAGGGGGAATTCCTGGGGCATGGCATCGTGGGGCCGGCCATGCCTTGTCCACTTATCTGTATAAACCGTATCTGACTCGATTTGCCACTATTGTCATTTAACTCTCTTGATACCTTGTAAAATAGGAGCAAGAACTACTTTGAGTTCCTGTTTATGCTTTATCTCTTGTCTGATTCCTTTTCCTGCTCTTTGCCCGACTGAATTCGAACTGTTGAATTCAATGACGCTCTCTTTTTCTTTTAATTTTATTATATTTTTCTTTCGTTTTAGGGAGACAAGAAGGGACTGACCCCAAGAAAAAGGAAGGGAAGGACAGAGGAATGCTGGAACAGTTTCTTAATATGGAGTAAGAGTTTAAAAACTCTTCAGACTCACAGAAAATTCAAAAATGCATTTCAAGTGATTAAACTGCAGGTATCTATTAGTTTCCTGTTTGCAGTATAGGGTTCCTATTATCTCAAATAGCTGTTAAAGAGGGAAGCAGGAAAATCCTCTAATGTCTTTATCCTTTTGTATTACCTCAAATGAGGTGAAATCCAAAAGGAACATGAGGAAGTGTTACTGTACGTCTGGTTGCAGATTAAAATAGCTCTTTGTTGTTACTGTTGTATAAGGGCCGGACAGCAGTAGGTGGGTGATATGGTGAGATAGCCACCTGTACTGTATGCCACATCCACACAAAACACAGAGGGGACAGACTGCCTTAGGATGAGTCACACACACGTGTGAGTGTGTATGCAAATCAGTGCTTAGCCGTCAGGTTTTCTGTTTAACTGCAGGGGGGAGGAAACTTCCCATTGGTTTTTAAACTCTTCCATCGCTGAAAAAAGTCCAAGTCAGTTAAGGCCAAACGTACACGAGAGGCACAAAGGGGCTTATTGTGCATAACCTCCCGGGATGACGAGCGAGCAGGTCAGGGAGGCGCGTCATTCTGAGGCAGTTAAAAAGACAAGTCCATAGTAATGAGAACCTCCGCTCACTGACATGCAGTCTCTTTTCTCCCTCGTTCTTCAGACTCCTAATCTCATAACTCACGTTTTACGATACGCAGTGATGACTCCCTCGCCTGTTTTTTTTTGTTTTTTTTCCCCCCTCTGCTCCCAGCACAGTCATGAAGGCCTGAATTATTATAAAACTCCCCGTGTAGAAACACATGCTGCTTTCTCATTAGGCACTCAGGTTCCTTGAGGGTCAACCACATATTAGGGCATTCATGTTTATGTTTTATTAAAGAAAATGCATATTAAACATTTTAAACAAACAACTTTGACTCTCTTCTTATCAAAGTGACAAACTGTAGAGTATAGTTAGCAATGTCTTGATCACTATTTTTGGAAAATCTCAAGTGAAGCAGAAAGCAGTTACTGTATCTTTCTTTATAATAAATCCAGATTATTTAGTTTCGTATGGTAGACCTAACTACCAGTGAAGGACTCTTTCAAAATAACTAAAAACACCCTAGCTTTTAAATAAATAGTATTTGATGAACGTTTTGCTACTGTTATCACTTTTTATTAGGTTATTTAACACACAGCTTATGATTACTCTCAAGTGCATGGAGTAGTTAATACTTAAAAAAACATCTTCCTGCAAAGTTCTAAAAGTTCTAAAAATTACACATAAAAGCAGGCAGAGTTAATGTTATAGGTGGATAGTAACCAGATACATTTACTCAGTCACTTCAGTAACTTTTTGATAAAAGTACACGTTTAGGAATAGTTTTAATGCACCATAACTTTTACTTGTAGTGAATAATATCCATATAAGACATCGCTATACTTACATACATATTCTTTAGTATTATTTTTATTTATTAGCTTGTACAAATAAAAAAATTGCTCTAGACAAAGACATACAGTTAATGTTTATGTTAAAAATAGCTTTTTTTTGTTTTTTGAACACAAGCTTACTTGGACCTACATTTGGGGGTCAAGCTAATATAAAACAAGGAATTAATATTGTCACTGGAGGTACTGGTTTTATCATTTTTATACTGAAAAGTGTTTCTTCTGCCTGGAACAGTTATTTTCCAATTACATTCCATTACACATTAGATTTAATTATCTTGCTATAGAATTTCATACATAAATTGAAATATCAAATACTATTATTCATTAAGTTTTGATTCTTATCTGACTAATTTCTTTGATGGCTAATTTTTAATATTTCCTCAGTAAAAATATCACAAAATAGTGTTAGTCATACATGAGTGCAATTTTGGGTACTGTATCTACCTCTTGGTAATAGATTTTAGATGTTACTTTCTGCAGAAATTTAAATATTCAAAAAGGAAAAGCATTGATGGTGCAACATTTTCTCCCTTCATTTTCCATCCTCTTCTAAAAACTGCCAGATACAAACATGTTACTGTATACAGGTTCATTTATTTTGAAATTTGAGTTTTAAGACAGTTGTCCACTGAGTTTAAAGCTTATATTTTGCCTCAAAGACCATTAAATATGGACACAATCTAAATAAAGACACCAATCAATACATCAAATTCCATTCATTTTATTTATATAGCATAAATTCACAACAGATGTTACTTGAAAACATTTTACAAAGACAATATTGTCAGATTAGAGAAGTTGCTTATTTAAACGTCTATCTGAGGATCATTGAGTCAATGATTTTGTAGGATATGTTGCTTATAAGTTTGTAATAGGATCTCACTTTAAAAGTCTAAAAAACTTTTTATCATTTAATGTAATAGTATTATATATATGTATACTAATAGTATATAATAATGTACTATAATAGGCTCTACAGTTGCATAAATGGTGCTGTCAGAGAATTCCCAATCATTTCAATGCCCCAGTCACCATCACCTCCACTCCTACAGACAAAAATCCTAAACACAACCTCGTCAACTCCGCTCCCGCTGATCTGACCCTATTGGCGCCACACGCTCTCAAGAAGCAGCCTCCCGCATAGTGACACCGTTCCCTTAGGCATCAACAGAGCACAGACAAAGGAGGAGGTGTGTTTGAGGTAAACACATAGCTCAAATGGAGCGAAAGGGCCGGTCTGGCGGCGTCTGCGGGGCTCTTCTACAGCAGCAGTAGCAGTGCATCTGCTGGTGGAAAGCTACCTGACAGCTGCTTCTCACACATCAGATAAGATTACAGGTATAGCCGGTACACCTGTTTAAACAAACCGTCGTCCAAGAACGCCACTATGTGTGTGTGTGTGTTTGTTAGGAAGAATATAGAGATAACAGCCTAATCCAGCAGCAGGTGCACACACCCTAAAGCCTCCAAATATATCAGGCAATTAAGTTCATCATTATCAATGTGTTTGATTTATGTGATCAAAAGGTTGATTGTGCATTTTTAAAAATAAAGCTAAACCCTGAAGCAGAGCTGAGTTAAAGAGAGCATGTTTCTTCTCGTTTTTGCTGTTGCGAAGCTTGGAGGACTGTCTGTCAGTGATGTTGCAGGATCAGAGCTGGGCTTGCAGAGAAGCAGCCGATCACAAGACGGAGATGTTAACACACAAGCTCAAACGTACATTCATTCACACACAGGCTGTTAATGCCTGATCCATTTGGCTCTAGCCTGACATCTAGCGACTCAGGCTGTAATGGGATCTTACATGATACTGGCATGTGAACATAAAGAGAGGAGCTGAAAGCTGCCGTGTTTTTCTTCTCTACTTAAACTGTAATGATCAGCTTCCATATACCTGGTACACCACAGTGCGCTGACATATGAGGAGTAAAAAAAAAAAACAAGCCAAAGCCACACTCCCCTGCCTACATTGCCACCTGTGATGTCACTGTGCACGCCACCGGTGTCGCAATGGTTTGTAAAATAACACGTTGGGCGGCTTGCGTTAGGGTGGGCTCGCCCCGCGCTGCAAACACTGCAGCAGCCTCACTGACACAACATGTTGTGGCCTCCTCTTTTGTGTTTTCTCAGCATTTTTTCAGCCACCGTGCATGAGACACAAACTAATTTTAGCCGGCCTTCACCCACGTGAAGCTAATGTGGGTCTAAGTATAGCTCTGTGGAGTGCAGAAGAGGACAATCATGTTACACTTTATGAAAGGGATATTTGTATTATTTCATTAAGTTTTTTTTTGTTTTAATCAAGCATATGTCTTTTTATATTTTTTGACATTGAATTTAAATGCACTGGTGACTGACTCTACATTCATTGAGAGCTTTAAGGAACCTCTGAGGGTTACGTGTGTTTACGAAAACCTGAAAACTTGCAGTTTACAACACTTCCTTTTTGGAGGAAGAACTTAAGTGCAACCTAACTTTGATTGTTTTAACCCCAGTGGTAATGCTAAGATAAAAAAAAATTAAGAAACAGGAACACTGAGGGAGTTGTTGCCAAGGAACTTCAAATCCAAGCTGTCATCAGGAAAATATGTTTACCTGCAACCTTGTAGTGATTCATCTTTAGATTATTTCTCATATCAAAACAGACATTTTATTTTTGCTCGTTTTGAACATGGAGGACAAATTAGATTACTTAATGAAAGAAAACATAAAATACACTTATGACTCAGCAAAACAATTGTCTTGTTTTAATGGAGCAGAACCCTCATAGTTGCACAAGAGCCATTTACACTACAGTGCCATCAGGGGTACTACCTCTAACTGACCCATTTGTGATTACAATTATTTAGGGGAAGTTTAGAAAGATTGGTAAAGTTTAATGTTGCCTCGAAAGCAACAACTTCCGATCCTGATAATTAGATTTACAGTTGGTGTGCATTACATGCAACCTTCATCTTAGATATAAGGAGCAGAAACGTTGAGTTTCAAATAGACCATAATTCTGATCAAGTGATGAACAAATTTTCTTCCACCTTCTAAACAGGTATCCCCTTATCGATCAGGTGTTTTGGGTTTTATATGAGTGTTAGCTTTTAGGTTGTAAATATAAAGAGAAATATGATTCTGGATAGAACATTTTGAAATGTATGCTATGATCCAGTTTGTTAAGACTTTTTGATTGTGCAGAAATCCTTTACTTCTATTTAAAAGTGTATAAAAAAGGGGTTTTAAGTTTCCCGTTGTGTAAAATGTAGGTCAATGTGAGGCAAAATCAATATAACATTAGGAATTTTTGGAGTTTGAATGAAATAAAAAAGAAGAGTACCTGTTAACTTCAAAGGTTTTGCAAAAATAACCTTAATATTTGTGCCCTCCTAATTAAACCTACATATCTTAAGATACACTTTGTCAGCCCCAAAAAGTGGAGAATCATTTTAACAATTAAGCCAGTTCTTTTTTTAGGTGATACTGTATGATGTCAATAAAACAAATCAAAGCATTTCCGCCTAAGCATCATATTTGCAGGACAGTTACACTTATCTTAGAGACTGGGCTATGAGGTCATCCTTTTAACCGAGGTGCATTATATTCAACAGTTTAAAACGTCTCCATTAGTTATGGGCTTTTACCTCTTTTATAACTTCTAAAATACAGTATTTTAAACAACCCTAAATGAATTATTAAAATTCTTATCCATCCAGTTTATCTTTGGGTCACCCAAACCTTGCGGCCCTGGGCTACCGCCCCACTGAGGGCTTTCTAAGGTCTGGCCCAGGGAGTCCATCACTTATCAACTTATGCTGGCTTAACAGTTAAAATGTTTTTCAATTTACCTTCTTTTGTTCAATCTATGCTTTTTAAAATTTATTTATTAGACAATTAGACTTAAAATAATATAAATAATGAATTGGTGGATCAAACTTTTGACAAATATTCATCAATTCTGACAGCCTGTGATTTTGGTGTACAATGTGTTCCTTCAGAGAGCACAAACATATAGATCGAAACGCACAGAGTCTGACTTGGTTCTTTCTTCCAGGGGAGTCTGACAGGAATGAGGTCAGACACACGGATCCTCATTGCACATTATTATTATTACCCCGTTTTTTTATTCAGCCAATGGGAGACTGGCTGGGAGTGGCTCCCATAAAAAAAGCAGGATGGAGACAGGCGCCGATTGGTTCCCGCGCCTCGCAAGGAGGGTATAAAAAAAACGAGGTCGGCGTTGTTGTGTTTACAGTAATATCACAGTGCGCACGGGAAACAGGGAGACTATGAGAAAGCGCAGCTGCTTCATTCAACCACATGGTTCCTCAACCGCACAGACAAGCTGCGCTGCAGACAGCCAGGCTCACATAGGGGACTCGCAACGGCGTCTTTTAAGCCTCGCAGGGAGAATTTTCAGCCGCACAGGCAGTTGAAAGCTGATCTCCGAGGCGCACCTGTTAAAGTTTAAAGACTGAAAGTCTCTTAAAACGGACTGAACTCAAGAAGAGACACAGAGGAAACTTGGATGAACTTTTAGATCTTTAGATTTGCTTCAAACTAATATAAGTGAGGAGCATCTTTTTTTCCCTTCCCCACGTTTAAACTTTGTCAGTGACTGAACGCGTTCAGATCCCTTTGGAAGGGGAGATGGTGCAGCACATGAGTCAAACAGAGAGCACCCACGCTCACTCTCCCGGTGGGGACTCCATGGACATGGGGGAAATGGACCTGGAGATGGACGCCTCTCCGGTCCCGGAGGGATCCCCCTCCTCCAGGGAGCGCAGCGACCTGGCGTGGTGCAAAACCCCGACGGGTCACATCAAGAGACCCATGAACGCGTTCATGGTGTGGTCTCAGATTGAGAGGAGGAAGATTATGGAGCAGTCTCCGGACATGCACAATGCCGAGATCTCCAAGCGGCTGGGGAAGCGCTGGAAGCTGCTGAAGGACACAGACAAGATCCCATTCATCCGCGAGGCGGAGAGACTCCGGCTTAAGCACATGGCCGACTACCCGGACTATAAGTACCGACCCAGGAAGAAGGTCAAGTCCGGTAGCGCAGCTGGAAAGCAGGTGGAGCGCGCAGAGAAGAGCGGGGAGCGCAGCGCCAAAGCCGGCGGTGGTAAGAGGAGCCCCGCGTCCAAGTCAGTGAGCCGGACGCTGAAACAGGGGAGCAACAAGAGCGCTCCGGGACAAGAATACGCATCCAGCCTCTTCAAATCCAGGTCAGCATCCGGGGCCAGGCAGATCCCGGAGAAGCGCCCAGGAGAGGCGAGGCGCACCCACGTGTTCGGCGGGACAGGCAGCCTGGAGAGCGGGCCTCCCTCCGTGGGCGTCCCGGCCAGTCCCACCCTGAGCAGCTCAGCCGAGTCCAATGACCCGCTAAGCCTGTACGAGGAGCACAGCCCGGGCTCCACGGCGCGCCTCAGGTACGCCCGCGCCTCCTCTCCGACACCGTCAGCTGCACACTCCTCATCCTCCGTCTCCTCCGCATCATCGGACGAGGAATTTGAAGATGAGCGGCTCGATCTGAACCAGAGCCCCGGCTTTGAGAGCGCGCCCCTGGGCGGCATGGGCTTCTCCGACGCGGAGCTGGACCGGGACTTAGATTGGGGATTTGGGGAGTGCGGGGCAGGATCTCACTTCGACTTCTCCGACTACTGCACTCCGGAGGTCAGCGAGATGATCTCGGGAGAGTGGCTGGAGTCCACCATCTCCAACTTGGTGTTCACCTACTGAATCAGCCCCTCTCCCGCGTATGAACTCTTCTATCCCTTACCAAGACAAGCCTGTGCGTCTAGACCAGAAGATTTCCGCCATTTTTTCACTTAAAATAAACGAGAGTGAATAAAAAGGAAAGAAAAGGGGGTGGCCTGTGTGCGCAGTGAAGCACCAGGTATGCGCCGCTCAGACTTGGACAGCGCTCCGTGCGCTTGACGAGAGGAAATGCTTAGTTTGCATTTGGACAAGAAGTGGAGGAGGTATGGAATGTCAAACGTGCCACAATTCAAAAAATAAATAAGTTGCTAAATGAAAATCTCTATGTTATAATTAAAAATTTATTAAATTAACTAAAAAAACACTTCTATAATTATTCAAATGTTAAAAAATATATGAATTTACAGATGTCGATGTATAAAATCATTACCATCTATTCCCTGCACATCGCGGTGTAATCTAAAAATGTGTATAATTTCTCGAGTTAAATTATTTCATAATCCTCTTCTGTATTACATCATTAATTATTTTTCTCCCAGTCAGCCTCACTCACCAGTCAGTAGGTGGGGCTAACGGTTCTACAGACAAAGTGAATCTGCTGTCAGGCTGTTTTGCAAATTGAACAATCAGATGTTACTCACCATTTAACAAGTCGTGGCCACAGTTTAAACTATTTTAATAATGTTAAACAATGAATTTAAACTTTTACTAATCTTTTAATCAATCTTTATAGTTTTTTTCTATTCATTTAATGTATTTTTGTTCTATTGAGATTATATGTATGATATTTATTTAGAAAATGTATCTATTTATTGGATTGTGGCACTTTTGGCCCTCCATACTGAGGAGGAGTGAATGTAAGCAGAGAAGCTGCAGACCCTTAACTTATTCCATGCAGGATGAGGACAGAGACTGAACTTTTTGAGTCTTGATCATTTTTTTTTTTTTGCCTTTTTTTCTGGAACACTTGCTGGAGAGCTCTCGTGTTGTTGGTTTTTCTAAAACCCAGCCAACCCTCTCCGACCATCAAGTTCAGGACATTTTGTTTCCTCCTCAAAACTAAATATTTGTAGTATGAACACGCATGCCCTCCAAGAAGAGGAGGAATTTCTTATTTAATGCGTAAAAAGAAAATGTTCGTCTTTGCTGCGTAATTACGCAATTTGTGTGCGCATAGGACAATTCACTATCACCAGCTTCTCTCTCAACGGCAGGACTTAGAATAAAGACTGACTCCAAACAGCAGAAACTTTTTTTTAAGAAAAAAAACAAAACAAAAAACACTTTCGCACAATTCAGGACCAATTTTCTGCGCATTCTATCTGCCTAGTGCTTCAACTTTGTAGTTCTCGTGTCAGACATTCTTTACATATATGTACAGAGCCAGTCCAAGGTTTTATGGGGCCCTGGGCAGAATTTAATGGGGGGCCATCTATCAGTTAAGGTCATTGCCAAACAACCACAAAAGCAAGTCTTTCATATTGTCTATGCTTTTTTTTTTCATTCTTTGTAAATCTTTGCTAGTTATAGTATTCTTTTTGGCTAACTAGAAATCGTTAAAGGCATTCAATTTTTTATTTGTCTTATACTGTCTCTTGCAGTAGATAGCCTACCAAGCATTCACTTCAAAAAAACCTAATGCAATTTCCTGCAGGCTAAGGTTTAGAAGACCTGGTCCAAGAAACTTTCATAGCGATTTATGAGAACAATATTTTACAAACAATAAATCAACCATTTGCGCTGTCTTTACAAGAAGCACATTTTTTTAAACCTGTCCTGTGAAATTTCATGATGTTTGGGACCCCCCAGACCAGCAGGGGGTGCCCAAAGCAACCCACATACAGCTCAGTCCTTGGGCAGGCTCTGTTTATATATTACTATATATATTGATGTATTTATACTGGCCAAACTTTTTTATACATAGAAGTATTGTTCTCGTACAGGTCTTGTTTGTGTTTGTGCACACACACACACACTCACACCTGTCTGTATATCCAGCTGAGGAAGGGCTAAGAAGTGTATCTTATTTAAAAAAGAAAAAAAAAAAAAGTGTCCGACTTCTCTCACTTTCATAGAGATTTTGAGTGTGTCATGATTTTCTACTTGTATTTTTGTACAAAATCTATAAAAGGGGCAGCCCTGCAGCATTGTTGTTCGCATCTACATTGGTGGTTTAGACGTGCAGAGGGGGCACAATCTGACCTCACACAGTGTTTACAGTATTTACCCACATGCTTCTTAAATGGCACAGTGACTCCAGCTTCACCAGCCGAGTAAACAAAGCACCACTGAGGCTCCTCTTGACTGTGTTTCCAGTCCACACGCACTCAGAACACACTCAAATCGGAAGTCTCAAAGTGAAAGATCCCAGATCAGAGTCACTGTTTGGATAGAGCTAATACCTCTGTGTGCTTTGTTTTTTTTTAATATATGGAGATAAGTTTTATTTGAACCACTGGACTCATTCCAATTTTGCCTAGACTTTGGAGAGAGGAGGAAATGTTTTTGAAGTGCTTCATCTGTTATTGCGCAAATTGCATCAAAAATAGTATTTAACCTTTTTCTGTACCTGTTGGCTAAGTATAGCAGGCTATTTGTTTGTTTTTGTTTGTTTTTTTTTATATTATGGCATGGCAAATAGCATTTGTATTTCAGATTCAGGTATATGTAGCTATAGCTGTTGTGTTTAAGATTTTTAAAAGAATAATAACATGAAGATATTTATGTAAACTGACTGTACTATAAGCAAAGATTGTGTGTTTTTATGTATGATAATGATGATCAACGACAGGCACTAGGACGGCCATCTTTGGTGGAAGATGATTGTGGTCCAGGAGTTTCCTTTTAAAAAAAGAAGAAAAAAAAATCCTCTGTTGTCCTTCTTTTTCTTTCCCATTTGTGCAATATGTTGTGTTTGATCATGTTTTGTCCACTTCAGCCAAGATCATTTGATGTCTTTTTGCTCAAAAACCAGCCAACATTTGGGTCAATCACTGCCTCTCAGACCTCTGTACAGATTGTCTTTTTTTATTTGTTTTTTTTTTCTTCCAAGAAGGAAATAAAATCAGCTGGAACTGAAAAAAAATGTTTCACTCCTTAAATTGTGTTTTTCATGAATGTTATTAAATATATGAAGACATAAATTGCTTTATTTGACAACTGTTGTGGGAAAAGTAGCACTTTTTGGTAAGGTCAATAATGGCCCTCCACCTAGAGTGGCATATTCTCTGCGCAGGACTCTCAGAATTTATTAAGTTATGTATGATTTCTTCATTTCCCTATTTCTAGGATAAATCTGCCAAGATATCAGACATCTAGATCCACCATGATATGTTTGTAAGCTGCATAAACAGGTCACAGAACTCTTATACATGCTGCAACATTCAGCTGGTTTATTGCACCAAATTTGCTATTTGATATATATTAATATTTTAAAGAAAAACAGGTACACCGTACTCCTAAAAAAACAATTAATTTTTTTTTTTCGCTATCTATTGTGTTACAACAAAGTAATTTCTTACTTATTTTGGTAAAAGAGCCATTTTTGATCAAGGCTGATATTAAAAGGATATTACATACTGTAGACTGGTGTTTCTTACTTGACTTCTAATAGAAGATATGACCTTTAAGCACTTTTATCTTCTGATATATATTTTTTTATTTCTTCATAATGCTTTTTGCATAATGTGCCAGGTCAAGGACATGTTATGTAGGAGGAAAAGGGGCTAGGTGGGGGACCCAAGAGTTGGGGGGTAGTTCAGGGCATCCATGCAAAAAAGGAGCACTATCAAATTACAAAATTTTCAAAATTACCAATGTGCTACAGTTGTAAAAGGAATAAAAGAAATAAGCTTTTTAAGTGATATGCACCATGAAAAAAATCAGAAAATGCTAAGACTTAGTGGGGAAGTGACTATATATCTTTCTAATCTAATATATCTCTGGCTGTATGTTGAGTAGTGGGGGTCCCTGGGAGGTTGTAGAGAGATGAACAGCACCCCACCTCCCCATCCCGAAGGATCATTCATGCATGACACCACTCTAAAAAAGAAGCAACTCCCCTAATGTTTTTATATTTTGTTTTTATCCTAGCAAAGATGCTGCATTGTCCCTATTTTACCTTCTACAAATCTGATGCTGTGTTTACATTCTGCTTGCGCATGTCAGATATGCTTGCATGGGAGTGTTTTCCAAGTGAGCCGCTGCAGCAGATCACTAGTCAATGGCCAGCCAGCGAATCAATAGGAGTGGCCTCATCCTTCCATCTCATCCTCCCGTTTGATTCCGCACGTGCAAAAAACGTGGCTGCCATGGAAACGCTGTATCCAAGAGAGAGAGAGAGGGGTTGCAATCCACTAGGGAGTAGCATGGTGGGGGTGTGTGTGAGTGTGTATGTGTGGAAAAGGGACATAGACTGATGCATCAGGGTGGGGTGGGTGGATGAGTGGGTGGGGGTGGTAGACATTTCTGCAAGGCATGACTGGAATAAAGGAACAGTGTGTGTGTGTGTGTTAAAGGGAAGGGAGGCAGAAGAGGGTAAAGAGGGGAGGGTGTTTGTCTGTCCTGGTGGATTGTGCAGGAGACTGCTCCCAAATCCAATTAATTCCTTCTGGATGCGTTCATTTGTCTCGTACATCTGACGAGAAAGACAGAGAGAGGGACCCCTGAGGTACAGTATTTAGTGTATATCAATTTACGCCCTATTCCACAGGAGACGCTGGTAATTATTTCCATCTCTCATTCGTTCGCTCTCTGTCAGAAGACCAGGGTCGTCTCCAGCTTTCCCTCTGACATCCCAGGCTTCGTAATAAGAAAGAGACGAGGCAGGGGCCCAAAGACGGCACAGTCGGCCCCACCGCATGTCTGCACATAAGCTTTGCATCAGGCAGGAAAGAGCATGTGAGGTGTCCCTGTTTTTCAAAGTCCTTTGAGTCAGGACAATAAAGAGACCTGGATACGGAGCTGCCACTTTGACCCACATAAAGACACATGCGTGACTGCTCGGTGCCCTTAACCTTCATGCCTGATTACTGCAGTTTGTTTGTGTCCCAGCTGAACCTGAGTGAATCTGACAAGATCGAGTCAAGGTGTCTGCTTAGGCTACAGACCGAAAGGAAAACAGAAACCACACGAGGTGTTTGTGACTGTGTGTGGCTCTATGTGTGTGCGCTAAGTCTAGAGGAAAATGGCAGGTTTGCTTGGATTTAAGTTTTTAACACATTTTTTTTGTAATTCAGTTTTGTACATAACAAGACTGGATGTGTATATTGCATAAATGTGGCTTAGAAAAAGCTGTTTTATTATCCAATCATGATATGTTTGTGGCAATTCTAGTCTCAGCTTCCTGTTCTTAGATGAAATATTGGCCTCAAATATTAACTTCTGCTGCTGTACCCTGTCTATCATTCATTGTGTTGCAATGGTATTCCACAGCTCAAGCGATTGAACACTATGGTCTCATTCTTCAACAAGTCTGCCTGTATCTGATAGCTAAGGTCTCCGAATTAAACAGTTTTTTATTATCTAAACACTGGTGTTTATTAAGTTTTAGTTCTGTTAATTATGGTTATTTTCCACTTATACCATATCAAAACAATAATAAAGATTGAAGGATTAAATCAGACCAAAAACAACACATTAAGAGTTTTTTTGATACCTGCTATAATTATTTTATTTTTAGAACATTATACTAATCTCCAAAGCTCTTTCTCAGATCTTTGAAAAAAAAAAAAGTGGTGCTCTTGCTTCAAAAATCATAACTTTAAACTCACTTAAAATCCACTTTCTTTGCCCCTCTCATGCATTGTTTGAATTTTAGAAAGTAATCTTCATTGCATTTATGCTATGCATAATTCTGGATGGATGGATGGATGGATGGATGGATGGATGGATGGATGGATGGATGGATGGATGGATGGATGGATGGATGGATGGATGGATGATTAGCCTTCATTTTCTACTCACCCCCATGCTGAACAACACTCTGGAGTACTTTTTTGATATCTCAAATGCATCTGGAGATCTGGGAGGCTTCTTGCTGTCTGCTGACATTCAAATAATGGAGGTCTATGGTGACCGAGACAGAAAGGTCCATAAAAGTCCACAAAAAACGTGTCAATATTCCTCCATACTGCTTGTCCAATGTATTCCAAGTGTCCTGAGTGGGTAGCATCCAGAATTTACTCGAAACGAAGTAATTTAGAATGTTTTTAGAGCATAAACAGTAGTGTATAGGATTTCCTGAAAGCGCGCGCCTGCAAGTTCATGACGCTACGGAAACCGCGGCAGACCAAACCAGACGAAAGTGCGCATTCAGCTCGGCAAAGAACTCATGCTCTTCCTCAACCCTGAAGTCCTCAGACATTTTTCTTTCGTTGTTTCTTTCTTTGCACAGGTAAACAGCACATTTCTTCTTCTACGCTTTCATTATCGGCAGAGCAGACGCTGAATGCGCACTTTCATCTTGTTTGGTCTGCCGGCTTCCGTAGCGTCGTGAACGTACAGGTCCGTGCTTTCAGGAAATCCTATACACTACTGTTTATGCTCTAAAAACATTCTAAATGACTTCGTTTCGAGTAAATTCTGGATGCTACCCACTCAGGACACTTGGAATACATTGGACGAGCAGTATGGAGGAATATTGACACGTTTTTTGTGGACTTTTATGGACCTTTCTGTCTCGGGCACTGTAGACCTCCATTATTTGAATGTCAGCAGACAGCAAGAAGCCTCCCAGATCTCCAGATGCATTTGAAATATCAAAAAAGTACTTCAGAGTGTTGTTCAGCATGGGGGTGAGTAGAAAATGAAGGCTAATCATGTTTTGGGTGTACTATTCCTTTAAGGGGATGCATTGTGATTGGTGGCTTTGCTTTTTGTGTTAGAGGGTACAGGTTTTCCAACAATTACAATTGGAGTTTGTTGATCCTTCCAGGAAACATCTGCAGAGTTTCAAACATCACACAAGAGATTTCATTATTCATGTTTATTACAATTTGCACCCGTTTTATTGCAATTTGTTTTATTATATTTATTTAATTAATTATTATCAATAGTTCTAAAGAAAAAACAAGCCAAGAGAACCATAGTGACTCTGGAGGTACTTCAGAAATCCTCAGCTCAGGTGGGAGAATCTGTTGACGGTACATTTATTGACCTCCTTCTTTTCAATGTAATGCCAGTATGCTTTTTACCAAAGATACAATGGAAAAAATGTGACAGAAAGTTCCTCTGGTTAAGTAAAAAAAAAAAAAAGAAAAAAGTCAACTTATTAGCACAAACAAAAAATCAGATTTTAATGGTAAAACTAACACTACTCCTCCCCGTGGACACACCATCACTGTCTATGATACATGGTAGTGGCAGCATCATGCTGCTGGGATGTTTTTCTTAACCACAATCAGGAGACTGGTCAGAGTTTATTGGAAGATGAGAGTTAAGACTGTGCTTTGAGGTTTACATTCAAGAAGAGCCATGTCCCAAAAAACAGCCTGAGCTGCTTTGGAATGGTTTAGATTAAAGGAAATCCATGATTTAGAATGGTCCAAACAAAGCCCAGAATCAATGGTTAATATGTGGCAAGACCGCAACTTTAATGTTACAGGCGCACTCTATTAAGTCTGACTAAGAATGTGCAAAATTCTCTGTTTAAATTAATACGATTTAGATTCTTTTATAAAAGAAATATTAGGGAAATCAATGAAAATAGGCATAATGTTGCTTTATTTTACAAATATGTGTCATTCTTTGTGTTGGTCTATCACATAAAATCCCTCCAAAATAGAAAATTCCTTCAATATAAGAAATAAATTCAAGAAAAAAATAAATACAGTAACTTAAAAGGAGTGGTGAACAGCTTGTTAAGATAGTAGCTTTATTATATTTCAGCATTTAGGTTATGTAGGGCATAGATAAACAGCTTTTCAATATAGGTTACATATGCAAACATAATCTTTTCCAATATGTTTTCCCGCCCCATATGGAGAGCACAGCAGTGCATTACAGTCGCCATAATATTGCAGTAAAGTAAGATAAACACCCAATGCAGTGGAAGGAGATTATATTGCTCGCTGCAGACTCAAAACACTATGAGTCACTGTGGGGATATTGCTGAAAAAAATACAGCATTTTATACTAAACAACCGATAAAATCCATACAAACGGGCCTTTGAACACCACAGATGCATTTGCTGTCCCAGTAAACTGTAAAAGGACGCCATGAGCAGCTTTTTTTCAGTTCCTTGGTGAGGTGGAAGAAAGGACTGTTAGGAAATATCCATCCTCTGCTTTAATGGCATGGATTTATTCCTATTAACCTGACTTTGCAGTGTTTCCTTACATGTGAATAAGAGGGAATGGACACACCAGCATATCTGAAAAAAACATACAAAACATTCCAATAGTGTAAAACAGTTTGGTTTTATTTGTCACTTATTCATAAAGTGAAACTCACATATTATATACATCCAGAGTGAAATGTTCCAATCTCTTTTTTTATTGATTATTGTAGTTTACCAACAAAAAACCAAAAGAAAATTCAGAGTCCCAAAAAAGAAATAGAATATTGTAAAAACGTAAGTATTAGAAAGTCACAGAGTTGTGACATATTCAGCCATTTGATTGATCAAAAACCTACATAGGTGTCCTGAACCTCTAAATAGTCTCTCAGTCTAGGTCTAAAATTTACAGCATCATAGAGAAACTGTTGATTTCAAAGATGTCCAGAAGACGGTCACTGACACCCTCCACAAGGAGCATGAGCCACAAAAGGTCATTGCTAAAGGAGCTGTATCCAAGCACTTTCAAAGGAAGTTGAGAGATGGGAAAATGTATGGTAGGAAAAGGTCACCAGAAGCAGATATAACTATAGCCTCCAGGAGATTGTCAAGCAAAATCCATTCAGAAATTAAAGGGAGCTTTAGAAGGAGTAGACTTAGGCTGGAGTCGGTGAATCAGGAGCCACTAAGGAAAGATGAATAATACACATAAAGGTCTTACAGGGGGGAAAAAAAGGAAAAAGTGGTCCAAAACTGTTTTTCTAGAGAGTTTTAGGGTAAACCTTTTGCTTCATTTGGAAATCAAAGTCATAGAGGACAAGTGGAGGCTTTCCACGGTCAGTGATTGTTTGGGGTGTCATGTTTTCTGATGGTGTTGTGCCACTGGGTTTTCTAAAGCCCAGTCAGTCAGGCCAGTTCAATTTCAGAACACTTCATGCTCCCCTTTACTGATTTATATTTTCAACATTAAATGGAACATTACCATTCTATTGGGGGTACCAAAAACGGGTATGACTTAAATATTACCAGACTGTTACTGCGCCTCATTGGCTACTACCTGGCCTGAACTGAACCCCATAGAGACCCCTGTAGTGCTGTCAAATAGGGAAATGAAAGACACCAGACTCAATTTTGCAGAAGACCTGAAGGCAGGTCTAAGAAACATGGTCTTCCATCACACCTCAGCATGCCCACAGGGTGATCACGTCCATGTGACTGTCTACTGATGCAGTGATTGAAATACATATTTTATATATTTTTGTATATATATATTGTATAGACTATTTTTGTGGAGCCAAAATCACTACAATTAAAATAAATCATTATTTTATATATAGTAGAATTAAAATTATTGATAAGAGGTGTATGTGTATTTTTATTTAATTTAATTTTTTAGATGTGCCAGTAATTAATCCAGAACTTTGATACTTTTAATATTTTAGGGTATTTTCTTCCAAATTTCACTAAAAAGCAGAAAAAGATAGATGTTAACCTAACATGGGAACACAAACACATGGAAAGACATTAGGTTAGGCTTCCAGGCCCTCTTCCTCTCTAAAACGCAAATTACACAACAGTCACATGTCCTTTATTTTATAAATTTTTTTTTTTTTCGAAGCCCTATAATCTGAAAAAAGATAATTTTGCTTCAAACTTGGTGGAAGGATTTTTGTTTTTTTATTGTCGAGTTATATAAAAGCGATGTTAGATACTAAAGATAAGAGTTGACTGAATGTTTTTCTCTCCCTCAGAGCTCTGCAGTCAACAAAAGATCCAGCAAGTGTAGCTCCAGAGTTCTTTGCCAAGGTAATACTCTGAACATTTTCAGACAGTTTATGGGGGGAATATATGTCATAGGCCAACTCAAAATAACACGCTTTCAAAATGTTATACAAGTAAAGATTGGCATGAACTTATTCCCAGTTTGGATACCTTTTCCTTAATCTACTGTATACTGTTTTGATTCAGAAACCGCTCTTTGCGGCACAGCAGGTTTAGATTTGTCCATATCTGACCAGAACACTTTCTTCCACATTTGCTTTACCCACAACATGGACACAGAGGTACTGCGAGCTTTTTGGATTACCTAAGCACAAATGCCTTGTTGCTGTTTAATTAAGGCCAGATTTGTGAAGTGTATAACTAACCCCTAAAACACAGTGATCAAATTTGACAAATTATATGGCAAAAAAGGTCCTTTGATGTCTCTAACAATTAAAGTACATTGCTCACTAGTCTTTGTTACTCTGCCTTCAACTGTCCAATCAAGATATTTCAGAGGATCTATTTTGGACGGACCTAAGCGACCATTTAAGTCGAATGTCATGAGCTACATAAGAATCGAGATGGTTGTTGCAAAAAAACATCTACTTTTGATGAAAATACAAATAAAAAAAGTCAAAATGCAGCATAAGCAATTTCTAAAGTGTTGTTAGACACTCTTGCCTGGATCATGTTTATTGGTGTGTTTACTCAAAGACCTTTTTGTGTTTCTAAATCTGACTGTTATTGCATGATAATGGAATTTTAGGTGCATACTGTAACATAAATAGATGCTCCAAAAACTGTATATTTAGAAGGATCATGGATTGGAGTTACTCACACGTATGTGATTCTGAAGTAATAGTCAATGTAGCACCTCTAGAGTCAACAGGGGCCCATTGGTTGCTTCTCACATTAATGCTCTCTTTTCCAAACCTGTCAGTTTGTAGAAACCATCTCTGAAATTGCCGCTCCTGCAAATAGCTTTGAACTTCTAATCTTATATTGTCTTCATATGTGTCCACCGTATTCTATTGTTTTCCTGATGTTAACCAATGTTCTTTAACAAACATCTTAGCTCTTCTCACAACAGTTAGATTTATGTAAAGATGAAATCACGTACTGAGAGATTTTATTGAATGCTTGCAGAGCTAAAGTTGGCTACTGTACAAATACACTTTGAGTTTAAGGAAAGAGAACCATTTATTGTGTTATTCTCCTTCTTTATTACTATTACACAAGCATTGCTGTGGCCTGAAGTTAGTTATTGAAAGTTGGAAAATATTTTGCAAGATTCTGTTTGAAGGGCTCACTGACTGCTATGTTTCAGCACATGGAGATCTGGACAGTGTGTATATATGTGAATGTGTGGGGATGTCTTTAAAGCACTTATGATAATGGCAGTGGGTTAGGTTTAACCCAAGGGTGCAATGGGTAAGGACAGATTAAAGCAGAGTCATGTCAAGTGGACAGTCAGCACAGGGTTAAGTGGTGTCTGGCATTACGAAGGGTAGACTGTTGGACATATCTGCCCTGAGGGCCCCTGGCTGAATAAACAGGGTACTGCCCCCATTAAAGTCCAATCAACAGATAAACTGTTGACTGACACAAATTGACTGATCATAACATGTAAGGCAGCTGCAAGCACAGCACTGGGGGTCTTTAATGTGGGGAGCTGCTTTTCATAACACACATTCCAAACATCCAGTCTCAGGCATATACATCTCTGAGTCTGCCAATGGCACAGCAAGTTTAAATAAATCCCTGTGTTGACTCTGCTTGCATATAAAGGCCTAGTGATCAATGGTAGGGTTGATTTAGTGACCGTGCAGAAGTTAATGGATTGGGGAGCCCAAAGTGAAGGTTTGTTTAACTGTTTCAGACATCTATATGCTGAGTAGACGAAAAGAAAAACAGTCCAGCAATGCTCTCTAACATCTGTGATCTGCCTTCAATAAGATTCGATTACAAATATATCTTCATCGTTATTCAGCTTCAGGCTGCATGTTGGAAACATCAAAAGCATCATGTTTACATACCCTCATCATGGCCATGAATGTTTACTGATGTACTGAAACAGCTGCTTTCCACTGTAGCCTGATGGAAAAATGTACAGATTCAGTGAATCTTCAAATCAAGAGCTGAATGCATAGGTTTACATTCAAAGAAGATGTTTTCTAATCTAAAATGAAAGACCAAGGGTCTATCAGTCATTATCAGCATTTCTCTACACTTTGGGGGGACCATCATATCCTTGGTATTATCATAAACAAGGTACTGGTATAATTCGAGTTTAATCTTTTAAATCTCTTATTTTGAAAGGTCATTTTTGACTCACTTTAACTGAAATTGTTTTTTGTATAGTCCATCAAAATAAAGTTGCTAACGTCAAAACCAACGTAGGAGAGGTTGTTAAAAAGGAAAAAATACCACTTGTAACATCAACACCTTTGAGCCTACATGACCAAACCAAATGCCTTTAGATTTTACAATCAGTTGAGGTTAAGATTTAGATCTCTACAGCAATAAGACGGGTATAAGCAGGTGCTAATGTGAAGCTTTCAAACTTTAATAAATTCCCCAAATAATTCTCTCCATTTTGTACAGCCATTGTATGCTTAGGATTATTCTCCTGGAAGATGAAGCCATGCCATAGTCTCTTGCCACCCTGTTTTGTTCCAGGATTGTCCTGCAAATAGCTCCACCCATCTTGTAATTCACCCTGAGCAGCTTGCCTACTCCAGTAGCATCATGCTGTGGGGATGATAGTTGTAGTTTAATCCCCACAGCATGATTCTAAAACTATTGCCACCATGTGAATAATGTTTTTGGAGTAATGTTAAGTGTTAGCTTTCCTACAGTTTTCCTAATTATAGCATTGTGCAAATAAGCCAACAAAATAGCTGTGTTCCCTGCATGGCCTTTTATGTAAAAGTCCATGCAACTGGAGTGGATGTCACATAATTGCCTTGTCCACAGATTTTAGCATCTCAAGAATTACCACGATTCCCACTGAGTATTTGCTGATGTATTTTCTCTTCTCTCATTTTCTTTTTTTTTTTTTCTTTTCACAGAACACATATATTCTTTTGCTAGATTTGCAGCTGGTCCATAGTTTTGTTCTTTGTTGTGTTTTTTTTTTTTTTTTTTTTCAGACAACAGATTAGTGTTCTGTAAGATATTAAAACTTGGGGATGTTATTTATAACCTAAACCTGCTTTACATTTTTTCACAACTTTCTCATATGTATAAAGTTCTATGTTCAGTAAATTGTTTTAAAAAATCTTTAAGTTCTTCTCAGGATGTTATTTATCCTGTTATATGGGCAGTGTTGGCCTAGTGGGTTGTGCAATTGTGCTCTGAGAAGGTTGCAAGTACCCAGTTCCATCCACACAGTCTGCACTCTGCGTCGCTGAGCTAAACCCTTAACCCCAAACTGCTTCCCGGGCGCCACACAATGGCAGCCCACTGCTCTCTAAGGGGATGGGTTAAATGCAGAGGGTGAATTTCCCCATTATGGGAGAATAACCATTCACTGCTTAAACGTGTCCTAAGGATAGTTGGTTGGACTGTCCTATCTGTCTATGGGCCGGATTTTTCAAGATCCAATTTTGCGTGCAGTAATTTGCGCTCGCAAACTGGAATTTTGCGCGAGGGGCTGAACCATGGTTTGCGGGTGATTTAACAAGAGTGATTGCGTAACTGGTGGAAGGTGCAAAACTGTTGGAGACGCCCTATTTAAATGATGGTTTTGCGCGTTTTGTGGTTTGCGGCAAAGTAGTTTGTAGTCTGTACAAACTAGTGCATTAAGAAATTTAAATCTTACAGTGACCCCCAACAAAAAAAAATAAATAAATAAACAAATATATATATATATATATATAAAAATAAAAATTGGCAACCTTTATTCCCTAAGGTGGTATGTGCTGCAATAAAAAAAACCAAAAAAAAACAGGTGTTTTGTATTGGCCTGTGACTGTGGATGAGATCCCCGCAGCATTTGGCACGTTGCTCCACAGGCGCAGGGGGAGAACCCCGACCCCGTCGGACAGCACTTCTGAAAAAACGAGATTGGGAGATCCCAGCTCTCGCTGCAGCCGTACGCTGGAATGACCCAGATGCAAAAAAGTGCAATGTTGCAAGGAGTTTTGTGATATCTGGTATTGCGTGGATCCTCCTTGTGGCTGGCTCCAAATCCATTTGGAGTTCCCCCAACAGCTCCAAAATGGCAATGCTGGATAAACGATATGTTTTGATGATCGTTTTCTCATTCATTCCAAAAATATTCACACGGAGTGAAAAAATGCGTTCTCTGCGTCTCCTTGCTTCATTTCGATGTCTCCTTCTTGCGACAATAACCGCTGCCATGTGTGCGCAATTACGCATACAGACCATTTGCACCTTCTTTTGAAACGTGTTAAATATAGAGTCAGATACCGTCAGCAAAATTTGCGTTCAGGTTTGATAAATCACTTTGCGAGTGCTAAATTAATATATTTACATGTTCTCCTCCCACAAGACGCACTTTTGCGTGTAAACGCCCCATATTGCATATTCATTGCAGAAAAAGTACTAAATGGATAAGAGGCGCTATTTAGCACGTTTTAAAGACCAAATCCTTTTAGCACGCTGTTGATAGATCAGTTTGTAAATTTTTTAGCGTGCGCATTGAAATAGCTCACGTTTTTATACACGCAAACCTTTGATAGATCCGGCCCTATGTGGCTTAGATAAAAAACTTTGAATCTTGATATTTAACCAATATGTTGACTGACTGTACATCACCCCAGCAGAGCTCTCCAGTCTGCCAATTCTTCTTCTGGACATGCCCAGGTCGATCGTTTCTTTGTGGTTACCTCACCTAAACTGTGGAACAGCCTGCCCCTCGGTCTGCATGTTCTCTCAGATCTGCACCTTTTTAAGTCCAGATTAAAGACACTTAAGTGGGCATTTAATGCTTAGAACACACTGGTTTATGTTAAGGATTTTTGTTTTTACAATGATATTATCTTTCTGTGAAGCACTTTTGTCTTCCTGGTGTTGTAAAGTACTTTACAAATAAACTTTGATTGATTAAATCAATTTGACTGTATGATCTGGTGAATTGTCTCTGTAAAGTGCCTTGAGATGATATGTTGTTAATTGGCGCTATATAAATAAACTGAATTGAACTGACTTTGCATGACACTTCTAAGATTTTTATTTATAAAAGATTTAGCAAAAGATGTGTAATTTCCCTCTATTTTTTAATATATGACTACTTGTAAATTTTTCCTGTTAAAATCCAAATATACATTTATACATACATTTAGCTATGTACTTATAAAATGAAAAAAATGTGAAAAGACTGAACACTTTGTAAGATTTTATTCAAAGTAGCATAAAAAAGGAGATGCAAATAGCATGAGGAAGAAAATACTTCCCAAAAATACTCAGAGCAGGCAAAAACAATGACCTCTTCAATTACCTGCAGCAGAGCTGACATCTGGTGAGAAAATGGAAGAAAATGACTTCCTCTGCTCCTAAATAACTTCACCTTCTTAACCTTCACCTCCATTTATGTATCTTGACACAAATCCCAAAGGCCCAAGGTCTAATTCGTTTTTCATCCACTGAGCACATTAAGTTCCTAATAGCTTATCTAGGCTGGTGCATGGGTTGTTCAAGTCGTGAGTACAGACAGTGGAAAATAGCAGCAGGCCTTCACGATTAGTGTTTAACAAATGCAGTGGGACAGACGAGAGACAGCATCACTCCTCCTACATCCAGGATCGGGCCTCAGTGTGCATTCAGACATCATGTCTCACTGTACTGCACATAGAGCACTCATTGTTCTAAAACAGTTTGGCAAAGCAGAGAGGACTTCTGACTCAGACGTGGTAGGTGTTATACTCTAGTATGCTTGAAAAGATAGGAACAAGTCCTGAGAGCGCAGAGACTCGGATCTAAAGTTTCGTTTCTAAAGGCTTACGTGGCAGAGTGTACAGTTTGTTTTTGGCAGAACAGAACATTTTGTAAACAGTGTTTTGTAAGGTAGGGGACACTGACGACACAGCTGATAGCCTGGGACTCATGTTGGTATCTACATCCAATTATGACACGGAAGTGATGCTTTTCAGGTTTTGAAAACCTTATCAAATAAAACAGGTCATTGAGATATACGGCCGACATGCAGCGTGAGTTGGGATGATCTAATTGGAATGTGTCATTGTTGCTGTGACACAACTTCAATTACATCATCTCCTCAGACTGCTGTCGTATTTTAGCACCTAGTTTGTGTGCGTGTGTGTGCAACACGGGAGCAGAACAAGGATCCTGGATATGAGACAGAATGAATGTGTGACTTGTTGAATTTTGTTCATCTGATCTTCTATCAAAAATGTCTTTATAACTATGAATCCATATTCTTGTGTATAAAATATATGTCTTTGTAGTAAAAAAAAAAAGTTAAATTAAGGGAAATTTAATCCCTGCTAGTTTCTTTTTGCTTTGATATTATTGATACTTTCAAATTATTTCTTACTCAAAATATTTCAACAGTTAAAGTCAGGAGTATGTTGGTCAGTTACTTTCTTTCAGACAATTCTAACTCATACCATTATGGAAACCCCCCCAACTGCTCCGAAACAGTTTGCTGTATGGAAATTTCTAAACTGATTTCTTTTTGTAATTCTTTTTGCACCTTCAGGGCTTGATCTTTAATTGCTTGTGTAGAAACAAAGATTTCATGTGTATTTACTGGGCATGTTACGAGTGATCTACAAAGGTTAAGCATACAATAAATGATATGTAAATGAGTGAAGTTCATATGCAGATGGAGGTTTGAAAGTGGCAGTAAAAGAAAGATAAACACATTAGCAATGGAGTTGGAAGCAATATTAATGAAATATAAGAATGATAAAAAATAATGTTATTTATGGTATTTAAAATACAAAATTAAACAATTTAAAAGAAGAAAATATTAATCATGACACCTTTCCAGGTGTCATGATTAATATTTAGAAAATCATGCCCTAAGAGTTTCTCTCACTAAGACTAAGAGTTAAAACTTAACTCCTGAGAAAAACACATCCTGAAATTATAACTCAACACTTGATGAATGTGGTCACGCCAGTATCATATTCCTGGTCCTTCTAAACCCAAACCACAGTCTTATCCACTGTACTGCCAGACAGAGAGGCATGAACTGTCAGTAGAAAGAACATATTCTTATTGCTTTATAAAGTCCACTGGAGGTGTGCCTTACCACCGTTCCTGACACTTTTTGTTGAACTTGATTGTCAGGGTTGAATGTTACTGCTCAGCCTTGAAAACCCATTCCATGAAACACACCATCCACTGTTCTGGAGCTAATCTAAAGGCCACAAGTGGTTTGGAAGTCTGTAACTACTGACTTTGCAGAAATTTGCCTTTCTGCAAAGTCAGTGTGTCTTAGCCAGCCTTCACTGCACTCTCTGATTTTATAAGGCCTCATACATTACTTTTGCTCCAAGTTACTTAGGTCTGCATTATATTACAGTACATGATATTAATTATGTATTTAATCATAATGTAATTATGGGGCGACAGTGGCGTTGGATGTAGGAGTTTGCCCTGAAATCGAAGGGTTGACGGTTCAAGCCCCTACTCCGACTTTCATTCTCGTTCTGTCCTTGGACAAGACACTTCACCGGCTTTGTCTACTGATGGTGGTCAGAGGGCCCGGTGGCGCCAGTGTACGGCAGCCCCGCTTCTGTCAGTGAGCCCCAGGGCAGCTGTGGCTACAATGTAGCTTGCCACCATCAGTGTGTGTGTGAATGGGTGAATGAATGTAGTGTAAAGCGCTTTGGTCAAGTCTCCTAACCTGAATAACGGCGCTATATAAGTACATGCCATTTACCATTTAATTATGTGCAGCGGCAAATAATGCCGTGACACCGAAACAATGAATTTTAGAAAACCTTTTCACCTGCATGGAAAAGAAAGCAGTAACTTCTCTCTGCATGCAGGCTACTTTTAGTAGGTAGATTTTCTGATTCTCTGCTTAAGTCAGAGAATGTATCTTAATAAAGAAAACCTTTTACCAGTGGCTCTGCTGTATTGATGATGAAAATAATTTATAGCTGTTCATGTCTACCTTTGGATATTGTTCAATAGTTTTTACAGAAAACACCTTCCTTTCCTTCCATGAAAACTATCATTTTAAGTTTCATGTTTTTAAATTTATTTCTGCTCTTTTTTTTCGTTTTGTCGGCCTATTGTCCATGGGAGATAGAACTTTAAATGTCCACCTAAGTCTCCAGACTTTAAACCTATACATATCTATTTTATAAACTGAAGAGAAAAAAGAAGCCTTAGGACTGAACAATATAGAGCAGTGCTGTCTAAATTAAGTCCCTGGGGACATGTTTTATACCTTCCCTTGTTCAACAAACCTAAATCAAATGTTTACTTACCAGGCCCCTGTAGGACTGGCAAACTAAGGAGATAATCCAATCCTTTGAATCAGCTGTATTGGAAAAGGGACACATCTAAAATCACATGCCTTTGAGAACTCAAGTGGGAATCCCTGGACTAAAGAGAATGTAGAGTATGAACTATTCAAAATATCCTCTGTATGTATGCTACAACTTTGCAAAACGCTATAGAAGATGATAAAATGCTCCCTGGTGTAAAACAGACTGAAATGTGAAAGGGTGTTTGTAGTCATATAGACCACTGACATGAGTAAATAGTAAAGGTTCCACATTTATTTTATGGTACAACCTGCAACCTCTATTCTGCAGTAGTAGTGGTAAAAACAGTCTACTTTTTTGCCAAAGGGCATTTTGACATCTGGACAGGGGGAAACTGAACGTACACTTACTACCTTCTTGTAATAAAGTTTTTTAAATCAATTTAATAAGATAAATGCTATTTTAAAAAACAGGGAAAAAAATCCCTGGATCTCTTGAAAAAGGGTTCCAACAACTTATTTATAAGTAAATGGGTGAAAACTGACTGGAAGTGGAATCATTGTGGAAAGGAGAGCAAGGTAAGTTGCCGAGAAAAACTCAGTGGTGTTGAAGATGCACTGAATGAAAGCCACTGCCATTCTCAGCAGACGGATGGTTGTGCTGGCCCTAATAAGTAACCCAGGTAGCTCAATTTGGATGAGCTGGATCCCTGATTGACTGATCCAAATCTTGATGGCTAGCGGGGGAGTTATAGTCAGTCTTGGGGTCAGTTACAGTGAAGCACTCCACAGGGCAGAGATTTCCAAAAGGGCTAGACCTCAGGGGAATCCAGAAGCTGGGCGGGAGAATCAGTAACAGGAGCAACACTATCTAGGCAAAGGTTTCCAGAGGGACAGAGGCAGGAGCCAGATCTGATGTCCAGGCTTGGGTCACATAATAGACACAACAATCCAGACAGGGGCAGAGGCAAGCAGCCTCGGTTATGGAGCAAGGTAGGAGGTGGATGTGCAAAGATCAGAAGTCAACAGGAGAATCTGACAGGGGCTACGCAGGTATGGGAAACAGGAATGAGACAGGTGAGGAGGTCAAAACAAGGCTTCTTGGATTGTCTATTTGCATGAACAGCTTTCAGGAATCTAGCGCTTACCCACTGGAAGAGCAAGGAATATGTAGCGCACCTCCCAGGTGCAGCCACTCCAAGTAATAAGAGCTGCCACAGGTGTAACCCCTCAGACCTGATTATCAGTGCAGCAAAGAAAGCAGATAGTGGTATGATGGGACTTCACACGGCAGCTTTGCAGGCAGGGAAAATTACAGTAAGAATTTTTTGATATTTTATAAGAATGGTAATAAAAATTTCTGTTTATTTTGATCATAGACGGTGGAGAAAACGGTTCAAGTTGTTTACTGGCTTTAACTATGAAGGGTTTTCACCAAAAGTATTTTAGGACACCGGATGAACTTCATTAGTGTGCTTTGAATCAGAGTTCTTTGAATTAAGCCTGAGGTCATGACTTCATTTTGCGGGGGTCACGGGGGACATGTGCCCTTCACTTTTTCAAAAGTCCATCTTGCAGTTTTTACTGTCCAGAAACAATGTTACACTACAGTACACCAAGAGTTGTCGAGCACTTGGACGAAGCGGAAAACTGCAGGTCAACCTGAAGCCTATTTCCCTAAGTTTAGACTGCCCACAAGCTGCTGATTGGGCCATCATCTTTTCTTGTGTGATTGGTGTCACCGCTGTCACTCTGAGAAGCTCACTTTACAAACATTTGGTGACGCCACTGAATCGGGTCTGTGATATGATGGTCAGTGTTGCTGATTTCGCCCTACCGTAATAGAACTGTAGGGTCGCAAGGGAACTTTTCCTCTTTCTGGTACGTTTTGGATTTTTGAGAAATCTTAAAAGGTCCAAGAGTTACTGTCTTACAGAAGATCGTGAGTCTGCAAAAGACCACCGATAGTGAGGGAATTTGCTACTGTAAACTGGGCATTTGTTCTTTGCATTGGACCATGTAATCTAGACGGGTTGATGAATAGATTTACAGTCTTTGAATTGGTCTAATGTGCGTGCGTGTGTTTTTGTGTGTGTTTGGTTGTTAGACTCGCAACCAGGATTTCAGAAAAAAGAAAGAGAGACATAAGAGACTTCTTTAAAAGTCAAAGTATAAGTTACATTCATAGAACTGTGTAACATACCTCCTAAAACACCTTAACTGGCTCCATAAAGCAGCATATCCACTTAAAGCATTTTAAAACTCTCAATAACCTTTTAATGTATATTGGTTTTATTAAAGGTGTTGATAAATAAAATGGATTATCATTATGTATTATTATTATTATCCTATAAAAAGAAAAAAAATCAATCTATTAATGTTTTAGATACACAAGCTTATTATAATTGTAAAACTATGTGTTTTTCATCTACATAAATTGTCGCATCCAAATTGTCCAATTGTTCATGTCATGCATCAACATATTTTGTCAGTGGAGGGACAGCAGAGATACAACAGAACATGGAGGAAACATACACAAAACAACTACTAGAAAACACGCTGTATTTATATATTATAAGAGTCACTTCTGAAATCAAAATTTTGTCCATGGGTCAAGAATATATGTTTGTACATTTTTCAGTATTTAGTAGTATAATGAATAACTATAACAGGTCCAGTAAATTATGAAATTTACAGGTCTTTACATAGCAAAGCTGCAACCAATCATATTCCCAACACTATTTTTCAGTGTCACCATAATGTCCACCTATCCATCCCTTTTCCATCATGCTTATCCCAGTTGGGGTCATGATGGGTGCTGGTGCTTATCTCCAGCTGTCAATGGGAGAGAAACAACATGTATGACCCAAGCCTGGACATAAAACACTCACACCTAAGGAACAGTCATGTTTTTGGTCTGCGGGAGGAAAACGGAGTACCCGGTGAGAACCCATAATGTCATTTTTCGAAAAACGCTGTATTGCTTATCCACCAGAACACAAGGCAAACACCTTCAATAACATCCAACCTCTGTCTCATCGCTCCACAAAACATTTTCTTAGTGAATCATCAATGTGTTTTTACGCAAATGTGAGTTTGGCCTTTGTGTTATTTTGGTCAGCATTGGTTTTTGCTTTTTAAGTCTCCCATGGAGGCCATTACTACCCAGTCTCCTTCTTATCGCTGAAACATTAACTCTGACCTCAGCTGAGGTTAGTGAGGTCTTCAGTGGTTTTGATGCTGCTTTGTGTTATTTTGATCTCCTGGAAGAGTTGCTGTTGTCTGCCAGGAGTAATTTGGGATGCTGGCCACTCTTGGGAGGCACCAGGATTGCTTCACTTTTTCTCTATTTGTGGATAATGACTCTCAGAAGGCATGTGCACAGATAAAACCTTAGTGGTGCTCAAGCACTTACCATTTTGCCTTGGATAAGAACTTCACCCTTTCTGCTTGAGCCCTCTTTTCCATCAGTTATTCTAACATTTACATCCTTTTCATCGTACCCATAGTGTAGCATCAGACCGGAAATGTCAGTGTTTGAGGAATCCAAATGTTCTCCAAAATACGTTTTAGGGTTGGTGAAAATAATGAATTTGCTTCTAACTTGACGTTCCTTAAAAAGAGAATAGGAGTAGGGCCTTAAGGCATCATTCCTGAAAAAAATGCTTGTCTTTTAATGTAATGAGCCTCTGTACATTGCTTTTTACTGACGGTTGTCAGGAGTAACACAGAGATAGAGGGAGATAAAAGCATTATGACAGAAGGACGGAGAAATTTAGGGAGTTTTAATGAACTGTTTAATAAATCAGATCCGTTTAAGAGTTTTGTAACCTTTAAAATCTAAGTTATTGTGAGGAAATCCTGGAGAAAGAAAAAAAGCACATAGAGAAACACTTTGAAGGAGAATATTAAGTAGCTCCCTCAGTAAAAATGTATTATATATATGTAGAAGGTAATATAACCCTCTTTACAGCAACATGATAATTAAATAGAAAAATTTTCCAAAGCTTTGTATTTGATTTTACTAGCACAATATTAGGAACATTGTTAACAATAATGGGGCTGCTCAGTGGTGCAGTGGGTAGCACTGCTGTGTTGCCTTTCTGCATGGAGTTTGCATGTTCTCCCTGAGTATGCGTTGGTTTGCTCCGGGTACTCAGACTTCCTCCCACAGTCCAAAAACATGACTGTTAGGTTAACTGGCTTCTCTAAATTCTCCTTAGGTGTGAGTGTGAATGGTTGTTTGTCCTGTTTGTCTCTTTGTTGCCCTGCGATGGACTAGCAACCTGTCCAGAATGGACCCTGCCTCTCGCCCGTAGACACCTGGAGAATGGCACCAGCACCCCTAGCGACACCGCTCGTCAGAAAATAGATGGATGGATGGTTAACAATAACATCCTATAGCTTAGTAACAGTAGTTACTATAGTTTAGTAACAGCATTTTGAGTTATTTAATATTGGTAATAGTAGTCTACCAGTATAACAAATGAACTCTGTTAGAAAAAATATGACATATTTTCTTTTTAGTTGTATAGCTGAAAAGAAGGTATTAGGAAGTCTTGTTTTGTTGTGAAACGTGGGAGTGATTTGCACATTTTGCAACATAATGCCCAGAAAGATATATATATATATATATATATATATATATATATATATATATATATATATATATATATATATATATATATATATATTAGGGCTGTCAAACGATAAAATTTTTTAATCTAATTAATCACAAGGTTCCTAGCCTAAATATTATTGAAAAATACACATTTTCTGTGTACTCTTTTCAAAACAGAAAGATAAGCAAGATGGGTATTACATTTAGTTTTTATTAAAGACAAATCCAAAAAAAGAATTTGATTCTCAACAGTTTGGCAACTTAGCCCTTGCTTTTTTTTTTTTTTTTTAGCAAATACAGGATGGGTGAATGGAACGTTTTTCGTTTAAAACAAACAACTTGACTTTTAAACAATTACATGAGGTCATCTTACCTATTATTTATTCATCTTTTAGCCAGTTGTTAAGGCAAACTAACTGGTTAACATCTTCTGAATGTAAAGCGGACCATTACTTAATGCCCTATGTTCGGTGAGGGCGGTCTGACGCATGCCAGTCGTAACACCTGAAGTTGAAGCCCAAACAAATGAATGCTTGGCATTAAGATATTTAAGGCTCGAGGTTATTCGGTGAAATGAAAAGTCCTTCTTGCAGTGGGAGCAAACCACAACGTGTTTATTTATTGTCCCGTCTTTGTATTTTTTTTATACTCGAACTGTCCATCCAGCGAGCCAACGGGTTCTTCTGATTCCTCCATCTCGCTCATGTCGGACAATTGATTTGTGGGTAAAACAGGGCGGGACTGCGTTAATGCATTAAAAAAAATATTGCGTTAATTCCAGAAATTAGTGATCTTAGTGATATATATATATATATATATATATATATATATATATATATATATATATATATATATATATATATATATATATATATATTTATACACTTGTCTTTAATTTTCACTCAATGAGCAGAATATGTGAAAAGTGCCTTCTGTTATTATGCTATTGTGAACCTGACCCTAAATGCCTATGTCTGAAATACTAAGAGATTGCTTGTGACCATTTCCATACTAAGCTGATACAGTGATTGTTTTCCTCTTATCAGATAATGATATCTTATATCCGTTTTAAATTGGGCAGGAGGACGTTTTGAGATATTTTATGTTGTTAGGCAGGTTCAAATTGGAGAATTTATCTACATATCCGGAGTTCATCAAGCTTGCCTCTGGCCTTTGAAATTGAACCCAACTCTCCAAAGAAGTAGTTCAGTAAGGCAGCTCATGTGTGTTTGAGTACAGATTGATGTGGAAGAATTGTATTAGTTTAACTTTGAAATTAAGAGGACATATTACTCTTCACTTTGCTGCCTCATATGTCATGGAGTTGTATACATGTTTTTTGCTTGAAATAGGAAGGTTCAGTGTAGTTGTGTTTCTGCTGTTTGTCTAACACCACATCAGCGTTATTTTTCTCTGACAATGAAACAAATTAAAAAGGGGTTTCAGGGTGAAAGGAGGATAAAACATTCTAGTCTCTGGTGTCATGTACCCAGGAAGCACAGGATCTTCATGTCTACATGCACAGTTTGACAGCAATCACAAGAAAATAATGTGCTTTCCAACACCATAATGGATATCGGTTGGTTTAGTTTAAAAGAAAATACCACCTACTAGTAGCACAAAGGGAAAATAATGCTTACCAAGCGTGTTGTGTGGGAGAATCACCATTGAAATACTTTTACACTGATAGGAATAAAAAATATCTCAGTTTTCCTTGATTATTGTGTGCGTGTCGCCTACATGTCAAGAAAGGAGAAGACGACCTCTGGACTCGCACCCCGAAGGCTGTGATGGTGTGGAGAAGAATCAGCAGCAGGCAGGAGCAGCAGTGCATGTAATGCAGAATATAACAAGACACTTTGAGCCTCAAATGTCATGTTATGGTTGATATATTCTGCAACTGGTGAAAGATCATGTGTGTTGAACAGAACGGCTTGAGATAAAGGATAAAGCTAGCTATTAGATGTCGCTTCATTTAATCACCGTTAATTCATGATTTAAGAGTAAAAGAATTTAAGTAACACATTTTCAAAAAAGGAAAAAAGTCATTTAATCACCTTAAACAATGCTAGACAAATGCAGGAAGGAGCAAAGGAAGAGAGCTGATATGATACAGTAGCAATTTCATTTAATATTGTTTTGGAAATGGCGCAGTAATCATAAAATCATGGCACAATATGTTTTTTTATTTGTTCAACTACTGGCGTTAAGAGAACTAAATACAGCACACAGAAAAAAAAAATAGATACACCTCATTTTATTATGTTAGACATCTCATGTAATGCTTAATGAAAAGTATATGGTAAATTGCACATTTTTATACAATTAAAGCAACACTGAGCAACTTTTGACCAAAAAATCATTATTTGTAGATAAATGATTTTCAGGTCATAATAAAATACTTGAACTTATTGATGCTTTAAGACAGCCCAACCTCCCCATTATACAGCAGAGCTAACCAAGCTAACAGTTGTTTATAGGCAACAAAACACTTACCTGACCACACATATTTTTGGTTATCTAATGTAGGATTCAATCTAGAGGGGTGAATGTTGCCTTGTCTTTACAAGAAATACCCTAACTTCTCAATTGATTGGTCCAAAGTGGATTGCTATCAAAATTCCAAAATACATCACCAATCACATCATAAAGTTTGTTGACGACACTACTGTGGCGGGCCTCATCAGAGACAATAATGACCAGGACTACAGAGAGGAGGTGGAGCAGCTGGTGGACTGGTGCAAAGATAACGGCCTGATCCTGAATGTGGAGAAGATGAAGGAGATCATCTTGGACTTCAGGAAGAACCAACTTAACCACGCTCCATTGGTCATCAACAGCTCAGCTGTAGAGGTGGTCAACAGCACCAAATTCCTGGGCGTGCACATCACAGACACCCTCACCTGGACTATAAACACCACCTCACTGCTCAAAAGAGCACAGAAGCTCATTTACTTCCTGCGGAGGATGAGGAGAGCCCACCTGCCCTCACCTATCCTCACCACCTTCTACAGAAGCACCATAGAGAGCGTTCTGACCAGCTGTCTCACTGTGTGGTGTGGAGGCTGCAAGCTGGGAGAGTGTGAGAGGAATGATGAAAACAGCAGAGAGGATCATGGGGCTCCTCTCTCCTCCACAAAAGACATTTTATCCCAGCCTTGCGTATCCCGAGCCCGTAACATCATCAGTGACGCCTCACACCGCCACCATGGACTGTTCTCCCTGCTGCCCTCTGGGAAGAGGCTTTGCAGCATCCGCTATAGGTCCAGCAGGTTCTGAAACAGCTTTTTCCCCGCTGCCATCAGACTTTTGAACAGTTAAACTCTAAACTGGATTCACATTCGCAACATTATTTTTCAGCACCAACATGGCTGAAACTTTGGTACTCTGGCTTCCTCCCACAGTCCAAAAATATGACCTTTAGGTTAATTCTCTACATCTCCTTAGGTGTAAGTGAATGGTTGTATGTCCTGTTTGTCTCTGTGTTGCCCTGCAATGGACTGGCGACCTGTCCAGGGTGTACCCCGCCTCTCGCCAATTGACAGCTGGAGATAGGCACCAGCACCCCTCACGACCCCAATTGGGACAAGCGTGTCAGATAATGGATGGATAGGTTTTCCTGTTTTCCACTGTTGCAAGCTGTAAGTGATGTAATTTTGTTTCATATACAGGTGGTGTAAACAAAATGACAATAAAGTTTGTGTCAGTCTCCAGAGAACACTGTTTAATTTTGCAACAGTTTAGTGTTGCTAATGGCCTTCAGGGCTGCTGAAACCTAGAACCTTCGAGTCTAAAAGTCTGAAAGTTCCACACTCTTGCTTTAAAGGGGCATACTTTAGATGAATGCTTATACAAAAAAGACACCCACATTTTATCATGATAAAATAAAACAATTTACACAAAGCACCCCTTCTGTTAGTGTTTTGAAAGTCCTTGTTGAGTACTTGCAGAATTCCATTACCGGATGTGATGTGCAAACATAAACAACATGAACAACGGGGGGCTATCTGCCAGCAGTACTACTAGAAAGCCAGTTTGTGGCAATATGCAGCTTTATAAAAGAGTCTGACCATCCTGCAATGCCATGTGGACAGCGCTGGAAGACATTTGATATCAATTAAAGTACCTAATCTACAACAACTCTAAATTCTAATGAATCCTCCCTAATGAAAGTTCACGTTCCAACCAAACAAAAACAGGGATACATCATCAAGGTGCGAAGTGTTTCAATGAGATGCTGTAGCAGCCATTCAAAATGGCCCTTCTTAGTCAAACGCCAGCTGAATGGCAGCGCACTTCTCTCCAACTCCCTGCAAAATCCCTTCCAACTTCAAGCCACTCGCCTTCTCCTGGGCCTGCAATTTTTTTTAATCTGACTCCACCCTTTCACTGAATTACAAGGTCTGACCAGGAGATGATGATTCTCTTTTGACCTTAATGTCCACAAACCATGACAGAAAGAATATTTTAGCACAAAGATTGATGTTTAAAGTTGCAGGGAAGCAGCTGTTCCAACCGATGCATTTCTGAATTCTTTTTTTCGCCCGATTGGTGCACGACTTTAAACAAGTGAATAAAGTGAATGTGATTGGTCGATTATCAAGAGGTTGTTGTGGCGGAAGGTTCGCAAGCAAGTTTGATTGTGGCCGATTTCTCGGAAGCGTCTTGCTAACCAGTTAGCAACTTAGTGATAGTAGGTTCCTAATGGGAAATTCTATTGGGACCAAGTAGCACTAAATTGGTGACTTAGAAACAACACTGTCAAGGAACGGTATGGACAGCAGAAACATGCAAGAGGAGGAGAGATTTGTGTCAGAGGTCTTGGATGAGTCTCCTCTGTCATACATTTTTTTATTTAGAGGAGGAAAGGGCACATTCAACTTTGCAGTGTTAAAGTAAAACTTTAAGAGAGCATTTCGTCCCACTCGGAATTAGTGTTAAATTAGAAATTTATGTAGTGTATATTTTACTCCTGTTTTTGTTGTAATACCTCTAAAAGAGTCAATGTACTTTGAAACTGCACATTTAACACTGGGGAATGTAGAGGACGCCAGGGCAGCAGAAGCTTTGTTTGATGTAGAAGGCTTACAGCTGTACAACGCTGCCAGTTCTGTTAGCTCTATGCCTGCTGAAGACACAGACGTCCATCCCCATGAACACGGGGACGGAACTCAATGATAAAGTAAATTATTCTTATTTCTTATTTCAACCGTTGTGCATATTAGCTGTGACCTATGAATCAAGAATCTATGACGGAAAAAATTTGATTGACAGATGACCGTTGATATATGATTGGCCGAATTTAAGTGTACAGGCTGACGTTTACTAACTGGCCTGCATGAAATAACGAGAAAAAAAAACAGATTTTAAGACAGATGTTTTTAAAAAAACAAGTCATAATCTAAAACATTTTTTATTGAATGAACGCATAGTAAGCACACTGAAATGCAAATTCCCTGGTAAATGCTTTGTTGATGAGCCCTGAATTGAAACAAATCTTGAAAAGACCTCTAGATTTTAGGAGCTGTGATGGAAAACTCCAATCTTCGACACCCTGTTTATTTTGAAAAATTGCGAAAGTGTTCAACCCCCTTAAACTTTTTGACCTTTTGCCAAATCTATTTAAAATTGTCTTATATGCTAACTTTGTCCCTTTAACATAGATTTCTCAGAATTATACATTTCAAGGACAGCCCGTAATTTGTCAGTTAAATGAAATTAAATCTACTTCGTCAAAAGGATGGATTACTAAAATCTAGCTTCTTTTAAACAACCTAAAATTAACTTTTAGTAGTTCTAGCTGGCACACTGATGTATTAGGCCCCAAGTTATGTCTAAAGATGAAATAGGAATGCAAAGCAGAAAAAAGTGTCCAATTTGTGGTAGTAAATCACAGTTAAATAGGACATGCTAAAATAATCTCCAGTGGTCGGATTACAGCTCAGCAGGGGTCCCAGGTATTGGGAAGGGTGTAAGTACACCAGATGGAGGCTTAGAAATGAACCACAACTCTTCTGCGTGTGTTATATTTTCCTGTCATTGGATCAGCGCTGTCTGTCACAGCAATAGGAGACTTAATGACAATACCTCTTTGTCCTTTCCTTCCAGTCGGCATCCTACAAAGCACCAGTGCAGGTGAGCTCAGTGTGCAGGAGGACAGGAATGAAGGATGAGAAGATGCAACTGACTATTACCCCTAAGAATTGCTTTTGAAGCTCTGAGCTCCCCGCAAATTCTTGAGAATGACAATCATCCACAGGGTTTATAGAGCTGTCCTTTGCTTTTTGCAGGATGATGGTGGACTTACAAAACAGCATCAAGTGAGATCACTAGTTAGCTGTCCATCTTTGAAGGATTATCTCAGTGCAGTTTCTGTCTTAAATTATCATTCCAGTGTTCCTCTGTATGCAGGACCATAATATAAACAAAAGCAGCAAAGTGTTCGAAACACATCAAATTTAAAATCAAGGTAAATGTGTTAGCTAGACAACCATGTCACACTGAAAGGCTGATTTATACTCAGAAACCTGGTCGTCTGCATGTGTGTCGCAGTGAATGCAAATGTGCCTCCGCCCCTTCCACCGACACTCCGGTGCACCTCTCCATAATTGTAGGTGACCGTGCGCCATCTGATTGCGGCATCAGTGATCGTGACAAAAAAACATTGTTTTTATTTTTTTGCGGATTAACACTAAATTCATTAAATCACCACAAACGTATTAGTTTTCGGTGTAAATAATGACCCATTGATTCTTCCTTGCTGACCTGACTTTTCCTCTAATCTGGGTTAGAAATATGACACCAAAAAACAGATGCTATTCAAGTGTTGTCATTATTCAATAATGACAAAACCAATATTTTATCACTTATAGTTTACTTTGGATGGCTTAAAAAAAAGTCAGCACTGCAGACATATGGAAGAAGGTACTTTAGTTATCAGCCTTTTGATATTACATGAAAAACACTGTTTTAAAGTATATTAAATACATAACCCTGATTGTCGACCCAAAGATAAAACATAATGTTTCAAAAAAAGGAAATTTTAGATAATAAATCTTGCTAGGCCTTGGAAGATTTGTAATTTAAATGGACAGAAATTTCACCCACTACATGCATGAAGATGCTTGAAATATATGGAGCGATATCTGTGCCTTCTGTTTAAGCGAGGGAACCAATCCGAGAACACAGCTAGACAACATGTCCCAGCGCTCAGTTCCAACTCTGTGCATCCTCGACCTGCTCTTTCCAAGCTTCATAGCTGTCCACTGGCTATTTCTCTGCACACTCGACTCTCTCTCTGTTCTAATGACTTGTAAATGACCCACACCTTTAGCCAATCACGCTCAGCTTTTTTTCATCCAGTCAAAAGATTCTTTCCAAATACTACATCCGGTTAGATTAAAAACTGACCGGCTAGCTCTAGTAGTAAGTCACCCGTCCTGCACACAGGAAGCCCCGTTTGTATCCCAGCTGGGCAGAAGGAACTGTCAGTGTCGGTCCTTAGGCAACACCTTTCATGCTGTCTACTTTGTAAGTATTGCTTTAGATAAAAGCATCTGCTAAATACATAAACACAAAAAAAAGAAAAAAAGCCCTATCAGGAAATCAAACAACTATTGCAGTTATGCAGTCAACACTCCTAACAGCAGATAGTACTATAAAACATCTTGAATGATCTCAAATAACTGTCAGTAAAACAGTTATTAGATCATTAACTCATCTATCTCTGGGTTAGGGTTGCCTGCCATTGATGCGGATTTAACTTTGCTGTTTAAACGGAAAAAAGAGGACGATATTTCAAATTCAAGTATGGTTTCACAATATTTACGTAAAAAATATTTCAATATGGATATGTTAAATTTTTTATGGATGCTTCAAAATATTTCAGTAATAGGAATGATGTTTTGTTTGTAGTTCCAGAATTGAATTTTAAATCAGGTTAAAGACTCAGTGATGCAGTTCAGTCTACACAGGAGAAATGTTTGGGATCAGATTAAAGTGGATTTAAGAAATCCATCCACTAAGAATTTTACTTTGCTCTTGTTCTAGTTCAGCGTTATATTCGTTCAAACCACGCTTCCCACGCTTAAACAGAAGGCACAAATTTCACTCCATAGAAATATGTCCCAAAAGGCTTGCGGGTATATTCGGTATATTCGCAGATAGATGCGGTTGTACTAAAAGTTTAAGCTGTTTTATCTGAAAAAAAAGAAAAAAAGAAAAAGGAATTTGCAATTTTTTTGTATATTTTATTTGCAAACCATTATGAATATCCGAAGTACTGTTCTATACACTTTATGATAAAGTATTACTGAAAATCTCATTGTCAAACATTTATTCAGTATTTTTGTAACTCTGTCATATGAAATTCATCTTAACAGACCAAAACAATATGAATAATAGTGATTGTAATGTTATAGAATATAAAAATCTCAAGGGGTATAAATATTTAACAGTGTATAAAACTGACCCATGTCAGATTATTATTTTTTTTTTTTTAGTTGTCACAAAGCTTAGGGAAGCTGCAAATGGTTGCTCTTTAAAACTGAACTGTGTTTTCTGCAGCTGAATTTAATTGGAGTTTAAATATGGACTTTAGAAACCCATATCCAAACAGGACCCCTGTGGCTATATGGCCATACATTTGAGTAAACAATGAAATGGGTCTACTCTGTGGCAATAAAAGAAAAAAAGAAGAGGAAAGAAATGGACTCATTATGGTAACTGACTCAGCCAGTCTAATATGCTTTTCCTTCAGTTTTGATTATTTAATGCCCTATGAAATGGCTCATTAAGGATGCTCTCTTGAGCCCCTGAGTGACCGATGCACATCAGTTAGTGACTGACCTGTGCAGAGCCACAGCAGCCAAATACACAATACACACACACACACACACACATATATATATATATATATATACAGTGGGGCAAAAAAGTATTTAGTCAGCCACCAATAGTGCAAGTTCTCCCACTCAAAAAGATGAGAGAGGCCGGTAATTTTCAACATAGATATACCTCAACTATGAGAGACAAAATGAGAAAAAAAAAATCCAGAAAATCACATTGTCTGATTTTTAAAGAATTTATTTGCAAAATATGGTGGAAAATAAGTATTTGGTCAGTTACAAACAAGCAAGATTTCTGGATCTCACAGACCTGTAACTTCTTCTGTAAGAGGCTCCTCTGTCCTCCACTCGTTACCTTCATTAATGGCACCTGTTTGAACCCGTTATCAGTATAAAAGACACCTGTCCACAACCTCAAACAGTCACACTCTAAACTCCACCATGGCCAAAACTAGAGAGCTGTCAAAGGACACCCGAAACAAAATTATAGACCTGCACCAGGCTGGGAAGTCTGAATCTGCAATAGGTAAACAGCTTGGTGTGAAGAAATCAACTGTGGGATCAATTATTAGAAAATGGAAAACATACAAGACCACTGATAATCTTCCTCGATCTGGGGCTCCACGCAAGATCTCACCCCGTGGGGTCAAAATGATCACAAGAACGGTGAGTAAAAATCCCAGAACCACACGGGGGGACCTAGTGAATGACCTGCAGAGAGCTGGGACCAAAGTAACAAAGGCTACCATCAGTAACACACTATGCCGCCAGGGACTCAAATCCTGCAGTGCCAGACGTGTCCCCCTGCTTAAGCCAGTACATGTCAAGGCCCGTCTCAAGTTTGCTAGAGAGCATTTGGATGATCCAGACGATGACTGGGAGAATATCATATGGTCAGATGAAACCAAAATAGAACTTTTTGGTAAAAACTCTACTCGTCGTGTTTGGAGGAGAGAGAATGCTGAGTTGCATCCAAAGAACACCATACCTACAGTGAAGCATGGAGGTGGAAACATCATGCTTTGGGGCTGTTTTTTTGCTAAGGGACCAGGACGACTGATCCGTGTGAAGGAAAGAATGAATGGGGCCATGTATCGTCAAATTTTGAGTGAAAACCTCCTTCCATCAGCAAGGGCATTGAAGATGAAACGTGGCTGGGTCTTTCAGCATGACAATGATCCCAAACACACCGCCCGGGTAACGAAGGAGTGGCTTCGTAAGAAGCATTTCAAGGTCCTGGAGTGGCCTAGCCAGTCTCCAGATCTCAACCCCATAGAGAATCTTTGGAGGGAGTTGAAAGTCCGTGTTGCCCAGCGACAGCCCCAGAACATCACTGCTCTAGAGGAGATCTGCATGGAGGAATGGGCCAAAATACCAGCAACAGTGTGTGAAAACCTTGTGAAGACTTACAGAAAACGTTTGATCTCTGTCATTGCCAACAAAGGGTATATAACAAAGTATTGAGATGAACTTTTGTTACTGACCAAATATTTATTTTCCACCATATTTTGCAAATAAATTCTTTAAAAATCAGACAATGTGATTTTCTGGATTTTTTTTTCTCATTTTGTCTCTCATAGTTGAGGTATATCTATGATGAAAATTACAGGCCTCTCTCATCTTTTTGAGTGGGAGAACTTGCACTATTGGTGGCTGACTAAATACTTTTTTGCCCCACTGTATATATATATATATATATATATATATATATATATATTTAGATGTAGTACTGTATAAAAATGTATAGTACTGGACACCCATTACAAATTTTGCTTGGGATGAGTAGCCTTGAGTGGCTCAATCACATCACTAAGCACATAATTCAATAACTGAAGCGTCTCTCACATTTTACGCAGCTGGTTTTAACATAAGCATCTCCTTAGTAATTTTTAACTATTAGACAGAAAGATAAACATTAGTCTAATCAAATACAAACCCAGACCTATCCTTTGCTGGCAGCTAGGGCCATGGTGCGTTCACCACCATGGTGAACGCAAACATGGTGGATTCACTTAGAATTCCTGTAAAAATCACGCAGGGAAGGGCGGTGAAAAGGCTAGCAGTGAACTCTAGGCGGTTGGAGCATTCACTGCTCTTTTCTCACCTCTTGCTACTAGTCAGAGCAAACAGCAGCACCGCATGTAGAGTGTAATCGCTGAAGTTGAAACGAGCTGGATTTTTCTATGAAATTGCAACACGGCAGCCAATCATTGACTAATTGTAGCCTTTTCCCTTAAAATGTAAAACAGATAAAAATATACATTAAAAAAATGTAGAAATAAGGTGTTTAGGTGGTTTTAAAAAAGCCATTTTAATTTAGTCGTAGAAGGACTGTTAATCATCCTTACCTCCAGCACAGAGCCCAGCCTGTCACTCCCATCTGCCCAGTATTGGTACTTTCTGTGGGGTAAGATAACATGGAAGTCCAGTCGAATTCGACTGAATCAGAGCTGCATCTGTGCTTGGCCCGAAATCTTCTGCATTGGCTATCTGCTGCATTGGAGGCTTTGCGTTTATGTGGTACTTGAGACTGGAACATTTCTTGCAGTAATTTAATTCCTCAATGCACAAGGTGCAAACAGCTTTAGTCTTGTTTAGGTTTCCATTGGGAAGCTTCTTAAAAATAAAAGTTCCCCGAAGGAAACCCGGCAGCTTTACAGCTGCATCCATGTCACCACATTATGTGCGATTTGGTAACTTCACAATAGGACTACACGGGTTTGAAGACTGATTTGTTGTCGTTCCCAGATATTTCATTTCTAGAGCTAGAATTTCAAAAATATTAAGGTGAAAATCATCATGGCTTACTTAGTATAGACCCAACCATAAACCCAGCTTCAGGGTACATAAATTATAAAGGGGTATATATGTATATATATATGTATACATATATGTATATATATTGGCTTTTAACCAAAGTTAAGCCGTGGATTGTCAAATCATGTTTAAATTAAAGCTTTTATTTAGAACTGGAAAATGAATTACCATGAGTGCAGGAGAAAGTCATGTTATAATCTTCCTATTTTCTCATTTGTCATGCCCATGCCTGTCAGAAGCTGTTAGGTGCAGAGTAAGGATATATAATTGTGTGCTGCCACTTTCAGAGTGTGGTAAACTGATGGTTAACTCTGTCAAGAAACATTGCTGTCCTGGGTTTGTTTCTCAGTTTTGCCTAACCTTGTTCTGAATGAAGTATTAGTTTAATTTCAAAAAAGCTGTTTGAATCGGACTGGTGTTAACTGGTACCATTTGGTGCAAAAAGAACAGGGTGGGAGACAAATCCCAGTCAGTCCACATGAACAAACACATGCTCCAGTATGCGCGTGTGCATAATAGCACGTCTGGAGAAACTGCCAGTTATGTTGTTGTGACATGCCTTGTCTTCCGTTCCGTAGAAAAACAAAGACAGTCGCTGCTGGATCCAGATGGCAGAACTAATTAGTCAGGAGCACACATATGAACGCACACACAAACATGCATGCACAGACGTGCACACGCCAAGGCTACATGGAGGAACTGTAGGAGGATATGATGTCACCTCCATAACCATAATTACCCATCATATATCATGTGGTGTGACACCCTGTCACAGAGTGAATGGGTGTCCTGTGTGGCAGCCAGGGATGGCTGCTCTTTACTGCAGGATGCCACTATAAGACCATCTTATTCTGTCTCTCCTCTGCCTTTATTTTCTTCAGTTCTTTCAGATTCCTAAGTGATACAAATGTTTCATGGTCTCTTTGGAGTCATTTAGCACCAGCCAGCCTGAGTTTGACACTTTATGAAGTTTAGAATAGAAATCAACACATGTTTACGCTTCACACACATTCTTGTACTTGAAAAAAGTTACACCTTTTTTCTTTTTTAATTTAGTAGTTACTTCACGCTGGCTGCTTGTTCAAGGGATATTCTGGTATTTGATAATTATGGTGCATAGATGTATGTCCCTATGAAATCACCAACATACATTCTGGGAATAAAATGGCTGTATATTCTGTTTTGTTATTAAGCTGTAATTATAACATTTTAATCTTCCTATCAGCTCTGACAGATTTTTTGTTTATTGAAAAAAAAAAAAAATCCCTGCAGCATGTTGCTGCCATCATCAAGTTTTAGCTTGGTAACACTCAGCTCACACTGTCGTGCAGTCTCAGTGAACTCAGATGTGAGTCAATTCAGCTTAATTAAATAGACTCATCCATTTTTTGGTGAATGCCCTGGTTTGTGTTTTTTTTTTTTTTTTTTTTTTGTCTGCATTGTCTAGCTACAAACAGGACCTGGCTAAATTACTCAAAACATTGTTTTATACTGCAGTCATTCCTTGTTTTTTGACTTTCTAATTTTATGTTTTTGTTAAGCCTTTTCTTGTTTTTTATAAGATTGGAAGGCAGGCATGTGTGTGAAGCTTTGGGAAGCTAAACCTGATACAGGAACCACTGGTTATCTCCTACGCTGCCATTATCTAGTCTGTCCTATGTTTTTTCATCGCTGTGTATTTTGGCTCATCTAAAAAAACAGGACAGGTTCAAACTACAACAAGCAATTAGGTCTACAGAGAGGATAATTACTGTTGACCTTCTCTCCAACAAGGAGTTGTACAGTTTGAGGGCCAGGAGACTACTAACTAAATAGTTTGGAATTAATTAAACTAAAACTCTACACTTGTTCATAACTTTTATGGACAGGATTTCTAGGCGCAGCCAAGGACCGGAGGGGGTCTGGTTTGGGGACCAGCAGATCTTGTCCCTACTTTTTGTGGATGACGTAGTTCTGCTGGCTCCCTCCTGCCAAGATCTACAGCGTGCGCTGGGGCAGTTCGCAGCTGAGTGTGAAGCGGCCGGGATGAGAATCAGCTCCTCCAAGTCCGAGGCCATGGTTCTCGACCGGAAAAAGGTGGCTTGTCCCCTTCAGGTTGGAGGAGAGTCCCTGCCTCAAGTGGAGGAGTACAAGTATCTTGGGGTCCTGTTCACGAGTGAGGGAAGAATGGAGCAGGAGATCGATAGACGGATCGGTGCGGCTGCTGCATTAATGCGGACCCTGCATTCTTCTGTCGTGGTGAAGAGAGAGCTGAGCGAAAAGGCAAAGCTCTCAATTTACCGGTCGGTCTACGTTCCTACCCTCACCTATGGTCATGAAATTTGGATCATGACCGAAAGAACGAGATCCCAGATACAAGTGGCTGAAATGAGCTTTCTCTGCAGGGTGGCCGGGCTCTCCCTCAGAGATAGGGTGAGGAGCTCGGCCATTCGGGAGAGGCTCAGTGTAGAGCCGGTTCTCCTCCACATCGGGAGGAGTCAGTTGAGGTAGCTCGGACATCTTTTTCGGATGCCCCCTGGACGCCTCCCTCGGGAGGTGTTCCAGGCACGTCCCACCGGGAGGAGGCCCAGGGGACGGCCCAGGACACGCTGGAGAGACTATGTCTCTCGGCTGGCCTGGGAGCGCCTAGGGCTTCCCCCAACGGAGCTGGAGGAGGTGTCTGCGGAGAGGGAAGTCTGGGAGTCTCTGCTTAGTCTGCTGCCCCCACGACCCGGTTCCGGATAAAGCGGGAGACGACGAGTACGAGTACGAGTAGAACTCTACACGCAAATTCTAGCCACCACAGAGGTTGGTTTTCTGACTTCGCTCAGTGTTTCACTATGGGAATCGCCTTGGCGGGATCAACTATGGAAGCTCCAATGACATTGCGTCTGTCTGTGACAGACAGGTTGAGCAGTGCCCGTGCTTCCACTCACCATCCATTATCATGGCCAACCTACCAGCCTCATTCTTGCATTCTTCTCATGTGAAGACTACAGCTAAGCTCCCTCACTGCACTCAGTCTAACTTGGACTGGTTTAACGACTCTTAGGCATTTCATAAAGAAAAACATCACTGAAATCAGTGCTGCAGCTCCTATCCCTGCCAAAGGTTCAGAACCAAAAGTTAAGGAGGTTGTATCCCACCAGTGCCCAGCATCATGCGGGTCATCTATCTCGGGTTGGGATGCATGTGCATTGCATGCATGGGCGCTAAACACACTCAGACATTGTTAGCTGACCCTCAGGGATGCCTGCACTGTGCGTCGATGCTGGAAAAGATGCTGGAGAGGTGGTTGAGAGTGGCTGGCGTTGACAGCCAGGACCCATGCCTCCTCACCTTCAGCTGTTGCGGAGGTGGGTGAAAACCACCAGACGCAAGTTTTTAAGAGCTGGGTTGACATGATGGAGGAGGACTACCCTAGCAGCTCAGGATTCAGAAGGAGCAGAACGGGACCTGTATGATGGCAAAAGGCTTCTATCTGCTTTACCATCAGCAAAGCAGCTTTTACCACCCTTTCCAGCTTGCATGAGAGAAATGAGCTGTATCTGTATTCTGTATTTGGGTCTCAGGGCAAACTCCCTCTGTCATCACATCAGAGGGTGGAACACTATCATTCACTCAGTTCAGATTTCAGCTGGGAAACTTAATTTCATTCAGACTATGCCTGTGGCTCCTCGGTCTTATGGCGTCCGTGATTTCGGTTGTCCATCTGGGGCTTCTAATGATGAGGGACTTTCAACGGTCGGTATCAGCTCTGCGACCCTGTCCCCGCCGTCATCTGTGCCGCAGGGTAAAAGTAACACAAGCATGTGTGGCGGCTCTTCAGCCATGGAAAGACCCAACAGTTCTCACAGTGGGCGTGCTGCTGGGGTAAGTAGCATCCAGGGTTACCATAAGGGGTGAGGGCCCATTGTACTACGTGCATGGCCACCTCTTAGGCTTTATTTCGTGGTGTGTCGGTTCAGGACATCTGTGCTGGAGCGAGCTGGGCTACACCGCACACATTTGGGAGGTTTTACAGGCCAGATGTGGTCCAGCCATCACTAGGGCACTCAGTGCGTTGGGATGTCAGAGTCCACCTGAAGCCTGGATTGGGATTCCAATCACGCATGGCTTGTTATCAAAGAACCAGGGATTAAGTTAAGTAACCCAGTGTTCATGACAGTCATACCCAAATTAATATAATGCACATTTACCCTAGTTCAGTCTGTTAGTGGTGGGCATAGATAATTTTTTAAAATCTAGATTAATCTCACTGTCATCTTGGAATTAATCTAGATTTATCTAAATTAAAATGGCTCATTTGAATTCTGTCAAAGGCAATCATGATATGTGTGTGCTACCTAAAGCTTTATAGCTGAATCCATGTCAGCACGTCACGCTCAATGTGGTAATTATACAGTACGCCCACACAGGTCCAAAGACCCGGATATTCATCCGCGCCAGTTAAAATATCAAGCTGAAAGTCATCATAGTTTACTTGGGGGCGACAGTGGCGTTGGATGTAGGAGTTTGCCCTGTAATCGAAGGGTTGACGGTTCAAGCCCCGACTCCGACTTTCATTGTCGTTGTGTCCTTGGGCAAGACACTTCACCTGCATTGTCTACTGATGGTGGTCAGAGGGCCCGGTGGCGCCAGTGTACGGCAGCCTCGCTTCTGTCAGTGAGCCCCAGGGCAGCTGTGGCTACAGTGTAGCTTGCCACCATCAGTGTGTGAGTGTGTGTGTGAATGGGTGAATGAATGTAGTGAAAAGCACTTTGGTCAAGTCTCCTAACTTGAATAAAGGCGCTATATAAGTACATGCCATTTACCATTTAGTATAGAACCCAAGTTTTAGAATAGATTAACAACAATATTTCTTTTATTGCCCAATAAGTGTCTGGAATTAATGCAGAACAATAACGGCCCACTATCAATAAATATCAAAACATTAATTTTTTTTCAAAATATTTCTTACTTGTCAAATAAAGCTGAAATTTGTGAGTAATCAATCTCAAGGACAACTTTTCTAATTCATCTTGGTGAGGCTGCGGTTCGGCACCAAACATACCAAAGTATCTGACTACTCGTCAATACTTGATGAGCATTGGAACTCATCAAAATGTAGCCTCTAGCTCCTGCTCCTAAAGGTCAACAGTAAGAACTCTATCAGGGGTAAGAAAGGAGCCTCCAGACTGCTGAGTTGACTCAGAACAGACTTAATTAATGTCCAAATCTCTCCATTACACAAACTAAATGTTTGTATATATCAGATGTTAAGTAATGTATTATTATTATTATTATTGATGTGGGCTGTGCTTATATCATCTAAAAGATTGTAGCTCTTTATAGCGAGTGAGGGATATTACAAGCTCCCTATGCTAAAGGAATTATGATAAGAAGCATACAAACTCCTCTTCCTACTTCTTCCTTACTGCCAGCACTATTCGGACAGAATTAAACATGCCAACTGACACACACACGTTTTTTGAATTCAAAATATGTTCAGTAAGAAGAGTTTTTTTTTTTTTAAAGCAATCGGGTGCGTTTCAACAAGTTGGATAACTAAAGCTGCATGTGATATAAAAAAGTACCTTATTATCTTTTGGAACTATTAAAAATTCTTTTTTCAATAATTAAAAAAAGCCCAAAATAGCTTTTTAAGGAACTCTAAAACAGATAGTGCAAGTGATAAATATTAATCATGTCTAGTTACATATGAATTCTTTTTACAGAGGGAGGATGAATTATTTAGCAATCAACCATAAATATTTCAATAAATTTGATGATGCTAAAAGGAAAATGATAATGTGAGTAAAATTTCCTTATGAGGGCATTAACGCGGCAGTTATAGATTCACCACAAGCTCTGAATTGAATCACTGCCATAATCATCTGTTCATGCAGGTTCTCAATGTACTTGGGTGTACAGCATATGTGCGCTTGTCCTTTTGCACCTAATGTTGCAAAGTGTCCTTGCTTTATGGAACAACAACATGGGGAGTTTTTATTCCCAAAGGATCGACACACATACACACACACACTGCATGCATGAGCAAAAACTGCTGACGGTGCTGAGTGGAGCAGCTTCCCTGTCACTAAAGCCCTTGAAGTGTGGAAGCAGCTCCAGCAGTCCTTCTGCTGTTTTAGTCAAGCCCACACCTCCTCCTCCTCCTCTTCTTCATGTCCCTGTCTGCAGCTTCTTCTCACTCCCCCTCTATTCTCACTTTAAAATAATTCAGTGCATTAACTTGACAGCCAGGACTTTTATCAGAAAAGTTGCTGCCAGAGTAGTTGTATAAAATGAAAATTTGCAGCAGCCCAAACAGTTTACACTTTAAAGGTGCATCAAGGTGATAAATCTGAATTGGGGCTGTTTTGTGCAACCTCTCCTGTCTTCTTTCCCTCCTTTTTTACAGTTTTCTGTTTGACTTACAGAGCCATGCACAGCCTTCTTTTCAAACATTGCTCTGCTTCCATGTACTTTATTTCAGACTTAATCAAATACTCTGAGAGATTCACTGGGCTATTTCCGTCTGTTCCTTCTTTTTTTTTTTAAACTTGTGTAATCCTTCCTTATATAAGTGGAGTGGAGGCAGGCAGGGTCACCGCATCTGATTTGGTGAACTCAGGTTGTGTTTCTCTGTCTTTGCGCTTGTCTAGACGCTGGTCGAGGTCAGATATTGGCAAACTTATGAGACTTGACCCTGATGCTCTTCTGAGTTTTGTGATTTCTTTTGTGTCTTGCTAAAGCAAGCCCTGCAAAGGATATATCTGCTAAAGAACATGTCTGGAGTTTGTATAAACCTCGAGAGCAGAAATATCACAAGAGGCACTTATTTGGCAGCTGCAAAGCATTTTCCTTAAACTGTTTTTAAATCATTTCACAAGCTTCCCATCTGCTCTCAAGTCTGTAACATTTAATCTGTGTTGGGAAGCAGGAAATATCCAACCTGCAGGGATCTGTTCTCAATCAAAACAGTCTATATAGTTGTTGCAGATGTTAAATCAAATATATTTTCAATACAAAAAGATATATTTCAAATTTAAATGCATTCTTCCAACTTTTTTTTCACCATAAAATGAAAGATAAATTAGTATTCTATAGCTGACCATAAACATACAAGGCAATCCAGAGGGAATTTAAGGAAATCATGGGAAATATAACAAAGAAAGTATTAAAAGATAGTATCTAAAACTCATGACATTCCAAATTAGGATTTTATTTGAAGCTTTACTCCAAATCTTCAGTTGACCTTGTATGCAGTTTCCTCGTATTCTGACGTCACAGAAGAAAGGCAGCTGGTGGTGAACCCAGTTGCCATCCGCTTCCAGCTCCCTCTTTCTATGAAGATACATCTTCACATCACATTCTTTTCATGTGTCCTGGGTCAAACCTGTTGCTTCTTCCAGGTCATGATCTTGGCACTGATGTCTGCTCTGATTATTCATTTCACACACCCGCTTAGCTCCGCCCAGTTCCCATTACTTGCTCATCTGATCCACCTGCACCTATCAGTTTTTAACCAGCCTTCAGACCAGTCATCAGTGCCAGATTATTTTCGAGGCGTTGGTGAGAAGTATTCCAGTGTACCTGTATTCTGATTGCCTGATCCAAACTGATTCTGTCTCTGGACCTCTGAGCCTTCTTGTTCCCTGTTCTAATCTGTTAGCCTGACCTGTCTTCTGCCTTCTGTCAGGTCTCTGCCTATCTGTGTATCATACCTGAAAGTGTTACCCGACTCCATTCTGGATTCTCCCTCGGCACCTCACTGGATCTCTGAACTCCAGGCTCTGACAACCTAGCATATCACAGACACTGGCTGTGGCTTCGCCCTCGGGATTATCCTGCCTTCCTTCCTCTGCTCAGTTCTGATCTCCTTGCTGTCCTCAGTCCTCTAATACAGCGGTCTCCAACCTTTTTTGCACCACGGACCGCTATATGTCAGACAATATTTTCACGGACCGTTTTTTACTTGATCGGAAACACAAACAGCATAAAAATAAAACAATTAGTGCCATCGAGGCGTAATCGGAGACAATGACACACGAAGTATACTCCTGATGTCCAGTCTGCTCTGTAGCTTTGTTTTGGTCGCTGTAACCGCAGAAAATCCCGCTTCACAAAGATAGGATGTTATAGATAGAATGAGTCTTAACCTGTGTCAAGAGGCACAGATGCACTGACCAGTGATGGGACTAACGGCGTTGAAAGTAACGGCGTTACTAACGCCGTTACCTTGTTTTAGTAACGAGTAATCTAACTAATTACTTTGACTGTAACTATAACGCAGTTACCATTGCAGACACCCCGTTACTGCGCGTTACTCAGGTCGCACAATGAACCTTTTTTCATGATAGGAATCGTGCGCAGCTGCGTGAAGCTGACACCCCACCCACGTCAAAAAACTCTGCAAATAGACTGAATGGTTAGTGGAACGTTAGTACAGATTTGTGCAGAAAAAAATATTGTTTGTGCTACTTTTGTTTAAGAGATATTAAAGATTATTTTTTTAGGTCATCCAGAGGTGCGAGCCTTGTCATGAGAGAGGGGAGGATGAGAATGGATGATGTATAGAGAGATTCCGTCTGTCAGTTGTGTAAGTGGGTGTTTCTGCTGGCGGGTGTTAACATACAGCACACACAGAGAGATGGAGAGTGAGGATGAATCCAGCAGCAAAACAGCGTTTTCCTGATGGAAATACAGGTGTTACGTCGAGCTGCGTTTCCCCATCAGATACGGTTTCCCCTGCATCCCCGCACAGCGCAGGCGGCAAGAGTCACAGCGCAAGCGACAGGAAACGCGCATGCTCGCTAAAGGCGCGCAACAGTCGCCCTGTGCTCTTGCCACAGGAGAACTATGGAGAGCGTGAACGATCAAATGATTAACCTGATAACAGCCAGAAATGATAGCCTATATGGAGAAAGGGAGAAATCTGGATGCTTGGATGGATGGATGGATGGATGGATGGATGGATGGATGGATGGATGGATGGATGGATGGATGGATGGATGGATGGATGGATGGATGGATGGATGGATGGATGGATGGATGGATGGATGGATGGATGGATGGATGGATGGATGGATGGATACTCTGCCTTTTCAACCTACTGTATTTTTTATTTTAAACATTATTTGATGGCCTTTGTGGCAGGGATGGAGATCCATATTTTATGTCACACACAGAGTATAGATCTAGATAGATAGATAGATAGATAGATAGATAGATAGATAGATAGATAGATAGATGTTGCAGTATCTATAACAACCCAAACACACAGGATTTCAGAATTAGACATCCCCAGTTATTAATTTCACCAGATCTGAACGCCCTGTTAAAAACCTTCACATGGCGTTCCCCCCGATGTCATTTACATTGACTTGCAATAAATGCAAAACTCTTGTCTTGTCTTCTTGTCTTTGTCGTCCGCTCTATTCAGCTGGCTTTGGAAACACACGGCGAGAAGGTGGGGGCTGGGTGGTGAGGGTTACGGGGGCGAGAAACGCAAAAGTAACGCAATAGTTACTTTTACTAGTAACTAGTTACTTTTATTGTGGAGTAACTCAGTTAGTAACTCAGTTACTTTTTGGGAGAAGTAACTAGCAACTATAACTAATTACTTTTTCAAAGTAACGTGCCCAACACTGGCACTGACTGATTTAATTGGGAGAGAATACCTCAATTTTTTATATTTTTCAAAATAAAACATCACTCAGACTCTGATCGTCACTAGATTATATATATATATATATATATATATATATATATATATATATATATATATATTTATATATACTTTTTTCTGTGCGGCCCGGTCCACGGCCCGGTGGTTGGGGACCGCTGCTCTAATACATCAGCCTCTGGGACTCTCTGAGTGGGAACCGCTGCATTATGTTGGCAGCTGACCAGATGGAACCAACCTCACCCTCTGGGCTCAGATTGAACTATAAGACCAGGTTAGTGACTCACACGTTTGTTATCATCCACTTGTAAATATAATGTCACTAACCTGTTTATCCTCCTGTGAGATTCCTACCTTGGACACTGACGCTGCTCACTCTGGTTCCATTTCCAATAAACGTTTTGAGAAATCTGTTTGTCCGCCTTAAATACTGGATCCTTCTGCTCTGAGCCTTGACAGTAGCAAAATTATTCTAGTTGAAATAAGATAGAAGTTGGTAGTTTATTTATTTATTTTTTTAATAAGGTGTGTAAAGTACAGATAACAGCATAAAAATATAAGGAATAGAATTAAAAAGCTGTTCAAAAATTTACTCCAATAGAGTATAAATAACCAACATTTCTACTTAAAATAAAGTAACAAGGTATAAGTACTTAGTTATTTGACATCTCCATAATCTGGTTAAGGTAGAATAAAACTGCACCAAAGAATGTGAAAATATTTCACTCCGTAGCTGGGCCAAAAATGCCAAACTGAGCAAAATTCCCATTTTTCAAACACCATCAATCCCTGTACTATTTGTTGGACTTTTATTGGTGTAGTGTTATAACACTAAAGCATGTGAATACTTTTGGAAGGTACATAAAGTTACATTAGTGAGTAAAATAGCTACATTTTTTATTGGAAAATTCTTTTGAATAGCTGCCATTGCCTCCACTGACTTCTCAAGTAAAATTTCTTCTAAACTTGCTGTGCATTATTACTATATTTTTGTTAAAGTTTTGTATCTACAGTGGTTACCTCAAAGTGTATGCAGAAAAGGAGGTCAATATGTTGCATAAAGAATGTTAGAACAAGAAATTACAGCAGGGATTTGACAACAAAAACACCTTTGTGCTTTGGCACCTTTCCTGTGTGCTATTATCTGATCATCAAACGTTCTGAACATTCTATTACTGGAGTTTCTATTGATGTTCCAGTATATCTTAAGGTACTTTCATGAAATTCATGCTTCAGCTAGGTGCAGAAAACAAACTGTAAGCCAGAGGTGGTGTCAACAAAAAGCTTTAAAGAAGTTACTGCTGGTTGAGTCACTACTTTCCAGCAGAGACAGGAGCAGAAATAGACTTGTATTTATAGGGCATATTGTATTTTTCATTTCCCTTTAAGCTCTTGTGCAGTAGTCAACATAGGTTTATAAGTAATCAGTGCTGGGCATTGATGCACGAGTGAGTTGACTCTTGTTGCCTCACTTTTGCTAACATTTCTAATTAGGAAGATAAAACATCTAAATGTTCATACACTTCATGAAATGATATATTTTACATAAGGAAGGCTATGTGAGCCACTGGCAGGGAGCGACGCGATAGCCAGAAAACCATGCCAGTAATGTGCAGAAGGTAGATGAGTATGCATAGAGCACATCTGTCAAAGCCATTTCTCTGTAAGGTAAAGATAGGAAGAAGGGAATAAAGATAAATGTCCTGTGACATTCTGAAAGCCGGCCAAACCAAAGTGTGTTTAATCTGATCCATATGGGCTGGAAGAGAAAGAGAAATTGAGAAGAATGTCACAGTCTTAATGGAGTTTGAAATATAGCTATGGTATTAAGAGGTCTATGTTTGAAAAAAGAAAGCATTGGTTACAGAGTAGTAATAGTGTTTCTGATTCGGTAAAGTCAAACGTTTTGAAAGGAACGGTGGATCGGAGAAATGGCAGTTGTATGGAAATTTGTTCTGAGCTCCTGGCAGGTAAAGGCAATCTGTCTTTTAAGCAGCCAAACCACTGATCAATTCCACTTAGTCACGTTATTGCACTGATGTTTTTGTATCGTGTAACTCTGGATATTTGTATGGAAATGTTAGGAAAACCACTGTGAAAACCATAAAGCAGAAGGAAGTGAGTATTTATTTAAACTCTTTCTTGTTATTCCTTTGACAATTACTCAAAAACTGGTTGAAACATGAAACATACGGATCGCAGCATACTTAATTAGGTGTACCTTGGTCAGGCTTAACCAGTTAGAACGTTGGAATTGCCTTAAAAATGTGTGTGATGGATTTAACATGGTATCAAAAACATTTCTCAAAAATGTCGGTACATTTTGCCAGAGAAGCATCACTCAGCTTCTACAGACTCAGAAGACTCAAACTTCAACCACATGCCAAAGTGCTCTAGATGCACTCCTGGAGTGATAAAATAGGCAATTAGAGTACAGCAGAGGCACTGTCAACTTTAATAAACTAGATTGAGATTATCTGTGCTTTTTGAAATGGCTGGAAGAAGTAATCAGAAGTTGAAAATCTGGAAGAAGTAATCAGAAGAGACTACATGTTTGGATAGACATAATCAGGAAGTCTCATCTTTGTCTTTTTTTTCTCTATTATCACAATATTTTAATGAGTAGTTCTCCCAGAGAAAAAACTTTTGCAATGCAAAAATCTCCCAGTTTTGGGGGTTGCATCACAATGAAGTGGCTACGAAACCAACCACATTTGAGAACAGCTCAAAGCGTGGATAAGCCACCCCATCAGTTGTCTTCCTCACAATCCTCCCAGAAAAATACTATCTACAAACTGATGTGTTTTTACATGCAAGTCAGACCAGCCCTCGCTGCCGATAACATGCATCCATCAACACAGAAAACTATCGGCCCTTTTCAAAGTTGCTGCTCTGTTTTACGTCTTGTTGCTCCTCTTACCCCAGTCCATTCTATAGCTCCTTCTTCTGTGTTCATTATTTACAAACCACTTCTTCATTCTTTCTTTAGCTGTGTGGCAGCACAGTAGTGGGTTTTGCGCTAGACATGACGTAATGCCTAATACAACTTCTCTTGCTTCAGTTGGTTAAATCTTTACTCTTAAGTGTTTCTTTTGTGGATATCTTATTTGTGGATAGCTTAAATTTGTCCCTTATCTAATCTCCCCTAAGCCTTTTTACCTCTGATCTCTAACAACATATTTTTATCAACACAACTACCTTCCAAGGGTATTGTCTCATTTTCACACCATTTTCTGTAAACCAGAGTTATGGAAATCAGGAATTTCTGAGATGATCATACCAGCATTCAGTAGGTAGGGTCCGGGGCATAGGTATTTCACCATCTTTAGTAACTAATGCAGTTGCCAATAAGTGTACAATTATAGCGTGAGTTGCAGGCTTTATAATATTGATATATTCAGAAAAAGATATGTTTCTGTATTTGTCATGTCTTTTCTACATACTGTATTTTGAGTAACTGCATGTTTTTAAGTCCAAACAACAGATTTTCCTTTTTTTTTTAAAGCATCTAATTGCTTCAGATGAGGGTTTTTTTGCCTCTCCTTCCCACTGTTGCTCACCCAAGCATGGAACCCATTTTTAAAGTTGCCATTTATATTAAGTGTAGAAACACACAGGAGAAACGAGGTTGGCATGGCTGTTTGGTAGTTTGTGCATTTGATGGTAATGAAATGTGAAGTGGGTGGACCTCGGCTTCCCCATGCATGCGCTAGACGTAATGTAAACCAGCTATACAGTAGAGGGGAAATGTGATTTTTGGCAGGCTGAGATGTGGCTTGCAGTGTCACGCTTGCTCTCCCTCACACACCAGCTAAGTCTGACCTGATTTGGACTTCTGGAGGCCTATACTTCTGTTTTTTGGCTATACATTTTCACTGTCAAAGTAATCAGTTTATAACACATTTACTCCAGACTCTTATAGCCAGAGTCCCCTAAATGCCAGGACTTAGTATTCCCCAATTAGTATTGATTAACTATCTATTAGCTCCTGATTTGTTCCACTTTTGTTTCCTTGCTAACCTTTTAGTTCCTATTTTTTCCCTTTTGTTTCCCAGGCAACTAACCAGTATTCCCTGGAAAGACTGGGCTGTGTGTTCCCCAGTAAGTAATTTTATATTGTTACCCCACTAGGAATTTAAGGTTTGTCTTCTAAACCCTATGGAATCATATTAGAAAATGACTAAAAGGAAATGAAATAAAATCTGCAAAAGTATGGCATTTACATTTTTAGGTGAAGCATTAGCATGTATCTCATTTGAGAAACATACATGCACTATATTGCCACAAATGTTGCTTACCTGCCTTCACTTAAATATGAATTCAAGTGACATCAATCCGTAGAGTTAAGGATGACGTTAGTTCACTCTTTGCTTCTGTAACAGCTTCATCTCTTTTAGGGAGGCTGTGGGCATAGTTTAGGAGCACAAATGATAGATCAAGACTGACAGATGGCTATAAAGAATGGCTCAAAGTCTGTGCTATAATTCATCCCAAAGTTTTATATGGGGTTGAGTTTAGGACTTTGTACAGGCAAGTTGCACTCCTTCCCCCTTAACACTTGCATCCATGTATTTATGGAACTTGATGCGTACAAAGATGTGCTCATTCCCCCTAAAATCTTGCATCCATGTATTTATGGAACTTGTTGTGTGCGATGGTGCAAATGAATGCTGAAAGAGAAAAGGACAGTCTTCAACCTTTTACCATTGATGTGGGAGCATTAAATTGTCCAGAATCTCTTGATATGCTGAATCAATCAGATTTCCTTTCACTTGGATGAGGAAGCTAAGGTGAAGTCCTGGAAAACAAAACAACCCCACAGCATACAGCAAACTTCACATATGGTACAATAACATGGAACATCTACTGTTCTTCAGGTAACTTCCAAACCCTGACTTATCTATCAGATCACCATGGAGACTCTTACTCAAAAGAATGCCCCTCCACTGCCTTAAAGTACAGTGGGGGCATGCTTTAGACAAATGCACCCACACATTATATTGCACGTGTCAATGAATGGCTTGGATCCGACTACTTGGCCGACAAAACCCATTCAGTGAAGCTCTCTACCTTCTGTGTAGCATAGAGTTATAGACCCCTGCACACTTTACTTGTCAGTCTCCATAGCCTCTGCTCTTTCAGCTTAGGAGGCCCACCACTTCATGACTAAGTTATTATTCTAGATCATTTCAACTTTTTTTCTAATACCCAGTGAGCAGCTTGACAAGGAAATTTCATGACTATTTAAAGGGGTGACACTCTTCCACAGTACCATTATGGCATTCCCTGAGCTCCTATTAGTGACCCATCTTTCACAATTGTTAATAGAAACGGTCAGTATGCTTATATTTTTACACCTATAGTCTTTAAAGTGAATAAAACCCTGTTTTAGTTATTTGGCTAGGAGAGCAAATGGTTTTCACGATATAGTGGTTCTTTATGGAGTCCCTAAGCATGAGCAGGGTTTTTATCACATGCAATATTGGGATAACTTTGAAGGGAGAGGAAGTCCTGGTTAGGCCTGATTTCAACTCATCCTGAAGGAGCTTTAGTTTGTCCCTTTCTAAAGAGGAGAAGTGTAATGACAGGCTTTCGTCACGGCAAAATAAACAAACAAAATGGGCAAACAGATCAGAAGGGGTGAGACTGAGGTGAGTAGTCAGTGAATGGAAAAAGGGTCAAGGTCCAGAACTTTAAGAAATTATAGAATCCAATGCAGGCAAGGCAAGGGGGAGAAATGCAGGAACAGAACAAGAGGTGATCAGACACGCAAAGAGAGAACACTGGATAATCTAAGCATCTGACAGCTTTCACAAAATATGTTGACTAGATCACCAGTGGAGGCATAAAAAGCCAGGAGACAGGGTGAAATGAGTTGCCCTGGTTGGGAGTGGGGATGGTTGGCCTGGTGGGAAAAAAATAGCACTCAGCTTGGCAGTGAGGAGCAAAGCAAAATGTAAGCACCAGTGATCAGTCAGGGTAGAATCATAACAAGGAGTTTCATATTATTGTCTTGCTAATGACTAATGGTAGGAATGAATCACATACTGCTTCAGTTAGTCATGTTAAAAAAAATTACTTAGTCAACCAAGAAAGCAATTTCTTTACTGGTCTATTTTTGTTCCTTCTAACCTGCGGTCATGGAATTTGGACTAGAACTAACGGAAAGAAATTGCAGATACCAGTGCTGGAATATATTATAATCTTTATTTGTCAATAGAAAAAGTTTACTTTAAAATGTATAGAACATGTACTGCTCAATCAGGGATGCAGGTAGCCCATTAAAGCAACAGTAGGCTGCAGGGTCAGTGCCTGGGAGCATTCTGGGGCTCTTGTTTGAAAAGCCACACTGGCATTCTGCAGCATTCAAGCTGGAAAACTGGCCATCTGAAGATGGCCTAATCTGACCATTAAACAGCAGCCTCCCCTGAATGAGTAACTTTCATAGGCTGCCTCGACATACTTTTATGCTGCTGTCATATTTTGAGCATCAAAAAGATGTCCAATAACTTGGATCCAGAGCAGATTTTACATTTTTGATGTGCATTGACCAAAGTGTGTACAGGTGCTTTTGATGGACTTTGCTAGTCTCCTGTGTATTGGGAATTCTAGATGCAATGGAGAGAGTGTCTTTGCAGTGATGAGTGGGAAAACTGTAGTTTTAAGATTTCATTTTGCAAGAAAATACCCCTCAAAAATGTCATATATGCTTCCAATTGATTGGAATTATGATCCAGCCTTTAGATATTCTGTAGTTGTTCCAAACTGTAGACCCCTGAATACTGGCGACAAAGCCACCCCTTGCTATCCCCAGCAGCAGCTAGCTCCACCTGGGCATGCCTTTGTAATTTCCCACAGCGTTCATGTTGACTGGAAGGGAATAGAAGTGTTCTGATGTGGTAACAACTGCAAGAATATAACATTTACAGACCAGTTGTCATATTTTATGTACTTGTAAGCTGTTTCGACACAGTTAGGACACAAAAATATCTAAAGTGATCAGTGGAATTCTATTTTTCCTTTATATACTCTGCCTATTATGTATATATATATATATATATATATATATATATATATATATATATATATATATATATATATATATATATATATATATATATATATATATATATATATATATATATATATATATTGTTTTTCTTCATTTTTTATTATGTTATTTGGACAGCTCTGCAGGAGCAATGATGAATTGCCTGAATGCAGTGACTACAAGCTCTTAGATCAGCTTATCTTATTGGTTTTACTGATTTCAAACTTTAGCATCTGACGTTTACTGTACTTTGACCTTGATGCACGTCATTAACGGGAAGTTCTCATAGTGTTCTTCCAAAGCTCGAAATGCTTCTAGATGGGCCAAGCAAGACAATCAAAATGCACCACATACCTCCTCGGATGCTTCCACCATAGACTTTGCCTATAAACTACAGCAGTAGCCATTCAAAATTTCCCCACTTTCCTTGGCTGGCCCTTGGCAGGTCCCCTGCAGTTCCTTTATAAACATCAATCTTTGTACTAGAATATTCTTTCTGTCATGATTTGTGGACATTAAGATCTAAAGAGAAGCACAATCTCCTGGTCAGACCCTGTAGTTCAGTGAAAGGGTGGAGTCAGAGTAAAAAGTATGCACGCCCATGAGAAGGTCAGTGGCTGAAAGTCTGAGGGGATTTTGCTGGGAGCTTAAGGGAAGTGGGCTGCCATTCGGCTGGGAAGGGCCATTTTGAATGGCTGCTACTGTGGCTGCCCCTGACACTCAAAACCTGTTCGGTCTGAACAGAGCATTAGACATAAGTTAAGAAATTCTGGGGTTTCTAGGTTACTATGGGTTGAGCTGCTGCTTTTCTCTGTCAAAGAAGTCTGTTGACTGTTAATTGTGTTATAATGATTTTTATTCATTATAACACAATGACTTGGACCTTGCTATACCTCCGTTTGAAAGCAGTCCCACCATAATAATCCCTCGACAGTAGAGCAAAATGAAAGGAATTCCCTCCTACAGTAGATCTGAACTCAGATTAACTAAGTATTGTATAGTATAAATAAATAACTAAAATAAGGATGATAAATGCTATGCTGATGTTAAATATTCTTTTTTAAATTTTTGTTAAATGGGGGACTACACCTAACTTTCACAATGTTTTTCACCTGGTTTACCTCTTTGTCCGATATTTTTCCCCCTACTGGGATCTTTATAAGTGTGGCTTTATGGTTTTACACTGAAGATTACATTGGATTTTTATGATCTTTAGGTTGACATGTACAGAACTCTCATTGAGTAAACTTTACTCTTTATCATGTTTTTTATCTTTGCATAAACATCTGGCACTGAAGTGAAATTTTAAAGGGCTGATTAAAAGTTGAAGATAATGCCAAAAAGTATCAAACATGAATGCAACCAGTTAGCAGACAGCACTGTAAAGAATGTGCTGTTGAGATAATTAAAGAATCCTCTTTCCAAATGTTTGTCAAGCTTTGGGAACTGTGGAGCAAAGCTAGTTTAAAAAGGGAATAGTAATTTGACAGAGAATCATGAACATTTAGGAAACTGGATATGGCGTAATGAGCACTGGGACCAATTTGTAGCAGTCTTGTGGAAACAGTTAACCATCGAAATGTAATTTTTGTCAAACCCCTGCTTCTGACTTCATCGCAGTCCTGAGACGGGGCGCCGGGGCAAGGGAATGAAACTAATGAGCATGTGTCGCTGCAAGCATAACATGGAGACCAAGTTCTGTAGAGAGAGTACTAAGACATTCACATTAAGTAGACATAAAAACAATGTCAAACATGAGTTTAATTTTCTCATATTGCAATACTTCACATTATCTAACTGCATAGCATGTGGGTTAAAGTAGGTCTACAGTACTTGTGGCAGGTGGAATTAAATTGTAGATCAATGTTTACCAAATTGTGCTCACTCATTTGCTCTGACACTGATGTCTGATCCTCAGCAATTTTAGAACAGTCACCTTTTCTTTCTGGTACAACCAGGGAGGACAAGTTTAATGGCTTGAATAAAAGTCAAATCAATCATCTTAAAGGTCCGAAGTTATGCATTTGTAAATCTTCCAAAGTCTACTTTGGGTATACAGTGTACTGTATTTGTTTAAATAGTGTTTTGCCACTATGGATTTTAAATTTATTATAAAATATTCTTCGATTTCTCCTATTTTGGAAGAATGAAATTTTACTTCACTATGATGCTGCCTGTGGCTGCCACCCATTTCATGACAATAAGGCTCCACTCTAAAAAGGCTCAACAATGTCTGAAACTTCTTGCTGTCAAAAAAAAAAGAAAGCGTTTTCATAACTCAGACAGTTGCCAAGACAGACAGTAACCTCGTTCTGCATCACATTGCAGCTTGTTGATCTGAGAAAGTCAGCAAGTTGATTATTATCCCGGGGAGGGGGGGCAGCAGGATTACCCAGACATGAATGCATCAAACAAAATACCACTTTTCACATGATTTTGATGAAGAAATATAACATAATTAAAAGTGTAAAAATTTGTTTTGCATGAGGTAGACCCTTTATATATTTTGTGCTTTTTCCTATAAAGGGTACCCCCTTTATAAAGTTTTTATTTACTATTCCTAGTATGTGTTCTGTCTACCTCTATCTGTCATAAATGGGACAGATGGACCCAGTGTTCAAGGTGACACAGTCAGTAGGGAAGTTCATTACATTGTTTATTAAAACAAAAAAGACTCAAACCAGACGCCTGTAGCTGTGGAACTGTGGACCACAGCGGCTGCAGGAGAGGGGTGGCCCAATCACTGACACCCTGGAGGGAGAAACACAGGTAAGTGACCAAGATCATCTGACAGGAGATGATGATCTGAGTGAGTCACTTACCTGGTTTGACCATTCAGTCCTTCCATCCTCTAAATGAATTCTGGATCAGCCAGTGCACTGCTGACAAGATGTGGCCCTGAGCCACCCAGAGTGTTCCCAATGTAGCAGCCTCCGTGGATCCATCCGAATTCAAAGCCAGGTCAGGAAAACAGTCCAGAACAAGGACAGTTCTGAGATCCAGGAATCCTCAGCTCGATCAGGGGTTGTGATCCACACAGGAACAGACAGAAACAGGGTTCCAGGAATCCACAAAGCGTGAAGGCAGGTTTAGAGTTCCACAAGTCCAGAAGCATGCTCAGACAGACATGCACAGATGCAGACAGGCAGGCTCAAGGGCTAGTTATACTCCGCGCAGCAGTGTGTTGCATTTAGCTTGATGCAGACATTTTTGATTTATGCTTAATTTTGAGCATGGTCTGCGCTATTTGCTCTTGGTCTAGATAAGGCAGAGGCGGTGAGGAAGTCGGGGCGAGTTTGTCCGACAAAGGACGGACATGAGGGCGAAAAATAGCGGGGATTCTGGTGTAAATCAGCGTTCTCGCGCACCTCGCTCTTCTACCTGGTCCAGCTTTAGGAGTTGTTTTCCTCAATTGTGGTCATTAAAACAAAACAAACGGGCCTCTTGTCTGCGGCACTGTCTGCGGTCACCTACAATTTGGGAGAGGTGCAGCGGAGTGTCTATGGAGAGGGCGGGGACATCTTTTTGTTTACTGCGACACCTACACAGACAACCTAGTTTTGAAGTATAAATCACCCTTCAGTGGTTGAGGGACCGAAAAAAGACGTGGAACCAAGATTTATGCAGGACTTTAAACTGGTCACCTCCCAGGAGCCAGGCTTACGCTAATAAAACTGACCTTCCGGCGAAGGACCAGGACACGATCAGAAGGCAGGATAAACACTAAAACCCAGACAAACAATGATCTGGCCCCGATAGCTGGGCTAAGCCAAATATAAAGCAGAACAGCAGGTGGATGAGATCATTGATAATTAGGAGCCAGGAAGAGTAAAGCAGGTGAATGACATGAACAATTAAGGCCAGCGATAAGGGCATATCATGACATCGTCTACATAAACCTTTAGGTGGCCTCATCAAAAGGACTTCTCACACTGAGCCTGTTTCTGCTTGAGGTTTCTTCCTGTTAAGAGGGAGTTTTTCCTCTCCACGGTCACATCCTATGAGCTCATTATAAGGGATAGTTGTAAAGTCAACAACACAATGCAATTGTCTACTGTCACATGTTAATCCAGGAGGAGCAAATTTTGCAGGCCGGATGATTCAATGATATGAGGTAGTTTTCCTTAGATACAAAACAACTTTAACTCAGCTGTCTGCATGGTTAAATTAAATTTTCTCTGTAAAGTGATTTGAAACAACATGTGTTGTGAATTTGTGCTATATAAATAAACTGAATTGAATCCCAAACCTACCAGGACATGTTTTCTTTTTTTTTTTTAACCAAGCATGATAGGCCACCTATGAAGAAAATGAGCAGCTAAAGATTAAGGCTAGGAAAATGACCGTAAACATAAAGCCAAAGTTACCATGGAAGCGAGATTTTAATCTAATTTAAACCTGTGGCCAGACCTAAAAACTTCTCTCCATTAGTTTAACTGAACTAGAGCTATGAAGAATGAGGAGGAAATTCAGTTTCTGGAAGTTCAAAGCTGGTGAAAACGTGACACAGATGACTAGGGATACTTGTGAAAACACATACAAGTTTGGTTGCTATATGACACAATGTGGAAAGGTTTTAGGGATGTGGGTACAGGCTGCAGGTTTTTAGTGAGCTTTTACAGTGTAAGTGGTCTTGAGTCTCCCTCAGGCTTAATCAGTGGCATACAGTAGTTTGCTTGTACCACAGGCCAGCTCTATATGCAGTTCTACTTATAGTATTATTTGTAAAGTTATCAGAGAACAAAAAAAATATTTTAAAGTAAAGTTGCAAAGGTTTGCTGTTTTTCTATTTCTATTTGAGTTAGTTGGTTAGTTTTCTATAAAAAAGTTGATTTTAATGATGATAAAGCTTCTTCCTTCATGTCTAGCATTTTATTCCACAGGTGGAGACCACCCTCACTGCAGTCTAAAAGCAAGATACAGAAATTCCTGTAAAAGCACATTACCACACAAACATATCTGCGTGCGAACACACATCCAAACTGATCTGCAGACACACCTGTAGAAGAAATATGCAGACAAACACATATTTAGTGGTGAAATAATTTCTGGAAACTTACATAAATGCTGCCTTTTAAAAAGCTTTTTGTTTTATCACAGCAAGACACCAGTTGATTGAGATGACATGGAAGGTTTAAGGATGTCAGAGAGGTTGTCGTGTGCAACTATGCACACACATGCATGCCTGCCACACACACACATACATACACACTCTCAGAGCCCTGTATACCCACAGCTGGCTCGCCTGGGAGACCACACACGCACACCCTTGTGTTTTTACACACATGCAACAAACTGAGTCACAATCAAGACTACTGATCCCTATCACACGTGTCCACTTACACCCATATGGGATGCAGCAAGGGTAACTGTGTGTGGGATCAGTGGGAACACTGGTGGTGACTGCAATCAGCTCCAGAGACATGTTTGATCTTTTAAAGTTTGCTGAGTCTTTTTCACTTTATCAATAAAATTGATGGAAAGAAGCCACACAAATTCTCAGATGCATTTTCTTGTGGGTTTTCAAATTCTTTATAAAGTAAGGCCTCCTTCAGAGACCGTTCAGTGATAACTGCGTTATTTCCAGTGTGGGAAAGAAGTAAACCCGTGCACAAGAAAACCCATCCATTTTCCCTCCTCTTGTATTTGTTCCTGTATTTCGTCGCTCCCACTGTCTGCTTCCTCTCTCCCTCCTTTCGCTGGGATCCTGGGGAAAGTCCCACTTGCTCTCTTCATCTCTCTTTCCCTCTTTGCATTCCTTTACTAAGTAGAAGGCAAAGACACCCCCTCCCCTCACATTGCATGAACTCCAGGAGTTCATGTGGGTCATGAGTACAAGAAAATAACTATTTCTAATTGGAAGTGTCCAAAGTGGTCTAAAAGAGATATTCCTCTATATATAACAATAGCCAGTAAAGTTCAGGAAGCTGAAAACATGTTGGGGCTTTTTTGCCCTGTGTGTGTGCAAGCATGAGTTTGCCTTCAATTGCTTGAGCAGCTGCACGCCTCTTACAGGCGCAGAGCAATCAGTGAGTTCCAGCTGCACATTTCTCTCACTCAGCGGACTGAAACCATTTTGCCTTGTTAAGCTCCTAACTGATATCTTATTGCAAGATGAAGTTTGACACACTTACATAGACTGAGCAATTGAATACTTCTTTTGGCTAATCATAAAAATCACATTAAGCCAGAAAAGACTTATTTCTTTAAAGGTTTACAAAAAACATGAAAGGTGTTGCAGAGACAATCTGTGTTACAGTGTTTCCATTCTGGAGCTGTTACATAAAGGGAAATCATTTAGCATCAATTGCTGCAAAACTCATAGTTGTAAACGTTTGTTCTAACAATGCAAAAAAATGAATAAATACCTGTTCGTTTTAAGCACAATAATAAAAAAATCTAATATTTTTTTATTGCACAGGTTTTGGTAAGGTTTTTCCCTGCAGGTCAGATGGTTGCAGTTGTAGATCTGAGTGATTTTCGATGAAAGAAACATATAAAGTTGCAGCTGCATAAGAACTACTCAAATTTCCATAACAACAGAAGCAGTGGAAATATGATCTTAGAATAAATCCAGCTGTCCGGTTGAGGACTCAGGAGTTTGATAGTGAAAAAAACAGCACACACTCAACACCAAAGAACAGAGTGTAAATATCAAGGAGAAGGTTTTAAAGTGGTTTAAAACAGGGTTAGGCTTAATATCAGCATGCTAAGCTTCAGGCATTTCACAGACTCTGGTGAATCTACAGTTGTTTTTAATAGTTTAAAGTATTGTTTTTATTTTTCCTTTTTTCTTGTAATATTCTAACCATGAATATCAAGTTTTTTTAAGTGCACAGTTGAAATATCATCTGTGGTGAAAATAAAGGCTGAAAATCTCTTTATGTAGCTAATGTGTTTTACTCATTGATGGTTTTACTGAAATAAGTGCACTTTCCATTATTATTCAAGCTTATTGAATGTATTACACTGAACCTATTACACTGGATGGACATCACAACATTCCAACATTTGATAATTTTTTTCAATACACTGTTAAACTGTTTAAGGTGGTCATTAACTGAGTAGTTAGAAAAGGAGCTGTCCTTTTGGACTCCATTTTGTTCTAAGACCCGTACATTGCTCATTGTAATCATGTACAACACAAGTTGTTTGCAGGTTAGGTTTAACAGTTAACATAGTTTTTTACCTGTAGCAGGTTTTAACACTGTTACAGGCTTCTAACATTAAACATTGCTCCAAGGAGCAACAATTTGTAGGTTTGGTGGGAAGCACAGACATCTCTTTTCCTAGTGACATTCCTCAGCTCATCCTTGGGGGATCTATAAACTTTGCAAGGCCCAAAGTGTAATATAAGCCTACCAATGAACTCTAGGGAGGGCCTCTCTTGATCAGAGATGCCAAAAAGTCTCCTCACTGAGTCAACAAAGAAGCATACTGATAAAATGACCGAACCATTTAAGCTTACCCCCTTACCTTCATACTTCACCCTAACCTAAACTCAATTCACACCTCAGTGCTAAACGTGACCCCTGACCCTAAACAGGAATCTCCCTAATGGGGTCAAGGAAATGGGCCCCACAAGAAGCAGTAACCACACACACACACACATACCCACACACCCTCCGTCTCTTTACACATGAAGCTTAAAAGCAGCAAAGGTGTATCAGCTTTACTTTAGTGTTGTGAGAAAATAACGAATGTGTTAAAGGTAGCTGTTAATCTGAAATATTTACTGCAGGCAGTAACATGTTGTGACTTTTCCTCCTACCTGTAGCTATTAATCTTTATGTGTCTTTCACAGACATTTTTGGTATTAATAGTAACACCAAATTTGGAAAAATCCTAAAGATTATCTCTTTGTCAGGCTCGGAAAAAAAGAACCCAGTACTCAAAGTGGAAAGACAGTTGGATTTAACAAATTGTTTATTTAAAAATGAACTGCAGAGAACAGCATTGGCATCTAAGGTAGGAAACTCTGCAGGGGGAGAACACAGGTTAGTGACCACGTCTATTGGACGGAGGATGATAATGAATGTGTGTGTGTCACTAACCTGGTCTTATAGTTTAGTCTGAGCCCTGAGTATTGGCTATAGCCGGTAGGCTGCCAACTAGATGGGGCAAGCGCCACCCAGAGGGTCCCGGATGCTGATGTCTTGGAGGCTGGTGAACAGGCAGGAGATCAGAACCGAGCAAATAAAAGAAGGTAGGATAATCCAGAGGGCGAAGCCAAAACCAGTGTCCGAGGACAGGTCAGCCAAACAGATCAAAATGGGAACAGGAAGGCTCAGAGGTCCAGAGGCAGAACTCGTCAGGATCAGGCAATCAGAAACACATAGGACTCTAAAGAACTCTCGCCAAAGGCTCGGATAATCTGGCTCTGATGACTGGTTTGAAGGCTTTTTAAATAGAGGCTGAAACAGGTGGACCAGATAACTGTAATGAGAAATGGGCGGAGATTGGCAGGTGAATAACATACTAGATATCCAAGCCAAGATCATGATACCTTTATAACTAAAATACATGTACCAGCAGTGGTGGCTGGCCAATAGAAAGACTAGGACGCTGCCTAACTCACCGAATGACCCTGATTAAGACATAAAAAAATATATATTTTTTTTATAATGAATTTTTTTTAAATTAACATTTTAAATATTTCAAATATATTATTATGTATTACTTAGATGTGCAAGATAGACATGTGATCTTTGATGGCTAGTAAAGCGTCAATTTCGTTGGATTGATGACATATTTCTGCCCTAGGGCGCAAAAATCTTTGTCCATTGACTTTCGTTAAAAGTTGTACATGCGCAGTAGCTCCTCTGCAAAACAAAGGTATAGGAGACTGACAGGAAATGTATTTGCTCACCACCTCCCGCCACAGCCAGGATACACATGGAAAATAATATAATACAGTGCACTTTTTTAGATGTTTGTTAATTTGCATAGTTGCTATAAAATAAACACATTCTCAGAAAATAAATAGTTTTTATATATTAAAAAATATAAAGCTGACTAATAGCTTTCCCATTATGAAACTGGTACATATTTTTTAGGTCTGTGACATAATACTGGACCATGCAAAACACAAATATATCTTCACAAAGGGCAAGATTTATGTACAAAAAGTAAACCTGTACAGGTTTTGTTTTTAGAGTTTTTTATGTTTTTCTTGTTGGCATTTATATAAATATACTGGTGTGATAACTTGGTATATTTAACAGTTTTTTTGGTAAACGTCTTTTTGAATTTATAGCCCTCCTTGGAGAAAACTCCACCAGCCACAACTGAATGCCTTGTAGAATTATTGCCGGTTACAGATAAAGAATATGTAGAAAATGCACCAAAAGTTTGTATTGTAAAATCAGAACTTTACTTTTTACTTGCTCTTTTCATCTCTCTCTCCCTTTTTACCTTCATTTACTAACTGGAAAGCACACCTTGAGTGTTACTTTTTTGGTGGAGGCAAAATGTAGTCAAACAAAATAAGAACTTTTGTACAAAGCGCCTATAACATTTCAGTTGGTTAATGGCATTCACAAGATGTACGATCTTAAAACGTTTTTATCTTACTTGGAAACACATTTTCGATGAAAGCTGAATAATGTAGAGTTATTCATACAAGTACAGAGTTTTGCAGTTTTCAGATCCCAGCAGAAGCATAATTCTGTCTGTGCAATCTTACACTGAGTTCCTGTTTACAGCCCAGAACAACCTCAGTGTTAGGCACATACTGTGTTTCTTTTTTTGTTTTCATTAGAAAGCTCGATAACAGAGCCTTTGAGATTCCTCCATTTCTCATACATTGCTCACTTCTGCTTATGCTTCAGTGATTGATATTAAATCTCTTCTGTTTGATCAATAATTAAAGGTAGAGTGCCTACTGTTCCCAGACTAGACTGAGGATTATGAATTATAAATTGTTATTCCTGCTGGTCTGATCAAAGAATAACAACAACAGGCCTTCTCTGGGTTATAGCACTACCAGCTCAGATGCTCTCTGCTGACTTGAAAACGCGGGATTATTATTTCATCTGGATATAACTGATCCTCGATCAGGGCTTTTGCTGTTTGGTGCAGTAGTCCAAGTTTTTACTCTTTAAGAGAAATCCTAGAGAGAAAATGGTTGAGGTGGAAAGATTTGATTGAGGTTTTTATCCAAATGGGACTAAATGATGCCAACTTATGCCAGTTTATGCTAATTTAAAGCCTGTTTTAATAACACTGCTCTACAGGAAACTGAGTTGGTAGAAATTGCATAACTCAAACTAATGATTAAAAACCAAACACGATGAAGAAAAACTCAAAACATATTCACTGTTTGACTTTTCACTCCTTTTTTTTCTCTCCTGGTTCTTCTCTTGCTATCTTATTTAAATGCATATAGGGGTTTGACATTGATGTTTTCCCCCTTCCATCTATTAAATATGAAGCTACAACCAGCAAATACTTGTTTAGTTCAACATTAAACTGAAAATGGAAGATTCTCAATGGATGGCTTGGAGCTACTCTGCTAGCTTGTTTAGTGCTAACTTAGTTGTCCTATATTTATACAGAAACTCGCTGTTTTTTATTTTATTTTTCTGTTTTTGAAAAACAAAGATTTAATAACAAGTTGTTATCAGCTTGTAATAAAAAAAAGCAAGAACCGCCATCCAAGAGTTTACAGTTGGAAATTAGCAAAGTCAGAGCAGTCTGGACATCTTTCAGAACAACCAGAGACTTTGCTTATTTCTTTTACATTTTATTAGAAGATTGAGTTTTGGATTTTTGGAGTTTTATGATTAAGAACTGCTTACATAAAGTACTTTTATTTCAAAGGTTCCCAAAAATGTCATGCTGTCAACCAGAAATAACGATACAACAGACTAACAACTCCATAAAAATACATATAATGTCTTAACTATATGTATGTTTTATGAATGTAAAGGGACAATAAAAGAAAATGTAAAGACACTAATATGTTTTTTAAACCATCTGGGAAAACAGATGTTATCATGGCTTTAAGGCTTCTGATATGTTAATTTACAATATTTTGAGGTAAATCTAGGCTAATCGCTGGCTGTATCTTAAAGCACACTCTATATACTTGACTATTGAACAGAAATTTAGTGTATATATCAGGAGAAGGTTTATGTGCCTCCACAAGTCAGGTTCAACAGTGAGATTTATCCATCCATTCATTTTCTGTCACGTTTTATTCCAGTTGGGGTCACGAGGGGTGCTGGTTCCTATCTCCAGCTATCTACAGTGGGAGGAAGCCGGAGTGAACCCATGCATGCTCAAGAAGAACTTGCAAACTACATGCAGAAAGACCCAGGGCCGGGAATCGAACCCAGAATCTTCCAGTGCTACCCACTGTGCTACTGAGCAGCCCCAGTGTAACTAAGTTTCATTTGTTCCAACATGAATATGCATTTATAAAGACATATGTATGCCAAGCCAAAGACTTTGTGTTTTTACTGTATCCTATTTTTTTTCTTCATTTTATTTATTTATTTATTTTTATCACAGAGCATATCTTAATAATTGTTTACTTCAGTATAGCTTAAGTCCCCGGAAGCGGAAGAAGATGGATGGATGGATGGATGGATGGATGGATGGATGGATGGATGGATGGATGGATGGATGGATGGATGGATGGATGGATGGATGGATGGATGGATGGATGGATGGATGGATGGATGGACTTCAGTATAGCTTTCAGACATGAATTATCTCTAACTTCATAGAAAACTTTTTTTTTAGATAATTTTGACAGAAAACAACCTATTTGTTTTCAGATAGATTTTCTTCTATTTTTAAAATGACACTTCACAGACAACCAGACACAGTTGTTTTCCTGTTAATCTGGGATGCTGATAAGTAATAGATTTGCTTGTCTTCTCTGTCAAGAGTTGAATTCGGTTAGAAGTAAAACAAAACAATGGAGCTGGCTTCCAAAGATCGGAGCTTTAATAAACCAAGCTGGGTTCTTTTAACCTTAGGAGGCGGGTCAGTGGGTATGATGTTGAGTCAGCCACAAATTTGTTGGGCTCCATGTTGACTTCAATCTCCCCCTCCACGCTTGAATTGAAAGACTGCACAAATCAAACCTAGACAGCAGTACTGAGTCCTGGACTCCGTCTTAAAGTGTCTTGGTAGAGCGAATTTAGGTGTGTCCATGGTTCAGTATAGCTTTTTCAAATTAATGGATCATTAACTGACTTCTGCAGAACTTACTGACCCACTAAAGATATAATTTGGTGTATTGGAGAAGAGAGAATACTGAATACAATGCGAAAGGTCTTTCTTGTAAATACAGTAGCTGCTGTTTTTAGCCTTTTAATGCACACTAACATTAGTTAGAGATTTTTTTTTATTTCTGAACCTCTTAGTTGTTCTTTTAGTTGGAATAAGGTACCTTACAGACACATTCCTTTATATGTGTTAGGTGGCAAGGGAATATGTAACTCTCTGTATGAAGAATTGCAAAACTCTTTGTATACAGTATTTTCGTCAAAATATATTCACAGTGCATCTTCAATGTATTTCAATGTGATTTTATCTGAAAAGAAAAAATGTGCATAAGGTGAATTCAAAATAACACATTATTTTAATAGGGATTATATGTCTGCTCCATAAAGATTGCTCTTGTCATTAAGAGCTGAGTTAAGCCTTCAATCTATTCACCCTAAATGTGTCATCATTAAGGTGAAAAATGGTGATAGCATCATGCTATAGAGAAATGAGTCAAGATTGATAGAAAAGATGGATAAATACCAAACAATTATGCTATAGACTTGAGACGCTTATGGATGTTGACCTTTCAGCTGGAGAGCAACCCTAAACACAAGGGAGCGGTTAAGATCAAAGCATATTGATGAGTTTGAATGAAGCACAGAAACTACATGTGAAAATCCAATTTAGAATCTGTGTCAAGACTTTAAAGCTGACTTTATTGTTCATCAACAGTGTGCATTCAAATTGACCTTGACAATTTTGCAAAGGCTGGTTATCATTTTGATCCCAGATGGTTAAAGTAAGGAATCAGAGGGATGAACACTTTTTGTCTTATTTGATGGGAATGTAACAAAGGAAATGCAAAACAGGCAAATACAGGAAAGTAATCATCTTCATTAAGTCGAGTATAAAGCGTTCAAATTTGTGTCATTATTCCTTTTTCAGTCTATGAGCTCTATAACCCAATCTACAAAAATGAGCAAAAAAACCAGCCATGGCATCCATTGTTTGACACAATGCAAATAGGTGTGTTGGTGTGTGTTTGTGTGTGTGTGTGTGTGTGTGTGTGTGTGTATGCATGTTTTTTGCAGAAAGCATTTGTGCCCAGACAGAACCAGACAAAACAGGAAAAAAAAAGCCCTGCAAGCAGCTGCCCCTGTCTGTCACCCCACTCACCTCTGGGTGCTCCTGAGCTCAGTTGTGCACGCACGCACAGAGTTCATTTCCAGCCCGTGTGTGTCCCGGTGTCGCTTTAACACCTGGCAGCTTCTGTCTCGTCCAGTAACTAATAGAGTGACTGAATGTAGACAGAAGGACATTATGTCGGGGAGATAATAATACAACATTACACTGTGGGAAACTGAACTTTCTATTCAAGGCCTATTCTTTTTAAACAGGAAAAGGAGAAAGAGACAGATACTCATGCTTCAACACACATGTCCAGCCATTATACGTACATGTTTCCTTTGTTCACACACTATCAGAATTGGGTTTATTTTAGAAAGGGTAAGCAGGGCATAGGATTTCCATATCTCACTGAGTAATACAGATAATTTAACAGGCTGATGGTAAATTCAGTATATTTAGATCTATGGTGTCTTTTGGCCCAGTTCCAGCCCATGTGGCGCCGCTCCAGATCTGATGCCTTGTTTTCAACTTTTGCCGAAAACCTCTAAACCACCTTCCTCCTTTCTCATTTTAATTTTCACTCCATCTCTCCTCAGTTACACCCACACGCACACCGCCACCGCCACCCACCCAAACCCACACACACACACACACATGTGCACACAGGCCCATGCTGAGCCTCTGCTGTGGTAATTAGATACAGTCTGTCTAACTGTCAGACATCAACTGGTACCAGACACCAGACTCCAACCTCATTGGATAATCCTCCAGACGCTGCTCTGCTTTGCCATTGGCTGTCACTCCCTCCGCTGCTCTGACTCTGACCCAGTAAACTTGCATGTGAACCAAATCTGGTAGTTTTCATTGGCTGTCTCTGAGACACATGACCGGTGATGGCTGACGCTCTCTCGCTTCGTGGCCTCCCAGTGGACGAGACAGTTATACTCCTTATAGAGAAAAAAACACCATTCATTACCTCCATCTCTCCTTTCAACTCTCCTCATATATCTCTCTCTGTGTTTAGGTGCATATGGTTGGTTATTGCTAAACTTTATTCATCTAAAAGGTTGGACGTCCTCTGGTTGCCTAGGTCAGACCAAATTACCTTTGCTCAGACCATTAAACAGCATAAGTTGATTTCCCATTCAGGCCGGAACAAAAAAATCCCAGAGGAGGTGATTTATCTCAATTGGACTCCTTATATAGTCTTTTTTTTTGTTGGGAATTATTTTTACTTCCATTTTCCACCCACATCAGACCCACACAGCCACTTCAGCGGGTGAAAAGTGAGCAGGACGAGCCAAGTCACGGAGGCATAAATATTTATTTAGTCCACTCATCGAGCTCTTACTGCTCAGCAGAAGTCTGATGAGGAAGGATCAGTTTTACACAACAGGTTTTGTTGTTCATATCCTGTTGCTGAGGGTCATGGACAAACACGTAGCGTCTCCCTGAGGTTTCAGACCAGGAAGGATATGTAAAATATCCCAGTACTTTTTTTTTTTCTCTTCACATTGTTTTCCCAAGTTCTCATGGCATTGAAACACAGGAACCCATACCAAAACTGTTATTTCCCTTCCTATGGATTTTCTTCTCTTTTTACTTCTTTTGTAAGCTTTAAAGTTTTAGATGAACACTTTCTAATATCCGACAAAGATAAAGTTAGTAAAAAGGCAGGTCTCAAGTGATGATTTAATAAAATAAAGCAAAATATGTCCTTGTCATGTTAAGACCAAGCAGAAAAAACATGTTTTCCCTTTTTGATTAAAAGCTAAAGTTTGGAGGATCCCGGACCCCCACAGATAGGGGTTATGTGACACTATCTGGTTTTAAAAACATGTAAAGTGCCATGATTATTTCGGTAAAGACTGTCCTTTAAATGAAAACCACGTATCTTTTTTCCTTGGGATTGAAAAAGTCTAAAAATATTTTTAACATTCATCAAAATTTGAGGTTTCAGTTTAATAAGAAATTAGAGGAAGTAGATTATTTAGTGACATTGCACAAACATATGCAAGTACCTGTTCACAGAAAAGGAAAAAAATAAAATATGAATGTATTTTACGTTTTATTGAAGTTCATTATTTAATTTTTTTATTGCACCAAATTCATAAGATTTCTTGTATTCTGTTTGATGTTTTCTCCTCAGTTCAGACTCATTAAAAAATGTTAAAGAAGCATGTTCATGTTGCCTCCTTAAGGATACAACCACTACCATACGCAGTAATTATCAGCTTAATTCATGTCACTCTCATATTCTTACCAGTGATCAGAGGATATTTGATCAGAAAGTCCCATTAACACGTAGACAGCGCACAGCGTCATGGTACGAAGAGCTTTCACACACACGGATGATCACACATAGAATGCCATTCAGCATTCTGTAGAGCCACATTCACATGTTTGATCAAGCTTAATGTTCGCTCATATGAAGTGTCGCTCTATATGTGGCCTTGTAAACTCAATTATCCTCTCTCAGGAGGTCCTGACTTGATCTAAGGAGCCAACAATCTAGTGATGTGTGTAATTCAGAATGCCTGGGCTTTAAAAAGGCTAGTGAGTAAGGTCCATGCACATTTTTTTTTGGGCTTCATGACACATGGCTTGATCTAATAGTTTTTTAGTACAGGAAACACTGAACAGCCCTGTTTTTTTGTCTCTAACTTCAAGTCTTGTTACGGGTTTCCTATTGGATGTCTGGACTTTGCTTGGAACATTCTAACACATGAATGTGGTAACAACGTTCCTTTTTTGCATGAAATCAACTCTTGGCGTATGTTTAGGGACATTGTCCAACTTAAAATAGACCCAAACACAAGCCTTTCACAGATTCTCCTCCAGTGATGCAACAATCAACCTCTTCCCATCAACTCTAAACCGCTTTTATCTCTCTGCTGAGGAAAAGAGTCTCAATTCAATCAACCACCTTGATGCTACCACCACAACATTTCATTATGCTATTGTTATGGTTTCAGCTTTTGGAGATCAGATCTTTTCCTTTCATTGTCTTGCTGTATTATAAAACCATGAAAAGACATTGGATTGTGTCTTTAAAATTCAATGTGATTTTAAAGGTGACAGGATGGATTGTTATTCAAAGTTTGGAAATAGACAGATTCCTACAGCCATTTGTCTATCTCAGTTGGCCATTGGATACATTTAATTGGAAACCAGACGATACAGGTGAGAACAGTCTGCAGAATTACCATTGTTACCAAAAACCCCTACTGTACCTATAGCCCTCCATGGTCCACCACATGTGGCTACCACAAAATGGAAAAACAGCCATGACTTGCTTATGGAGGCTTTGTGGATGCCAAAGTAAATGCCCTAGGCTTGTGGTCTTGAGAGGCATTTTGACCAGTGGCACAAAAGAGAACATATTTAAATTGTTAATTTGCTCAACAAAAAAGATGTTTGAAAAGTAAAACTATGTTTGTATATGTGATCCTAATTGATAGCAAGACTTAAACCTTTATATCAGTTTATAAAAGTTAACCAAACAAGCAGCTTATTGACTATTTTTAACAAAAAAAGAGGCTACAGTATGCACATAAAGCCAAAGTTAGGACTGCAATCCTGAGATCTCAGGAGTTTAATTTTTATTAGTGCAAGACCTACTGCCCTCCTATGCCTGAAATGGAACTTCACACTGTTGGATTTTTGTTGTTATTCCAATTTCCTAATTCTTGTTTTTCTCTAAATCAATCTTCGCCCTGACCTCTTTGTCCTCCTCTTCTTCAGTGCTATCATCTCCATGATCACTGTTGACTCTGGTCTTCTTAGCTGCTAATAACAGCAACAATAATGAACTTCGTAAGAACTTTTGCTAATTATTTAGATGTTTTAACAGAGTGATACAATATAAAAACACAAAATCAACATAGTAAAGAAACAGGGAATATTGTCTAAGTTTATTTAAGAGCTATCTGTCTTTTGAACACAGACAAAACCTGTTTAATAAATCAAATTAATGATTTATGCATGTAGCGTGGAACTTTACTGAAAGGCTGCCTATATATTCTTGTGCTCTCTAAACACATTAACAAATGCATGCACACCATGTCAAGTCTGATATGGGATAGGGCCACGTAGGCAGTGTTTGTGAAAAGGCTTTATACGGGTCAAGTTCGCCGTTAATTTAATCCTTATACAGGAAAAGTTGGTTACTATTGCACACTTGGCTGCAGAGTCTTTCACCTTTTATATCATTTTATTTAAATATACTAAATAATTTAATGAATTTCATGAAATATAAATTAAGTAATACTGTATTTCGCCTACAGCTGTGCGATTTAGCGGTAATGCAATAGTGTTTTATATAAAAAAAACTTTTTTTGACCCCTGACTGGTTTGTCTTACAACAGAAAACTGGAGAATCCTCCTGAGCCTCCCAATGGCCAGCCGGCCCCTGCCCTCAGTATCCCACCTTATTGTCCACCCTAGTCCAGAAAACCTCTTTAAGACCCTTTTAAAACAATGTCTTCTGGTAATTACTTAACAGAAGAGTTAATTGAATTGGGGTAAAGGGGGGGCCTAACATAACCTCATTTCCATGTCCTCATCATGTGATACATTGCCTCTCTTAGTAAGTTAACACAGCGCATGAAGTCCAGAGGACGTCTGTTGATCCAATAGGGATGACAAATTATTTTTTTCAGCTAAATTAAGGGTAAAAAAAATTATGTATGGTTGGAATACACAGTATTTCAGCATTAGATATCAAGTTACAGGCTTCATTAAACTGAAGGAAATGTCAAATGGACACATTAGCCTACTGTGGCAAGAAATGATTCTTTCCCTTGCCACTATAATAGCCCCATTCTTTATGTCAGCATTACTGTCACTCTCCTATTACTAAGGTTGACAGTCAGTCCAGTTACGAATAACTGCTGATCTGCAATTGTAGATAAAGACACAATTGACTAAAAAGTTTTCAAAGGTTAGCGAATAAGAAAATCCAGTTAATCTGCATCAGGGTCATTTGTGGATAGGGATAAGCTTGACTTATCTTGACTCTTGGGTATGGCGTCACATTTAGTTCAACAATCCAGCAAGCAAAATAAATATACGCGCATGTATGTTAACTACTTCTGCCCATGGTTCATTTACCAGCAAACAACAGAATCACACATGGCGAGATACTGTCGTGTCGAGAGGATAAAATATTTCTCCTCACGCGAGGGAAAATGTGTTTTGACAGGAGGGACAAAAAAAAAAATTGGGCCTTGCAGATGCGACCACACGGAAAGTAGTGTGAGGAAGCCTTTGACGGACAGCTCGTCATCCATACCTGAAGAAGATGGCTGGGGGCGGGACAGTGGTGGAGGCTTCTCCAAAGTTTGCGGTACGTGGGGCAAGTGTCATTCAAAGACGTCCTGACACTACTTCACTACTTGCTAGTGAAGGAAATTTTCAAACCTTAAAAAAATCGAAATCTAGAGATTTTCTTAAAATAAGTGCATTTTTTCTTAGATTGAGGAGGTAAAAGAGACATTTTGCCAATTGAACAAGACAATTTACACTTAAAATAAGAAAACACAACTGCATTGTGTTATTTCAAGTCCATATAATCTAATTATCTTATTTTAAGAGTAAAAATACTAATTTCATTGGCAAACTATCTCACTTACCAACTCAAATTAAGGGTAAATACACTTTTTACAAAATTTTAACTTATGTCTAGATCGTCTTTCCAGTGCATGCTTTTAATTCTGTTCGGGGTTTTCTATCCTTTGGATCTACACTCAGATGATAACTGGATTCCGACAACAATAAGGCGTTGTTAAAGTCATTGGTAGACTGACTCACTTATTTAATTATAGATGTTTGATCTCCAACTAACTGGACATCAATGTTGAACTGTATGGTTTTGAAAGCTGAACCTCAGAGGCTTCAGCATCAATTTAAAGTTGTTTGTTCACATTTGGTGTGACTGTTTAGTCCGCTCCTCTCTAAAACTACAGTATGTTCCTTCACTGTCCTTAATATGAACATTTTGGCCCTAATAAGAGTGTCGCTCGGCCTTGTCCTGAGAGTCTGGCTCTCCTGTGTTAAACAGATTGGAACTTTCTGTTTGACACACGTTGTTGTTTTATCATCAAATATCAGCACCATCTACCCAAAAAGTATTTCCTCAAAGTAAGAGTAGAAGAAAAATATCAGAACCACATCTTGAAAGCTCCAAAAATATAGAGAGTTTACTAGAAAACACTCCATTGAATGAAGCAAGGAAAAGAACATTGCTGGAAAGTCTGAGTAATGTAAAAGGAGTTTCTCCACAACATAACGGGCCAACTAAATAAACTATCTAAGTCTGGGGAATCATGCAGATATTTTTTTGCACATTTTAGATATAACTGTGTCCTTCTCTTGCTTAGCTCAGGTTTTAACCTTGTGTATTTTCTCAATATTTTTCCTATTGTTAAATCAATGAGTCTCTTTAACTGAGTCACATTGAAGCTTCAGAGTTCTATTATAGTTGATGCAAGGTTCTTCTGCCTTATGAATGAGTTACTGATGGAGTTATCATTTCATTTTGGAAGGCCCACCATTCCTGCAAGGGTTCACCACTTTAAAAATAGCCTTTAAAATAGCTTTGTAACCTTTACCACACTGAAATGATGATTTGCTTTGATTTTTATGGTTCTCAAATTTGCGTGACTTAATGAATTTGAAATATCCTTACCTACTTCTTGTTGTCATTGAGATTCTATTTAAGTGTTTTGCTTATTCTACTGGTCTGGCAGTAATCAGATTTGGTTGTGACTAGGGAAATATTATTAAGGACATGCTATTCTTAAAAAATACCCTGTTGAATATTCATGATGGGCTTATTTTCTATAACATGCAGGCTGATTTAGAAAGCGATAAAATTTTTATTTTGTATTGATAGTGGGAATCTTTTATTTTGATGCCCTAAAACCTGTTGTATGTAGAAAGCTTCAATGTGACAAATACTTTTTAAAAACACTGGTCTTCTTTAAAAGTTGCAGTTACTCTCCCTTCTCCACTTCCAGGTGAAAAGTCCCCATTTTATTTTGTCTTTTCAAGAGGTTTATACAGAACTTTTTCCTTTCCCAGATGTCTAATATTCAAAAAGGCTAAACTTTGTCATTTTTCCTTCCTGTAACTTCTCTGAAACTCAAGGTTTCCTCTACAGTTTTGAACATTTTTAGCCACATCAGGTCAGAGGATCAGCCAAAAGCCAATAAAAAAAATGCTGAATAGAAAAGATGGGAATGAATAAATCTCTGAAAGTTTTAAATGTATCTGATTGGTAGTATAAGCACTGTTTGAGCTGGATGCTATAGAGCAACGTCAGAAGGTTTTCACTGACACCTTGAGATTAATCTCGAAGAGGCATTTTTGAACCAAAATACCCCAGAGTGTTTAACATAGATTGGCCTGTTAGAGATGATCATCAGCAGTATTCTGAAGCTGATTCAGGACTTTAGAAATACCAAAGAGGAAAATACCCGGGTAGCTATGATACAACTCTTAGCTGTTTATTTACACCCCCGGGCTGTCTTGGTAGGAGCAGGTGAACAATACTTGAAAACACCATGTGTGATGAAAACTCTAGAATTTATGTGCTTGTGCATTTCTGTGTGAGTTGCTGACTCAAAGTAGGACGGTCTGCATCTTGGTGGAAGCATGACAGCTTCTTTACCAGCAGCTGGGTTGATGATTAAGTCACACATGTGCTCATTAATTCTATTGTATGTCCAGTAAAATGAGCCACAAGTGGAAAGAGGAAGCCACAGACACAGAGGGGGTATTTACTGAATGTAATGTCCTGTTGTTTGTTCCAGCCTTCTCTGTTCTCGATTCCATTCTCTTTATTTGTCATTCTTTTTGTTTTCTGCTTTTTCAATTGCTCATTTTATTTTCCCAATTCCCTCTCCCGGCTTCTCTGACTTCATTCGCATGCCATCCCCAATTTTTAGTACTTTCTCTCCATTTCTTATCACATGTGTGTTATATGAAACTTTTTAACTTTTTGTCTCATTACAACCACAATGTTTTATTTTAAGCTATTTAGATTTGACATTTGATCACACAAACTGGGAAGCATTATGATCAGTTCCCTATTCCTTATTGAGGAACATCATACCCACATCATGATGGTGCCAGCATATTTAAGTTTTATCCAATTTTTTTTTTTTATGTAAGCCACAGAGTTAATTTTGTTTAGAGTACCTTGTCTCCTCCACCAAAGGGCTTGTGCAGATATGATTAATGTTATTCTTACCCACTTTTTTTCTCCATACTTTCATGTTGATTTCAGGTTGATTTATAAAATACACAGCCAATAGGTACAGTATGTGGACAGCACATTGTTCCTGCTCTGCTTGAAATCTCTGCAACATTGTATTTTTATTGGTAGAAATCAAGAAACACAGTAGAGAAAATAGGGTTATTATTGCTTTATTTAATCATTTCAATTCAATTTTAATTCAGTTTATTTATATAGTGCCTATTCACAACACATTTAATCTCAAGGCACTTTACAGTTCACCAGATCATACAGTCAAATTGATTTAACGTTTTCTGTCTAAGAAAAACCAGTTGATTGCACTGACTACAATCCCTCACACTAAGCATGCTTGTTGTGACAGTGGAGAGGAAAAACTCTCTTTTAACAGGAAGAAACCTTCAGCAGAACAAGGCTATAGACAGACAGACAGACATGTATGTATCACATGGTATAAATCATGAAAATTCAGTAATTGTAAATAGATATTCATAAACAAATTAACAGATGTAAAACGGTTAAGGGTAAGATGATTAAAAGGACATGAAATCCCAATAGAACACAGGGAAATTTGCCTCAGGATGTGACTAAAATGTATGTATGGAGTATAAATACTTCAGCTTCACAAGTCTTTTCCTTAAGCATATATAAGAACAGACATATAAGACAGGAGAATATACATATAAGAATAGTCTTTTTCTTTTGCTACCATTTTCTATACTTCATTAATTGAGCTGTTTTTTTTTTCTTCGTTTTATGCCATCTCTTTGAGTTCCTCCTCCCTCCTCTTCCTGTAAAGTCCAAAGAGGCATGCCTAAGACCCAGTCACTCTCATTAACCTTATCATTAAACTCTCTCTGAGTCACACTGCCCTAACACTGCTGCAGAGCTTTGAGGAGCTATGTCAATACATACACACATGGGTGTGATAAGCTGGAAAAACAAAAAGCTGTGAATATGATAGGTAGGCCTGGCAAATTTATATAACAGCAATACCACCAAGGGAAGTGAGTGAGAGACTGAGAAGTAGAAGAATGAATGATACATCTAGGTTTGATCTGAACCTTCCATTTTCTGCATTCTGTTTGATGTGCTTTGAGTGTGCACATTTTAAAAAGCCTGTGGTGATTAGCCTTTCTCTGCAATGTGAATAAGACCCCAGGGGAGAAGGATTGTCTAGACTTTTGCTATACAGCTACTGTGATGAGGCTTGTATTCTTTTTGCAATTTGTCGCTTCATGATATCTTCGAAGACCAGGAGTCAAAATCCTATCCGATGAATGCCATACAAGATAAGGACCCAGTAATCAAGATGGTTGTGTTTTTGAATGACAAGTTTATAGAACAGAAGTATCTCTCAATACCATGAATACATTTTCAAGTCATATGAAAGGAAGTTGACAAGAAAGTTTAAGCACTATTTTTTAGCCCTTTCTACAACTTTTCAAAGAACACACTGTTGTAGATTTTTAAAAATGTATTTCCTCTCTCAGACTTAAAGAGTAAATAATCATGTTAGATTCTGCAACAAAACAATCAACTTCCATAGAAGAGTATACATTTGGTACAAATTAGGTCTTGTGCGTTTTGATGGCCTTAGGATTGCATTTCTCGTGTTTGCGGATGGCGTGGTTCTATTTGTTTCATCAGGGTGTGATCTTCAGCTTTCTGTAAGATATGGGGGTGAAGTTGCCTGAAGACCCAAATGCAGAGATGAGTGAAGTAGAAATGAGTTTTTGTAGATTTAAAAGGGCAACGGAAGTAGACATCCAAAAATTAAAATAGGCAAAGAACCAAAAAAACAGAAAACAACAGGGAAGACTCGTGTGGGGTGCCAGAGATGAGGAAGCAACTAACAAAATCAAGGAACCAGCACTGAGTGACTGCAGGGGTGGTGTATATAAGGGGGACAGAACAAAGGATGGGCTAATGAGCTGCATAAGGAGCAGGTGTGAGAACTAACTAGAAGGAAGCCAAGGGGAAATGAAACAAGCACAAGGGGGCAACAGAGAGTAACTAAAGACTGCTTGAATATAATGGAAAATAAACCAAAGATCAACAAAACAGAATAACTAACAACTTTAAACAACAAATTCAGAGTCCCTAAAGGTGAGAACCATAACAGTCACTGGAGGTTTTCACAGCCGAGTGTGAAGCAGCCAGGATGAGGAACAGTGCCTCCAAATCTGAGACCATGGTCTTGAGTTGGAAAAGGGTGTAGGCCTTCTCCTTGTTTGGGAGGATGTACTGCCCCTAGTGGAGGAGTTTAAGTATCTTGGGGTCTTTTACATGAGTGAGGGGAAGATAGAGCGGGACATCAGCAGGCAGATTGTTGCAACATCTCCTGAGAAGCGGGAGCTGTACCAGTCTGTTGTGATGAAGAGAGAGAGCTTAGCCCGAAGACAAAGGTCTCGATTTACCGGTCAATCAATCTGCTCTCATCTTTGGTCATGAGTGAAAGAACGAGATCCCGGATACAAGTGACCCAAATTAGTTTTCTCCGCAATGTGCCTAGGCTCTCCCTTAGAAAATAGGATAAGGAGCTCCCTCAAACCCGGAGAGCACTCAGAGTAGAGCTGCTGCTCCTCCACATCGATAGGAGCCAGTTGAAGTGGTTTGGGCATTGGGTCAGGAGGGTACAAGAGGGACATCTGAACAACTGAAGCTGCTATCTCTGCGACCCGACCATGTATAAGCAGAAGAGAATGGATGGATGGATGCCCAGCTTGGGTGCTCTGTCCACCCGCCATCTTGAACAACACTCCCGCTACTCCTGTTTGAGCTCCAGACTATCTCCTCACCTTACCTCTTTTGTCCATGTCTGCTGAGCAAGACTATAACTGAAAGATGTAACATTTGGAAGATCTGTGTATTTTAAGAGTGCTCATGTATTCCCTTATTCAATGCTGCCCTTGATAGTGAGCCATAATGCCCATATTATGAAAATGCCACTGAGCTTAGTGGCTGTTGGTGGCTCATTCTCTTTCAATCCCATGGATTTTGAGTTTATAGGTCCTCTCAGAAACCTTGTAACAAATATAAAAAATCACTGATATCTACCAGAAATCATCTGAATCATCTGGTCATCTCAGCATGGCTTTAAATCAGCTTTATGAGCTCATCCACTGTCTTAAGCAGCTAGCATTGTCTCAATAATTGTATTTATTCCTGATGTTATAGATAATATCAGCATCAGCGCAACATCTTTGGCTTACTAGGTGTGTTCATGAAGCCCAAGCAGCTTTAATGATGACCCTTTGTTTAGCTGCATTGTTTGGTCAGGTGTATCTCATATTCTTTTTATTACATTAATGTCTGAAAGGCAATCAAACAGTAATGCTTTAATCATTAAAGCAGGCAGAAAATAATGTGTGCATTATGGGTGGGTGCCAAGTGCTGCTTAAAAAGATTATAATTGACAGCAGTTTTACTATTGCAGTTGAAAAAGTGCAGCGGAGCTATACAATCAGAGGACACAGAGTGGTTCCACTCAGCTTTTTTGTCAATATGCTTTCATATTGCAGTCAATCAAAAGCCAACTTATTTCAAAATTACATTTAAAGTCAGTGAAAGCATGCTGCACAACTGATATGTTTATCTATTCAATTCAATTAACAACTTATACCATTTTCATTTTTTCAAACCTCAACTATGGGGTTCATCAACTTTTCATGTAGCAAGAAATAACCTCTGAGTTACATAAAAAGACAGAATGCATTAAAATAATCTGCCTGCTATAAAAGTGCTGTGAGTTAATTGAAACCTTCTGTGTGAGTTCACATTTTGCTCAATCAGGTCACTCACTCTGGATGTTAGGATAAGCAAGAACAAAAGCAGCCTGAGATGCAGGAGACTGAGTAGATTCATCAGCTTTGTTGAAGGACTTAACACAACATGACAACACTAACACAACCCACATTACTTGAATAACACAGGCTCCAAATATGTGTTTTGTTTTGTTTTTTTACTTAATGGCGCTACCTGAATGTTCTGGACCTCTGCTATGATACAGAGCATAAGCCATCCGGGTAAAAAAAAAAAGCTTCGTCAAAAGACAGTGTTTTTCTTTCTCTCTAAACTCTGACCACTTCTTTACCCCAAGCTTTACAGTACATCTGTTTTTAGCCTCAGTGAAGTGGTTGTAATGAGTAATTGTAAAATCTTTTTTTTATTTTTATTGCATGAAATAGCTGCTATTATAGACTGTGCTGCTGTCATTCTGACACCTCAGAGCCTCAGTGTGCTTTGCACTCTGTCATTGCAAGGAGGGAGAATGACTGAATCACACCATTTTCTCCTTCCCAAAGAGGTGGGAATCACTGAGCTCTGAATGAATCATTCAAAATCTCTGGAGTCTGAATGGACACACTAGTTTTAGAGCTGTTCACTTCACTTCTAAAATATCATACTGCACATGAAATGTATAATTTTCACATCACTGCAAAACTATCAATTACAAGTACAAATGTTTTGACAGACCTACACCAAATTGTGCATAATTTTTAAAAGGTCAAAGAAAAATGTTACATAAGAATATATGCAGTATATTTCAGTGTATGTGTTCAAGTCCCAGAAAACTACATTGCTTTTTTGTGGCTTTTTTTTTTTTACTTTTCTGTATAATTTCCATGGTTTAATTATTAGAAAAGGAGGCTGTAAATAAATTCATGAACTTTAAAGCCTTAAGCTGTAGCGTTTTGGGCCTTACTTATGAACAATACCATGGTGCATTGGCAACTGACAAGAACCATCAAATCATCAATATTAAAGGAAACAGATTCCTGTTGTATGCAATTTAGCCTTGGCATGAATTTAGATGTTCTGTTCAGAATTCAGAAGATCATTTCAGAACATTAGTGGACAAACAGCATTATGAAGACCAATGAACAAAGAAGATTGCTCTGAGCCAAATAATGATTATATGATAATATATATCTGTCAATCCATTTTCTGTCACGCTTATCCTAAGCAGGGTTGCGAGGGGTGCTGGTGCCTTTCTCCAGCTGTCTACGGGCGAAAGGCGGGGTACACCTTGGACAGGTCACCTTTCCTTTGCAGGGCAACACAGAGACAAATAACCATTCACACACACACTCACACCTTAGGAGAATTTAGAAAAGTAACCTAACAGTCATGTTTTTGGACTGCAGGAGGAAGCCGGAGTACTTGGAGAGAACTCTTTCATGCTCAGTTGAAAATTCAAACTTCATGCAGAAAGACCCCGGGCCTTCTTGCTACAAGGCGGCAGCCCTACCCACTTCCCCACTGAGCAGCCCCAGATAATGTATATGATTATAATAATTTTTGTAAAACAATACTCTATACTTTAAACATTCAACTGAAAAATGATCAACATTAGCACTGTGCATCAAACTGAGAGCACCGCCACCATATTCATACACGGCGGGGAGAATATGATGCTGCAGGAAAGTTTTTTTTTTTTTTTTAACAGGTGTTAGATCTTACAACAAAGAAACAAGAAACACCTCCCAGGATGTATTGAACATCTGGCATACCACAGTTGATAATTCACCCATATGAGCTTGATCCAAAGCTTTTCTCTAACTGTTACTACCAAGAAAGTATCCCTCTGAACTGGTTCATGTCTGAACCAGTTTATTAAGAATTCCACTTTTGTTTGAAATTTTTCTAGATAAACAACTGATGGATTGCTAATCTAACCATACACAAGTTATTGGATCTGCACAACAACCTACCATTCTAAACACAAAGATAGAAGGAGGATGTCATAATAAACTTGTATTTAAAGCACCATATTTTGTTCCACAACAGCATATCGTTAAGATCTCCTCATTATCAGTTCACAGAAATGCCTCGTTTGTAACTCTAGGGTAAGACATTTGTTTTCCTGCTCCTACCTCTATCCTCTTCCCTCTTTACTCAAAGCGAAACAAAGGTTTATTGAAAGTTGTAGAGATGATAGACTTAGCTGAAGATCTACGCAAACTGGCTGGCAGTAGGTGTAAAATGCTTGAGGCAAGTTGAACAGGCTGGAGACAGGATGAACATACTGGTAGTAATGTTGAGAAAGCAGATGATACCTGCCATCTTTCCAAAGTGGATGGTAGCAAGTTTAAGAAGATGAATAATTGCTAAACAGACTGGCTGGTGAAAGTTTTGGGAAGGCGGATGAAGACTGAAAAGGCTGTCAGGCCAAAAATGCTGGTGGAAGGCAAGAGAGTCTAGGTCATGACCAGAAACAGAAGCAGGTAAGAACTTAGTGAGGGAATGGTGAGGGAAAGGTGAGCACAGGATCGCAAGAAGGCAAGCAGTGCACAAAATCCCTGGGAATGGACTCAAGCAGGAAACGATACAATCTGGCAGAGACTGACTGTGAGTGGCAGGTAATAAAAAGCAGAGTTCCAGGTGATACAACTTGTTAATTGGGCAGCAGTAGTTTAATCTGTTTGACCAATCACTACATTGGAGCAGAACAGCAGGAAGTAAATAGTCTTCCAAAAAAAAAAAAAGCCAGCCCATAAGCAACAGCCAAATGCAGAATACATGACAAACATGAGCACATTAATAAAATGCCTGTTCTAACTCAGACCTGTCTTTTTGTCTAATTCTGTCTTTTGGACTGTGTGGACGGAGCCTAAATATGAAAAACCACAATGGATGTGAATACTTTCCTTTTTTTTACTCTTAGTTTCTAAAGAGCTATCCACGTAGGTCTTAGCGTTTGAACAAAGCGAAACGTTGCTGCATATCAGTGTGTAATGTTGATGAATATGCATCTATAATGTATTCACATTGGTTCTTTGTCTTTGTGTTTCAAGCTTCTATAGGTGATTCTTGCTCCGGGCAGAACAATCATTCAACATGTTAATGGGTCGCACACGGAGCTCGTTAGCTATGCGCAGCCTTCATTAACATACAAATTCAATTAACTTTCTTTGGGGAAAAAAAGGGAAAGGAAGAAAAAAAACAATCCTTTTGTGTGATGCCTACTTTCCCTGCATTTTATCTTCTATCCAGTCACATGGAGAAAGGAGTGAAGGAGAATGCCAATGTTGTGGTGACTTTCTCTTGTTTTTTGCTTGTTGATGAATGTTGTGTGGTCTGTTACAAGGTGATTCAGTTCACACAGAAATACTTGTGAAGGGAGGGAAGTTGAGCATTGTGTTTTTTTACAAAAAGCCTCTCAGGTATGTGTCCTCTGTCACTGACTCGGTTGGACTGCAGCTTTTTTAGTAAGTCATTGTAAAACATTCCAGGGAGATAGATGTGGCAGAAGTGGTGTGTGAAATGAAGACTGATTTCCAACCGGGCTGGAGGATGGTCTAGGTTTGAAATAGATGTGTTTTAGAGGAAAACCCTTCATCCAGCTCCTTGCAATCTATGGAGAGGTCTTTTATCAAGCTAATTGGTTATTAGATGTAGCGATTGTGTCAGGAGGCAGCACAGTAAATACCAGCGGCATTAAAAGGCTGATGATGCAAGAGAAAAGTATGCGTATGCCTGTATCTCCTTTCACCTCTGTCCTCCTGTATGTGCTTCAGGGGCAGCGGTGAGGTGCCTCGGTCACATCAGTGTATGACTTCAATTGGCTTGTTTGCATATTTAACAATTAGGTAAATTGATTTCCTCGGCATCAGAGGGAAGGGGCTGTTTTTCCATGCTTTTTTTTTTTTTTTACACCATGTCCATCCTTATATCAAACAGGTTCCAATAATGACAGTGTCTCATTTGCATATCATTAATTAGACATTCACGTTAAAAAGGTAATTAGCATATATAGAGTTTCTGTGTTTTGACAAAGTGAGTGTTGTGGCGGCAGCAATAACTTTTCCTTTAATTTAACTTGTTTTTGCTATCTATGCAAATGTGAGCCCTGCGCTGTGTTTTAATCAGTTAGCATGTACTTTGTGTTGTGTCTTTTAGAGGTAAAAGGAGAGTCAATAACAAATATTCAGTAAGGCCTACCTTTGTTGGAAGAATGAAAGGATGGATAAAGAACACAAAGAAGCAATCTTTTTAATCATAGTGTTTTTTTTTTTGTCTTCCACAGATTTAGTAAATATATGTTAATAAAAGTTTTGCTTTTAGTTCAGCTTAAAAAAATCTGAGTAGTAGTCCATAAAGTTGTGCACTGTTCTTTATCCTTGTATAGCTTTGTCAAGTTCTCAGCTATAGTTTAAGAATTTTAAAGTGAAGCAAGGTCAAAGGTTTTTAAATTTGATTGTGCCATGAAAAAAAAAACTGTATTAAGCAGCTCTAATCATGAGGTCCTTATAGAAATTTCTATAAAGAAACTATTTTAATCTGAAATATTACTTATAAAGTGTCCAGATGAGTTATCTGATCCAATGAAATAGGAGACTGGTTTTAAGCGTAATCCAGTGGCATTCTTATTAACCTTTTATTGGCCAGTAACCTTTCCAGCTATTTGATACCTTTTGCACAATGACCATTGCAGATGTGAACCATGTACAATGTCCTTTGGAGTTAGGACTTTGAGGGGCATTGCCAAGGCTTCCAGCATATCTATATCTAAAATATCTAAAATGACTTTGTCAGCACTTTCCCTGTGAATGTCCTTGAGATGGGTTTTCTCTAGACTATTATTTATTTACCATATGCTGAAAAAGGGTGAAATGTTAAGAATAGTGGGGAAAACAAATAGTGGGGAAAACAAATCAGGAAAAACTGTCACTTGATGACATTACACTTAATTTCGTTCACATGACTTCTTCAGTATTAAACTATAATGCCAAAGTTTATTTTTTCACCTATTCAGACAATTTACTCACTTTATTCAGATGTTCCACCTTCTTCTTTGGATACAGATGTTAAAGGTATAGTGAAGGATGTTCATTTTCCAGGTGGATCATCTAAATAAGTGGTCCTAATTGTCAATCATTCTGGTGATATGCTTACATGAGGCTGTCCTATGTGCTTGTCTCCATTTTTCACTTACTGTACCGGTGATGAGTCTGACAGAGTGGAAAAATTGCTAATTTTCTTTTAGAAAGTAAGCTTCCATGCAGGGGGGGATTTACCATTAGGTAATACTGAGCAGTTGCCTAGAACTTGGTGCCCAGAACCGCCTTTGTCTTCTCTTCCACCAGACATCGATCTGGATGCAATGGAGAGACCTGATATTCCAGTTGGACATCATGTTACAAAAAGCTGGCAAAAAAAACTGCATCCCTCTTCGAGGAAGAAGCTGTGTGCTGAAAACCCAGCATAACCTTGCTGATACCGCCCATTTGTTGAACGGAAAATAAAATCGCACCTGGTTCCATCCTGGCCGGACATTCAGCACCAGAACGACCTTCTGTTCTGTGATCAGTTTTGACCCATGAACTGCTAAGCTTCTGCCTGCCTTTCTGGCACTATGAGCTGGTTCCGATCCAATTGACCCGCTGAGTTCCCTTAAAAATTTTCACGGACCAAAGGCTAAAGGATCAATGTTCATAAATAGATGTTCCACAGTTATGCACTCTGAATAGCAACAGATGCTGAACAGCGAAAGGAATGAATAAAGAATATAAATAAAAAATAACCAAGAAGAGATGAAAGTGGTAAAGAAAAACAAATATGAGATAATTCCTATTGGTGAAGCTTGCTTTGAGTCACTAAATTCCTCTAACCTCATCCAGAGTTGCTCCCTTTATTCCTCCAGTTTTAGAGGGGATTGAAACCAAGGAGATTAAAAAGGAAAGCTGACGGTGGGGAGAGGTGACATCATTTGTGATATTAGACGGGAAGAAAGGGCAGCAGTCACGCAGATGAGAATTTGTGTTTGCACAGTTGGGGGAAAGCTGATGCCTTCGGAATGCTCTGAAGTGACGATGTGGGAATTTTCAAATGATCCGTTTATAGGTCATGTATGGGGGCTTTTCAGGGAGCCTGTTAGGTACTTCCCTTTGAGGGCAGGGAGACTTAAGTTATTAGAAATCACCAGCCTTTATGTTCCATACTAAGGTCATGCACTCTCAAGCTGGATTTCGCCCTGCAGCTTGGTTTTTTTTATATTATTTTTTTGTGAGATAGAGTCAGTGGGTTTGTATACTATGCTTAACCCTATGTGTCAGATAGACCAAAATCGACTTACAGGAACATGCATAAAACACCCCTCTGATGACCAGTCTCTAAGAAAGGTTTACTTGATTCAAGTGATGTTTTCATCATCTGGTACTGCATTTATTTTTGGATGCAGGTAAATAAAGAATCTTTGTTCCTCTTTGAAGTGCAGTACACAGTTAAGATTTGACCAATCCATGTTTATTTGAAATGGGGGTAATTAAATAAAGTTAGATCTTAAAATAAAACAAACAAAAAAAAAATAAAACAGGCTTTTCATTTAGCACATTTTTCGAAGCTTGGGAGCACTCACTTTATTTTTATTCTGTCAGACCTTAGTAAAGGATGCACAAGACAATCAAACACTTATAAAGGTTTTATAACAGAGTGACATTGGTCAGCCATGCTCAAATCAACACTGTCAGATTTGGTTTTAACACCCTTGACGTCTCTATATGGGTCCACACCAGCGAGGATTAATTTGACTCTTTTTGGAGAGTTGGCATTGTAACTCTTATTTAGTGTCAAATAATTACTCTTTCTGGAGTTGATAATTTAACACTTAATTAACCAACTAGATGTTAGAATTGGAATATTAACACTCATGGAATGTTTTCCTAACTACATAGGAGTTATTCTCTAAATACTAAAAATTTTACTTTTCTGAACATATAAAAATCCCTTTGGAATAATAAATAAATAAATAAATAAATAAATAAATAAATAAATAAATAAATAAATAAATAAATAAATAAATAAATAAGCAAAGTTAACAGTGCATCCCAATTGGAAAATATTTTTTTCAAAACATGTAACAATGTGGAACCTTTCCCAATTTCCACTTCAATACTTTGCTTTGTAACAAAATTCTGAAGAGAACTATATTTAAACAAAAAAATATTTTCATGCACTGCAGATGAGGTTCATTTCTCCAATCAAACAGCCGTTTGCTGCATTGATTTTTGTGGGAGACAGTCTTCTAATAGATGGGGATTCACGCAGCTCCATGTGTTCACAATAACATTTTCCAAATCATTCTTTTAGGTGTATCGATGTTGATGAGTTTAGCCAAAAAATACATAAAATATTTGTCTACAAATCCTTTTTTCAACACTAGTTACAAAGATTAAAAGTTAGCTAAACATGATTAGGCTATCACCAAAGCAATGTAGCAAATTTCTATCACACGGCTTTAACTTGACTCTAAAAACGCCATAGAGTTAGAAAGAAAATAAAAAATTTAAACCATCTGAGAGAAATTATTTACCAGGCAGTGTAAACGGGTCTGTATGACAGCAAAATGGAGAGTAAAGTTTTCCTCAGCTTCCTTCGTTATCTGTAGCATTGGAGGCAGAGTCTGTGAATGTACTCTTTGGGTGTCAAACCCACTATACAGTAGGAGTTCAGAGTTGATAGACAAAGAGTTATTTTTTCCATTTTAACACCTCCAGATTTATTATGTAACACTATTTTTTAAGACTCAATTTTAACTACCAACATGTGACACCTCAGAGTTATATTTGTATAATATAACTCTATTAAGGGCTAAATTAATACTTTTTTTGAACAAAGTCTACTAACACCATATTATTTAACACTTTTCAATTTGCTGCAGGGCTAAAGTTAAATTGATTAACAAAAATCTGTTTGAGAAGAAATGTAGTGTTTTAATTATGGCTGCTACTAACAATTATTTTGCTAAATGATTAATCTGTCAACTATTTTTTGATTAAATGATTAATAATCGGATACTAAAAGGTAGTATCCGAGTAAAAAACGTATTGCCAAATTAAACCAGGTGAAGCTAAAACATCTCCAATTGAGGAGTTCTCGATAGAGCATTTTGACAAATGAAAAAGTTTTTGATTTTTTTTTTTTTTTATCTCAAACGCAAAATGTTTACATATTTCTTTCACAATTTTGGTATAATTGCTACTCAAAATGGGTCGCTCTGTCAGCTAAAGGCCTGTTAAGAGTCTCTATACCACAGTTAACAATTAATCAGTTAGTAAATTACCTGGTATGATTTCAATAATCGCTTATCATGATTAACACGTTTAATCGATCAGTTTTAATACCATGTTATTTCGTACCACAAACCCAGATTACCATTTAAGAAGATGGTTTTTATTGTTTTACTTTTTGTTTTCCCAAAATACTCTGTAAAGTGTTTTATATCTTAGTATCAAGCATTATTTTCTCTCTAAATAACAGCAGACATAATCAGCTAGAAACATCTAATTAGCTCCATAGTGGAAAACAATTGGCAAATTGAATATATGACTTTTACCCTACGACTGCAGGAGGAATTGAGAAAGAATCAGAAGAAATGCTGGTGAAGGTTCTCAGTCATCCATGTTGTAGTCATTCCAAAAAAAAAAAAGAAAATTAAAAACAATCCACTGGACTTTGTCTAAGTGTCTGAAAGGTGGTCCTTTTAACGACCCCCCCTTTAAGACACTTACATGTAGACAGGTATGGGGCATTGCAGGCTAACAAAAGAGGCCAAACAACCCGTTTTAATTAGCATGTTTTCAAAGCAAAAACAAGGTTTTGATGGGCTACTGTATGCTGTATAAAACCTTGAACTCAATGTTATTCCTGACATTTTGAATTGAAAGAGCTTCCTAGATGAGAAGCGAAACATCTTCAAACTTGGAAACAAAGTCTTTTGGATCGTGTTTCATTTTCTTCTTTTTTAATCGGAAGAAATGTTATGTCGCAAGAACGTATGTTCAAATGTATGTGCGGGTGTATCTGATTAGCTTGCCAGTCCATGAACTCTTGTATTATTCTCTCAGAATGTTTAAAAAAAAAAAGTAGAAGATGATGTAATGTGAGAATGTATATAACGTTAATGAGACAGCTTAGGAAAGCTCACTGCTGTGCAAGATAATCACATCCACACTGAATCGATTTTAAATTCACTCCAATTGTCAATTCTTACAATGTACTGAATTTACTTAATGAATTGCAGCAGTTACTTCAAGCTGTGTTGTTTATCTGCTGCAAACATTTTATTTTTGTGTAAAAACAATGAATCGCCATAATTAAGCTGATTTCCATCTATGCCGTGTTTTATCTCATTAAGTGTACAAATGAGCAGCAGAGGGGTCTGACAGTGGTGCACTTTTTGATATTTCTTATGTTTCATGGAAAGTGTAAAATGACGTTTATTACTGGATTGAGAATAACTAATAGTTGTGGCTTCTGCTCTGTCTAATCACTGTGTTTGTTGATAGACTCCTCAGAGGAAGGCATATTTTCCCTTCTGCTCCCTAATGTAATAAAAAGCTTTTAGCAGCTTCTTCAGATGCATCAGGATTTAGCGATTCCCTATTTCCTTTGAATCCCCGTAATTTCCATATTTAATTAGCCTAGTTCATTAAATGCCAGGCACACAGCAATATATGCTGAAATAATTGCGCGCAATGTTATAGACACAAATTATCTATAATGTTCTTGTGTGAGTTGTGACACAACACGCAGGCCTTGTTGATTAGTCCGCTCTAATAGACATGCCACTTGATTTGTTTGTCTTATCGGTGGGGATATGAGTGAGCGCACCCTTGGGTTCCCAAATGGCTTTACATGTGTATGTTCGGTTCTTATTTTTGTGATTCATATGAGAGAACATGCGTGTGTGTGTTCGTTGCAGTCTGGTCGTCAGCTCTAAACCATCTTATAAAGTGAAATTACCCATCAGCCCTAGTAAAAGCATGGCTGACAACCTCTAATCATGGTCATGGGGGAAGGAAAAAATCATTGTCACTAACACAAACACACTGATGCACATTTTTGGTTGTTATACTGTGTGATCAGAGGCAAGATATACCCAAAGTACTGCTCCATGCTTTATTTTCTTTCTCTTAGGTTTGGATAAGAAGTTCAGAGTCAAAGAGTAAAGTGTTTTGAATGAGCCACAAATTAAATAATTTATCACTTGCATTCTGAGTAGGTTGCTATTTTATTTTTTACAGCTTTACTATGTATACCCACTCTTTTTTCCAATTTGCTGCATTACTATTGAAATCCTCTGCACATTTTACTGGGATTTCATTTGATTTGCCAACAGATATTTACCCATAATTGTGAAGTGATTATTCAAAACTTGGAGGACATTTTTGATGTATGTTAGAGGACAAATTAGATGTCAAAACCTTTTAAAAAATCTTTTCTGCCATGTGTGAAAAAGAGCCAATCAAATAATTTCATTCCTGTAGATCAAGCATCAGTCGGCCCTTTTTAAAAGATGTTTGAGGCTTTTGTACACGGTGCTTAATGAATATTCAGCTACCCGAAAAACTGTTTTGACAGAAAATGTTTGATAAATCCTGTATGAATCAAGTCTTTAATTCCACTAAAGAGACTAAAAGTCATTTAATGTTCTTTAGTTCTAAATGTTCTAAAGTTATTTAAGATTAATCCAGTTAAAAAGATGTGGAAGTATTTCTATTGATTTTAAAAATTATTCTAATTGTAGAAAAGGTCAATGAAAGAATGACTTCATTTAAGAAAAGTCAGTAAAACATGACAGACATATCAATACAAACATTATATATAATTAGTGACATAGATAAATATATTACATGTGTATAATTTAGTAATTATGTCTAAAAGGGGGCATGAGGAAGTGAAACTTATTTAATTGTGGCCTTCCTACATTCCTTAACACTAACAATCTTCCTGATTCCTACCTAACTTATGAGTCAATGCTACACCAAAAGTCCATTAAGTAATTCATGAATATGTGCTAATTAAATCTTCCTCTTTTTGTCAAGTAAAGACTGAGTTATTAATTTAAAAAAATATATCAATTTGTCATATTTGATCGCAATAACATGTCTGTGTTGGTTAGAAGGGTATATTGGGTGAAAAAAAAAGAAAAAAGGAGAAAAAGATTCACCTTTGCTCTACTAATGATGTTAGCATATGGCTAGGTGACATCATTTCCTCTGTGTCTGGTAACTGTATGTTTTTCCACTTGCACTATGTTCTGTAACAGGTTGTGCAAATGTTATGGGACAGAATGGGAACCTTTGGGCCTCATTAATGTAAAGCATTTATATGGATGATTCAAGTTATTGCTTCCAATGCAATTCTACAAAAAAAAAAAATAGGAATTGTTTAAAAAAAACAAATTTTATTGGGTTTTAATTTTCATCAAGAAGATTGGATAAGAGTGAGATGATATTTGAGGAGTTGCTTCAGACTAATTTGGAACTCATTTTGCCATAGCTTATATAGTAGCAGGATGAATGTAATAAACAGAATGCATTAAAGTATTTGATTTTGTGCATTAGTAATCTGAAATTATGCTTTTGCAAAAGCATTAAAAAGTGTAGTGTGAAAATCACGTAGTGCATGTAGGCATGAAGTTCAATAATGATCTCATTTTATAAGCACACCTTCTTCCACATGTTCCTTGTGTCCCTTACAGGAATTCTGACAAAATATTCTCCCTACATTTTTTTCTTTTTTCTTTTCCTTGACAACAAATTTTCCCTTCTGAGCTGTTGATCTCTACAGCTTCTTCAAATATACAGTACAGACCAAAAGTTTGGAGACACCTTCTCCTTCAAAGAGTTTTTTTTTTATGACTATGAAAATTGTATATTCACAGTGAAGGCATCAAAATTATGAATTAACACAGTTGGAATATGTTATATACTTAACAGAAAATTGTGAAACAACTGAAAATATGTCTTATATTCTAGGTTCTTCAAAGTAGCCACTGTTTGCTTTGATTACTGCTTCGCACACTCTTGGCATTCGCTTGATTAGCTTCAAGAGGTAGTCAAGGTACGTCCAAACTTTTGGTCTGTATGTAGATAAACTTGAAAAAAATCAAAATCAAAATAAGTCATTTTTTTATTGAACTGATGAGGTAAGCAAGACACTTTGCCCATGAAACAAGACACTTTCTATTTAAAATAAGAAAAAAAAACAATTGCACTGTCTTATTTCAAATGCATCATACCAAATTGTCTTATTTACTTACTCAAATTAAGGGTAAAAACACTTAATTAAAAAAATTTTGATTTTTTTTTTTTAGATACTTTTTGCAGTGTAGAACCTCTTGGCCATTCTCTAAGCAATATTCGTTCAACATGGAGAAAATAAGACTATATTTATACTGACATTAAACTGCACAAGTGGACGTTTATTGTAACTAATATTATTTGGTTTTATTTAGAGCTATCCAAGTAAAAGAGCCTGAATGTGTATGCATGTCACATTTATCCAGAGTATTAATTGAAAAACTAAATATGAAACTTTTTTTTCCCTTCCTTATCACCCTCATGTGCTACTTCGTGTCATCCTGTCAAAAAGAGTTTGAGATTGCATTCTGAAAAAAAAAAGTGGAATAATTTAAGATGTTTGAACATTGAAATTGTAGTTCATGGACTGATACAAAAAGGGTGCTTTACTTGTCTAACTGTTGCATTTTGAGTACTTCTGTTAAATTCAATCAAAAAGCCACCCCTCCCTCTCACCTATGGCTAAAATACATGTTTACAGCATCCACACAACATATTCCAGATCAGACATCTGAGGAGGACCATAGGTGATTTTTAATCATGCCAGCCTGAGACATACAAGAGTCACTTTGACATTCACAATTAGCTGTTGTCAGCCACCAAAGGCAGTCGTGCAATTTAGTAGGTACACATTACTGTCGCAAATGGAAGTGGCAACAGTTTGATATGTGATTTGAAAGCGACGGGATAGCGAATTGTATTTGACCCTATGTTAAGTACGTTCACTCTTGATAGGCGAACACCCTTTTTACTCAAAAGAGATAATTGGTTCTGTGAACGTTGCACACCCTAGCTCCTGAAATGTTTTTCGGGGGGGAAAGTCGCCGGCTCTGATTAACCTTGTCAGAGTTGTTGACATCTCACGAGTGTGCAGCTCTTACATTTAGGGCACTTCCCCACATCGGATGCCAAGGATAAGTGTTAAATTAGTGTTTTTCTTTTTTCGACTCGCCGTCTCTTGACAGATGCTTTCATGGCAGAGACAATATGTTTAAAACCAGGGTAGAGACTGTTACAATCAGTCTCAGAGCGTCAAACTTCTGAAGCTGTAATAGAAAATGACTCAAGAGGTCGAGCTGGGAGAGGGAAGGTCAGGCTTTGCGGTCTCTTTGGTCCCCTTGCTGTGGTCTCCCCACATTTGGCTTGCAGACAAGTGTATTGTGCACATGGCCTCTCTGATGTGGCACCATAATGATGAGTAAGCACACATCTGATGGAGTGGGTATGCGTGTGGTATCCAGAGCCCTGCCTGACACATAAGGAAACCAAGAAGCGGAATACACCAGGGAGTTTGGTATATATATTACACAGCGTTTTACTGACCAGATTTTTCCCCTGTCTAATTAGAGGACAGCTGTGGCTTCTACCAGTTACGTAAGCTTTAAAGACCTCCTGGTGAAAAAGTCATATGTTTAACCTGACACATATGGGGAAGTTGCTCATGAGTTTGGCTGAAACTCAAAGGTGTATAGGAGGGAGTGAACTTTCCATATGGTTTCCTGCTCTTTTTATCCATTTTAAATTACATTCAGGACACACTCTGGTGATGAACTAAGATGTTGTTTTATTCAAATTGAGTCATCTTGTGAAATTATTTCACAGACATTCAGTACTGCAGGGTACATGGAGGGAAAGATTAAAGAAATAACTTGAAATCAAGAAAGCAGAGTCCAAGCCCTTGAAGTCCTTCATACATTCAGATACGCACGTGAACTGTTTCCCACATATTAGTTTGCACAATCTTTGAAGAATTCACATAGAAACTACAATGATCTTTTGTAATTGAAATCTCCTGTAATTCTCTGACTCAAGCAGAGTTCATGCCATTGCAGACTCCCATGACCTCACTATGAAGTCATCAGGGAAATCTTTCAGCTAATGAGGCAAATCACATAAAAAGAATGTGCACTGCCTGCACTTTATATGTGGGTTATAACTTGCAGGCTTAATTTTTTACATTTAATGATCTGCCGTGTTAAGCCATTTAGCTTTGTAGGAATGTTACATTAACTGATCATTAGCTAGACTTCCGTCACTACTTCCATAGCTGAAAGTTTACTGTCTATAGGGAGATCATGAAGTTATCATTAGTTGTTAAATTGTTCAACCATAAACAGGCATATAGGCCCTGTATTTAGCCAGATTAGTGTCAGGGTTGTTGGAGTATTGTATTGGTGGACCTAACTGCAGAGTAGAAGGAGGCAGGGAAGGTTGTAAGTAAAAATCCAAATTCAAAGTCAGAAATGATTGACAAAGAGGTTCAAGAACTGAAAAAGTAGGAGACACTAGGGAGGAATAAACCAAAATAATGATGAGGATCCAGCAAAGAGCAACTGAAATGGAGGTGTATATGGGAGTCAGAAACAATGGGAGCCGCCACCATTTTAGATGGAATGTTAGGTGAAGTACACAAAACAACTGGGCCTCATCTACTGAAGAAAATGTTTATAAATGTATTGGTCCTTTGTACAGTTCAAAGGCCATGGTCAGTTCAACTCCAAATTATCACGTTTATTCACACTGGGACAGCGTTTTGGTCTACCTGCTAGGTCCAGAGCAAAAAACACTGTTAGTGACTTTAGATTTTATAGTTTTGGAATAAACTACTTTCACATTGTAGGTTTTTTTTTTTTTTTTTTTGCATTTGAACTACTGTATAGCATCGGTCCTTGGGGACAAGGAAGACTTAGGCGACTCAGAGCACACAGAATTGAAAATTGAGTAAAATAAAATATATATCTGAGTTCTGATTCCTGTGGGTGGTATCTCTGTTCTGTATAATAGTGTGTTTATTTAATCAGGTTTCAAGATTTATTTTCAACTTTATAACACCACTGGAGAATGCTTCTTGCAAGCCAAAGGAGTTCTACAAATGCTGGTAGCAGTGCTGCTAAGCAACAGATGGGGAATTAGGTTTGATTTCAATACTATCCTCTTTTCTACTATGACTTGTTACAGTAGTAGCCATTCAAAATTTCCCCACTTTCCTTGATGGACCCTTGGCTGGTCCTTGACTAGTCCCCTATATTAAACATCTAAAATATTCTTCCTGTCATTATTTCTGGACATTAAAATCTAAAGAGAAGAATATCCTGGCCAGACCCTGTAATTCAGTGAAAGGGTGAAGTCAGACTAAAAAAATATGCATGTCGCTGGAAGATGGAGGGACTTTTGCTGCTATTCAGCTGGCTTTTGACTGGAAAGGGCCATTTTGAATGGCTGCTACCGTATGTCCAAAAGTTAGATTTTTTTTTTTATATTTTGGGTCAGATTAGTGTAATTTAGACTAACATCAGAAGTAAACCACTCCAGTCTTTTTGGAAATGGACCGAAGCCCATCTTGCTGCAGCTGTTTTGTGTGGACCAGGGTTTGCTTGAATGAACTCTGGTCTGAAAAAAAAAAAATGAGGCTGTTAGGTACACTCCCATACTGTAGTTACATTTAATATCTTTTTGGAGGTTTTCCAGGCTTAAATTAACCCTAAGAAATAATTCATTGTCAGCCTTCCTAGGCTTAAGTGTTGACCAGTTTGCTGGACACTGAAATAAACAGCAGGTTTATGCGTCAATTAGAGAATTACCAGTTCACACAAGCCACACCCCTCTTTCGTTCTAGATTTATAAGAAGTAGGCAAAAGTTAGCCCATTTCAGTATCATTTGATAGAATTTTTTTTTTTTTTTTTTTTACAAACAGCTGTTTTTGTTAATGGAAATTGCGCCACATGATGATTTTATTGTAACATCATAGCTAGGGTTATGGTGACATTTGTTTAGTCAGACAACAGTTTATGTACTCAAAGACTGCCTTCACCGTCATCAGTGCACAATGACTCCAGTACTGCTCCGGTTCTTGCACCCTTCCGGTGTGGGTGGTTTCTCAGAGTGTTTGTGCGCATGTTTTGAAGTGGAATTCAATAGCGCCCTTGCCCTTGATCTTTCTCACTCCCTCGTATTCCTTCCCCTCTGTTGTACTTTTAATTTTTCGTCTTTTGCTCTTCTCCTACTTTTTCCCGTGTCAATTTCTGTAACTCCCACAGAACTCCCAGGCTGTTCAGATCGAGAGGAAGTCCTTCCTGGGATTAATACACACACATTCACAAACTTCCTCGTCAGATTTACCCCTCTCTCATCTGTCCACCCACAGACATCCTGTTTGCCTCCTGAAGCTTCTCAGCTCCCCCTGATGAACACGAGCCAAGGCGTAAACACAAGAGCTGTTCTTGATAGGAAGGCCACACATAAGGGAAAATAATCTCTTCAAACAACTGTGATTCTAAGCAGCTGGCTTTGATGCTGTATCTTTTTTTTCTTTTATCTGTGTCACTTTGTCAATTAATCTTGCAATGTTTAGAACGTGTTGATGCTCTGAAAGAAGAGACAATTGGTTTCAAACTTACTCCAAGGCCTTACCAATCATATTATTACTTTACTGAAACCTGGAATGATTGCAGCCTTGTTGATTCTTTTTCAATCAGTTTCTATTATCTCTCTTTGCAGCGGTAGGCATCAGCTCTCCATCTTGCCTTCTCATCCATAGTGGTCTATCCAATCCATTTTACCCATCTGCCAATCTCCATCATTTGGATCTCGGTTTGTCCCCTCTTCTCTCTCTTCTCTACCTCCCCTCACTTCATCCATGTCTAATCCATTACATCTTCTAATGACTCCTGTTTCGCTGTATGAAGAGACGTATGCCGTGGATTGGAATTTCTGACTCTGCATGTGTGTGTTTGCAACCATCATCTCCCAGCTTTCCTTGTTAAGCATTTTCTCATATGTCAAGAAATTACAAACAAATCAGCTGGCAGAACATATGCTGTTTATCATTTTTAGCTTTTAAGCAACAATACTTGGAACCAAATGTAAGCATGTGTCCTAAAGCAGACTAAGCTATTAGGTAGTTAGACACTATTAAACAGCAGATAAGTGTAATCATCTCAATACAGGGTAATAATTGACAAATATCACTGAATGAATGACTTTATTTCAGACAATCCAATAAAAAGTTAGAAATGTTTTATATGCACACATCATACAGTATAATAATAACATATATATTATGTATATGTTATTATACATATACATAATATATATGTATATGTATATATTATGAGGTATTTTGAGGCCAAAATCAATTGGTATAACCGTAAAAACATTAAAGGGACTTATTACAAACCCTACTGAATATGCAGAGAAAAGAAAAATCTTTCATAATGGTAAATTCTCAAGTTATGAAATAGTTACAGAAGTAGTTTTTTGTAACCTAGTAACACCATCTAACTACTGTATACATGGCTTATGTGTTATGTAAAGAAGCACTACATTAGGTCAATGACATCTCAGCTTCCTCTTAATTAAAATGCAATTCCAAACGTAACTCTCCAGAACAATTATCACATATTTTAAGTACAACTTAAAGACAGTCCAACTCATGCACTCTTATATACCATACATAGGCACCACTGCTGTGTTTGGGATTAAGAATAAATGTTACACATGCTTAATATTTTCATGACTTGATGCTTGGCAAAAGGCTTCTTATTTCTTCACATTTGGAGCCACAAATACCAGCCGCAGTTTTGAAACAATAATTGCAACAGAGTAAGTCTTACTGTTGTGACCTATTGTGAAACAAGAGTTTGGTTTGGCTTTGAATACCTATATATAATTAATTATGTTAATGCAACCAACTACTGTAGTTATCAGGAATCAATAGCCTAACAGCTTGATGTATGAGTTCTGGTATTATACAATACAGTCGAACTGCAGGACTGAATTCAGACACTGGCATTCCCAAAAGGCCAGCAGTATGTGCAAGCACATAATAAAAAGCCTACCTCCAAAACAGAATTTCTACACTTGGATTTCTAGATAAAATCAACTAATGTTTTTTACAAGATGATGTGTCTAATTGTGAATCTCTGAATTCACCTCTACTAGTGGGACTGCCACTGTTATTGATGGTACCAGTGCCTGTGGCATAGGCCTATGTGACATGGGCATACTTATTGACATAGCAAGGGCTTACCAGCTATGCGGAAATTACTATTTCTTTGAAGCACATCAGCATAATGTGTTTCATCTGGAGTTTAGTAGTTAGTTTTGTTCTTTCTAGTTTATTACTGGTTCCCTATGTAGGTGGGATTAATATGCAGTAGACTTTATTAGAAATTATTCTCAAAGTCTTACTGTATATGTCACTCCTCCTTTTTACTTATTTTTTTCTGCATACTGTTAATTATACTGACAAGGCTTTTCTTTAACAATGTGACTATTATTTGTCACATGGAACACCTGCCTAAAAGCTTACAACCACTATTCCTCTCCAAGTAACTCCTTTATGAGCAATTTGGAGTTGTGTGCACTCCTGTTCAAAGCCATATTCAGTGAGATATAAGTATAACACTAATTCGTAGTAATAACACCATTTTGCACAGAAACCCTTCCACCATTAATATGGTGGAGGGGTTTCAGTGCCTGGATGATCCCAAAGGCTATGTTGTTGGGGTTTAGTTTAAAGGCCCTTGGTATGGTCTCCCAATTCAAACAGGCTCTGGGTGACAAGTCTTACAAAGAGCAGTTAAAAAAGTCTTCTTGACAATGAAAAAAATCAAGGCCAGTGACAGCACCCTGTACGGCGGAGCCAGGCCCCAACCCTGGAGCCAGGTCTGGGCTTGAGGTTTGGTTATTGGGTTCTTGCTTGCGGGACCCAACCAGGAGTGATGCAAGGAGTGACGCAAGACCATCCCCCATTGGGCCAACCACCTGCAGGGACCAGTGCAGAGAGGATTGGGCTGCAGTCAGACAGGGTGAGAATTATGTTTTCATGTATATACAGTGGGGTACTTTTTTTTCTGATCTCTTAGTTTTTTTTTAACTACTTTTTGTTACACACGTTGTTTTCTCAGATAATCAAATTTTGTCTTTATATCAGGAGCAGATAAAATCAGAAAATCAGGCTATCAGAAAAAGATGAAATGGGTAACAACAGGAGCAAGACCAAACTGGTAAAAAATAGACCCTAAACCTTATATCTGGTGTGCTATTGGTGCAACAACAGGCTTTGAGAATTTGTAAAAAAAAAAGCAGTCTTTGTTTCAGATGTTTTTTTTTTTAGTTCCTGCTTAACATTTGTAAAGTTTTTTTTTAAATATTTAAGTTAGACAACAAGCATTAACAGAAAAAAACCTTACATAGACAAGTACGATGATAAACTGTAATTGACTTAGCTGTTGTAAGTTTAAGCACTCAACGGTCTCCTGGAAAAAGAGATCTGTGTTCTTAAAACGACAAACCTTATTAAACAAACTAAGAATAAATTAAATGAATAAAATAATGTTTTAACATATGCATGGCTCTAACATACAGTAAATACATTAGCTGTGCAGTCACACAAATCTAATGCATATGAATTGTAAGTATTACCTGTGCAGACAAAGATATGGCCTTCCTACTCCTATCTCACCATACCACATGCAGCATGGGTCGTTATGGTTGAATCGTAAAATATAAAACATCTCTTCATCCAACAGTTATGGTGCCCTGGAAATTGTAAAAGGCCATTCTGAGACAAATTAGCAGTTGTAGTTGCTCCACTGGAGCCCCCTCTATGCCAGCCAGCAGTGCTCCCCTCTGATTTAAGATCACGAGCCTTCAGGGCTCAGCCCCATCCACATGACAACTCTCTCCATTCCCGTGCTTTATGGAATCATCACTGTCGCCAACCAGTAAATGAGCAAAGCAATATTTAGGACAAATGCCACTGCTGAACAATGCTTCTGAATATTTCATGACTTCGAAAACCAGATTAAAATGAGGGGGAGGATGAAAGCCCAATTCCTAAAACTATTTGGGTGTTTCAGTCCCTGTACCTTGCAGGGAGGCGCTGGGATTAACAGTCTGCTCTGAAGCACGGCTGCGGCTGATGAGTTGTTTGTGTTGGAGGGTGCAGCTTCCTCCGAGCAGTGAGGTCTGGCTGCCAGTGAGGCTGTGGAGTGTGCTGGCTGTGGCCTCTGCTGACTGGCTTTCTGCACTGTGTCTGTGCAGGCAGCGATAAGAAGTGACTAAACACATAGAGTACAGACTTCGGTAAATAGTGACGTCATGAGTGGGTTTTGTGAGCCTGTGCACATGTGTGGTGTTTTAAGCTATTTTAGAAGCCAGACGACATTAGGCTGGACTTCCATAGCATCCAAAGGCCAAATGTACAGTGAAATACGTAGGAGAAAGTTGAAGCTTTTATGGATGAGGGCAAAAGGATAAACAGAGCAGGCCAAAGCAACAAAAAATTCTGTGAGTCACTGCTGTGAACAGTTTCATGTGCTAATGATAGAAGTTTGTTATTTTCCAACAACTCCCCTCACATTTTCACAGGCTTTGGTCACATAAAACAAAATCATCATATGTATTATTAATGAAAACTCCTCCTTTCCTCCCTCCAAGTTGACTCGGCCTCAAAGACCCTCCCTTGCCTTGGAGGCTGGGCCAGCCTCCCCGTCGAGGCAGCATCAGGTAATGGCCTGTGAAATGACTGGGCTTTTGTTGGTCAGGACGAGTACCGAAGGCCCTGGCAGCTTATTTATGGATCTACTGTGGTCTTTCTCCTGGCAGCTGCACCTATAAATACATGGGGAAGGTTAACCTTGCTAAAACAAACAATGATGTTAGCCTGGGACATCTGAAATAGAATGTGCAAGTCTGCAGTTGACTATAAAAAGATCTGGAATCTATCTTTAAGTGGTAGTGGAGGTGGATTTCAAACAGTCCCGTGAATGCATTTCTAGGAATGGTTTTAAGACATAGAGAAAAGTTTGTAGTTTAAGCTTTAAGCGGCTGTGCTATAAAGTTATTTGGCCTGCAACTTTACAGATTTTTTTTTTTTGTAGTTCTAATAAAGGCACTGTCAGTGGAAGGTGTTCTACTTTTTTTTAAATGATACCAGTATAAAGAACTTTAAAGAACTGTAAAACCATCATGTTAGATTTTTTTTGTTTTTTGTTGTGTTATACATTCAAAAACAAATTTTTATCAAAAGAATGCAATTACAAAACTTTTTTAGCTATATAAGAATCAATTAAAAGGAAGCTTTCTAGGTTGGAGAAATTCTGAGCTGCTTTTTCGTTACAAAAAGAACTTAATGCAATAATAAAATATACAGTTTTATCAATGATGATGTTTAAGAATTTCTTAAAAATTTGTTATAAGGATAAGGAAAGAAATATGTATTAACCTTTTATGAGACAAGGGCTTTAACAGATCCACGATTAGGGGATTTTTTCTACTTAAAGGCATACTATGCCACATTTTTCAGTTAATTAATGTGTTCCATAACGTTTTGGATGATTAAATGAGTAATTTCAGGTCAAACAAAGGTTTTCTCGGCCGCCCTGGTGGTCTGTAGGGGAAATACCGTACTTGCAATTGCAGGAGCCCTCGGCCCGCACCCACAGGCTCAGAAGTCTTGTGCATTGCGAGAGTGGGTCTTGCTTTACAGCGAGAACTGCTACACGCCCCCAGTGAAAGGCATGCTCGTTGCTAGCGCAGTGGCGATATTTGTGCACTTATCATGGCGGAACCAGCGAGAATTTTCAAACTCGAAAATTGGAAAAAAATAGTCACTTACCGCAGTAGACATGGTGATTTCATTCAGTTTCATAAAAGACAGGGGACCCCTAGGAGCATCCCTGCTGGGGAGTACTGGACAGAAAACCAGGATCTATTCCTCAGAAAAGTCTCAGTAAGATTTGCACAAGCTGGGACAACTTGGCTGTGCCCGCTAACAAAGAAATTACATATGGAAGGGCCATTTTGTAATTATATCATAATATATATTTTTTTATCTTTTACTTTTCTTATATTTTGTATGTCATTATTACCCCTCTAATATGGAGGACCAGCTCTACCATATTTAAAGATAAAAAACAGAAATAAATGAATACTCAGTAAATAAATAAGCATACAATTAATTGCCCAAATAACAAATAAATGTAGGTAGAAATTAATTATACAGTCAGACATTAATGTATATATCTCTTTTATTTAGCTCCTTTATTTATTCGCCTTTGTAATAATTACACTATTTATGTACTGTCCGTTATAATCTTCAACTTTATTTATTGATTACTTTTTTTTTAAGTATTTATTTATTTGCATGTTATAATATTTTTTCTATTTTATTCTTCCTTTGTTGTTTATACCCGATTTATTTCTTCAATGCTATTTACTTTTTCCTGTCGTTGCATTTGTGTATGCATTTCCATATCAAAAGCCAAATACTGTAATTTATGTAATAGTCCTTTTTCTGATACGCGGCATAAAATGAAAATAGTAGCCTACTATGACCAAAGCCGTTCTAAATGTATATTCAAATGGCCAGCTAAGCAAAAGGTATTTCATTATGCAGTATACCTTTTAAAGGCTTTGGATTGTGGAAATGAAAATATAGTTGCTAAAATGAATGTTTTATTTATTTGAACAAATTTTGTGATTAGGTTTATATAAAAAAAAAAGAAGAAAAAAAAACAAACTGCTGTTCCTATCACTATGCTGATGTTAGAGACCAATACTGTAGATGGCTATAAACAGCATCCCATACGACTTTTCAACCAAAAGGGGCAAGACTGTCTATTACAGGATAGGAAATCTCATTTTTGTTAAGAGCTAAATGAAAGTGAGACATCATTATCAGAACCTCCTATATACAGAACTGAATATTTGATATGAAATATATGAATTATATTTATAATATGAAAATTTATGCAGGACAGTTTTGATGTCAGATTTTCTCCTTTTCTTAGTTATTTCCCAAGTTGTGATGTTATTTATGTTTTACGCTATAAGATGACCAAGTTAAACATTTGCAAAGACCGGAGTGGGAGTAATTTTCAACTTATAAAAGGCTATCTCCAAATGATTTCTTGCTACCTTAAGGAATTGCTATTTTAGCTGCATGAATTTCAGTTGTTGTAATTGGCCTTTTTTTCCCCCCAAGGGTTTGATGCAGCTTCACAGCTTTTTTTTTTTTTTTTAGCTCAGAACAACTGATGGAGTGAGTAAAGATCCCTCTGTGTTTTTTGCTGTCAGTGCTTTCCTTCTAAAAACATTAGCATCGGCCTTGAAAACCCATAAAGGGCAAAACCTAGCAGAGTTAGCTCCTGCGGAATCTAACATGCTGTTCAGGCCAACTGTGAGAGGAAAAGGGAAACAGTGTGAAGGAGGAGAGGAGGGAGAGAGGAGGAGGGTTTTGGAAGGTGTTATGTTGCAGTATGGTGCCATGGGAGCAGTGAGGCTTTGCAAAGAGGTGAGTGTTCACATCCCTAGTTCCCCTGCTGCTGTTGGAGAAAAGGGAGGGAAAGAGTGTGAGGGGAAAGAGGGAGAGGTGAATGGAAAGACAGTGAGCTGCGAAGCTACATGGACATACGCCAGGAACAATTTAACCATCCATCACTCTCCCAGCCACGTCAAAAGCTAAATGTGTTACTCGGGTTAGGAAAAAATCCCTGGCACCTTTGGTTCATCATATCATTATCTATGTGCATCCCTGAAATGACAACCCCTCAAAACATTTTCATCACAGGTGTAAATAAACCGCAGCACCCTGTCCTGCTGGGTTTATGCACCGCGGCCGACCTCATAGACCGTGGCTCAGAGCCAAGGGGCTGGATGGCAAATGTTCTACAACAACCAGTAGAGACAAGTTAAACAGAAAGGTTTAACTGCTATTTCAGTTTCAATTAGTTATGCACAAAATAAAAACTTTGAAGCAAAGATATAATTTTAGGTATATTTTTTTTTATTTGTCATTATACTGTCACAATTACAGAGCAACAAAATGAACTCTCTGCATTCAACTCATCCCCTTGGGGAGCAGTGGACTGTCATTGTGCGGCCCCTGGGGAGAAATGTGGGGTTAAGGATCTTGTAAGGATCTTGCTCAGGGATCCAGACTGTCAGTCTGTGGGAGTGGGGTTTGAACTAAAAACCTCTGGATCCCAAGCGCAATGCCCTAACCATTAGGCCTAGAATTTTTTTTTTTTTTAATTTTTATTAGTATTCCTTATCATGTATAGTTATACGCTGTCATTAAATTAAGGGTGACCGGCACTCTTTACTTGGTTACCTTGTAAAAAAAATATACATTGGGAACAATTGCAATTAGATGTAGAAGAACTAACATTACATTACGTATTTTCACAATATAGTCTTAGTATGATTTTGGAGAACATCAGCTAGAAAATCATCATTTATTTATATACAAAACGTGACAGTTAAAATCCTCACTCAGTTTTGTTGATATTCAGGTCCGTTTTGTAAAAGGGCATCCCCATTGTTGTGTTGGAGCAGCCGGAGCCGTAATCTAAGCTCTCTCTCCCCGGATGCGGCGGGCCAGCTGGATGTCTTTAGGCATGATGGTGACCCTCTTGGCGTGGATGGCGCACAGGTTGGTGTCCTCGAAGAGACCGACCAGGTAAGCCTCGCTGGCCTCCTGCAGAGCCATGACGGTGGAGCTCTGGAAGCGCAGGTCGGTCTTAAAGTCCTGAGCGATCTCCCGGACCAGGCGCTGGAAGGGCAGCTTGCGGATGAGCAGCTCGGTGGATTTCTGGTAGCGGCGGATCTCTCGGAGAGCCACGGTACCGGGCCTGTAACGGTGAGGCTTCTTGACGCCGCCGGTAGCCGGGGCGCTCTTCCGGGCAGCCTTGGTAGCCAGCTGCTTCCTGGGAGCCTTTCTACAGCAAAAACAGTAACATCAAAAGCAGAATCACAAAGAAAGCAGAAATTACATCAACAAGCACAACCTCAAACAAAAAAACAAAGCAATAAACAATACAGACAAAATAAACGCCCATCCTCAACCACACTCAACCAGGATCACACCAAACCCACTAAACAGGATCATATTACAGAGGGGGCCTGTTAGATTTATCCATCCAGTCTGTACACATACTAACATTCAGATAGATTTAGACAATTGTTATTTAAAATATTTCATGCATTTAGAGGCCAGACCAACATGCAACCAAAGTCAGGGTTTTTAAACATAGCGTAGCAATAAATTTTGCTTGAAATTTGTTTGAACATATAAAGAGATTTTGATTTTTTATAGAATCACGAAGACCAAGTAAGAGAAGCCTTGACAGAAGTCAACTCACACTAATCCTGGATCTGCTGGAAGTTTCTTTCTGTTTAAAGGGAGTTTTTCCTCCCCACTATTGCTGCATGCATGCTTGGTGTAAGGGACTTGTAGAATCAATAAAAAAATGCTATCACATCATGCTCATACAGTAGGAGTGTGTCATGAAAGTCAATAACTTTGCCATTTTATCTGTATACTCTGATTTAAGTCTCTCTGTATAGTGCTTTGAAATGATATATGTTGTGAATTGATTCCTGAAGTCGGTGAAATAAGAAAACATTTTATTTTACATTTATATCATATTGCATACACTAAAAGCGTCACGTAAAAATTGCTACTTTTGATACTGAGGCTGCTTGTAATTTTATTAATTGATTTTATAGAAATGTTTGCACAGTCAACTAGAAGTTTGGACCATTAGCTGACTCTGACGCCATTTTGTGGATCAGAGATTTAAAAGGTTTAGGAACCTTTTGCATAGAGGGTAATTCTTTTGACCACCAGATGGACCAGATCCATTGACATTTGATGTTTGATTTATAATCATTTAAGGCCATTTAATCCCCATAACTTTACCATAACCTCAGGGCTGGGGTAGATGGTTAATTTAAAATTAAAGCATCAATTTGATAATCAAAGATTATATTAATATTAATTAATTCAACTTATTCTGCTTAATCTGTCAGGGTTGTGGTGGTGCCAGCAGTCCCCAGCAGGTGGGGAATAACCTGGACAGGTCAGCGGTCCTAACCTTTCTTCCCTTGCCTTGTTGCTGCAAGGCAACGGTGCTATGGAAAAATACTTAATGTCTTGACAAAAATGATTGTCGTATTATGTCTCCATTGGTATGCTGGTTAATTGCCATTAGTGATGGGCTCTAAGACTTTGTGAATAAAACGCCACCTTACCATCACCTTAGTTTTAAAAAGCTCAGCCAACAGATTCTTGATCATAATGAAGTTAGGGCTTTGATGGGCCATTCTAAAATGGTAATGTTGCTTCTATTAAGAGGCAACTGTTGGACAAATTAGTTTGGAACAGTTGTAACTGAAACAAGAGCTTGCCAAAGGTTCCTATGTCATAAAACGAGACAGATGGACCCAGTATTTAAGGCAAGTCAGACAATGGGAAGTTTCAAAATGTTTTATGACAGTAATGATAAAACAGAACAAAAACATAGCCTGCTGAGGATAAGCGGACCCAAGCAACTGCAGGAGGGGGGCGGGCCACCGCCAAATCACTGGCACTCTGGAAGGAGAAACACAGGTAAGTGACCACGATCATCTGACAGGGGATGATTATCAGAGTGGGTCACTTACCTGGTTCAACAGTTTAGTCCATCCTCTCCGAGGAAGGCAAGATCCACTTGGATTATTGACTGCCAAACGAAATGCGGCTCAGGGCCGTCCAAAGTGTCCCCGATGGAACAACCCCAGTAAGCAGGCAAGAGACCGATCCAGGTCAGAGAAGCAGTTCAGAGCTGGACAGTTGGGACATCCAGGAGTCTGTAGCCTTACCAGGGGTTCCATTCCAAACAGGAAAAGACAGATCCAGGGTTCCAGGAATTCTCAGAGCGTGAAGGCAGGTTAAGAGTTCTAAGAGTCCCATAGTGTGCTCAGACAGACATGCTCAGATGGAGAGAGGCAGGTTCAGTAGTAGAGAGGAACATAGACAAGAACTGGTACCAGGATAGATGCCAAACTTTAAACAGGTCTCCTCCAGGATTACAGGAATTTAAACTGACCTCCCCCGCATTCCAAGCCAAAACCTTGAGGGCTCCGTAGAGAAGGACCAGAACCCGTGTTCCCCCAGCATATGAGCCAAAACCCTGAGGGCTTAGTGGAGAAGAGCCGGGTCACAATCAGGAGACAGAACACTAATATTAAACCCTGTCAATCCGCCGGCCTCTGGGGATGGGAACATAAACCAGAGACTTAACTAAAACTCATGAAACATAAATAACTGACATGAAAACATAACAAGAATGAACTAAGAATACAAAAATAAGCTAAGAACTACTAACGAGTAATGATCTCGCTCCGATAGCAGTGCAGAACCGAATATATGTGTCATGGTCTTGGTTCTGCTGTTCTTTACTTTGCTCCTTGTTTTCTAGATTTATTGGTTTAATTCCAGTTTTGTTGTAATTTCTAGATTTATATTAGTTCTCATGTTTTTCTGTTGTCCTCTATTGCCCTCTTGTGTGTATGTTCCTTTCCCCTTGGCTCCCTCGTTGTCTCTTCTCACACCTGCTCCTTGTCAGCTCGTTAGCCCTCCCTTTGTCTCTCTCTGCTATATATGCTCTCTCTCTGCTCTCACTCTTTGTTGGTTCCTTGTCTTTGCTGTCCTCCCATGCTGTTGTCCGCATTCCTCGTCTCTCCCTGGCTCCTCGTGTTTGGTTTCCCCCGGATTTCTCCATGGGTCTGGTTTGCTTTTGATTGTTAGTTGGATTTTTGCATTCCTGCCTTTGTTACTGTTTTTTGCCCCATTAAACTCCCAAGAAATCTCCTCAGCCTCTCTGCCTCTGCATTTGGGTCCTCTACCACAACTTACCCTGACAATACGGCAGAGGGGGCAGGTGAATAAGATAATTGATAATTAGAGAGCGGGAAAGGAAAGGCAGGTGAATGAAGTGAGTTATCAAATAAGTTACCGGAGCTGTGATCATGACACCCTGGGTCCACAATTAATGTGTAAAAACTGGCACTGGGGGAATGTATAGGCTATCTTTGGTTTGTATGTAACACAAAGGGTTTTGATGCATATTTGCCACAATGGGCATGAAGGGGTTAAACTTAAATCTGAAGGGGGTATGAGTAATTTAACTGTAAAAAGAAAAACTAGACTAACACAACGGTTTTTGTATACATTTTTTTTTATTAAAAATAGACACAATGAGAACACAGTTATCAGTAGGCTTCTTTAAGCTCTCTGAGAACTCAGATGAGGTCTTGAAGTTGATTTTATGAATGCCAACTGCAACAGATAAAGTATTCATGGAGGGAGGCTACAGTCAGACCGTTGATTAGTCCAAGATCCCTTTGTTGGACCATTTAATTAGTCTCCCACTCAGCATGTCTGCCTAATGCTGCTTTTTAAACACAAGAGAAATAAAAGGCATTGATCGTATATGATCAATAGAAAATTGCCTGGGGGGCTGAAGTGTTTGAACATTCACAAATGCTGTTGTTGTAAAGCGCTGTTCCTCACAGACTCACCCCTTGGCTTCTTTTATGCGTGTTCAGTATGAGTTTGGACGGATGAAATGGGAATAATGGGAGCTGAGTGCCTAGTTTAGGTGAGGCAAAGTCACGAGGGGAGTTGGGTGATGACACCAGAATGAAACTGAAGGTGTTATGGAGGAGGACTGGTGCTCAGTGGTTTGGGAGTTTTGGCTCATAAGAAGTGTGATCTGAGTGTGTCACTTTGACTCACTATCAACGGTCTTTGCTGTTGTTAGATGCTTCACCTGGTGCTGGGAACCGGCCTGTGGTGTGTCCACAATTCCATCACCATGTGCACTGCACATCTTACTGTGTGGTGGAGACACAATCATAGCCACCACTTCATCCATGATCAAAATTCATGGATGGCCTCCTCATGGCTATATGTGTTTCATTTTTTTCCTCTTTCAGCACCAAAACACTTTACCAACATGCCCCTCTTGTGCACATGAAAGAAAATCATCCAATATAAATGCAAATTTTCTGATGGCAGAAGAATAAATATTTGGGTAACCTAGGCTTGTCAGTGTTGATTATAATATAATTGATTTTATTTTAAACCACAGTAGCTATATGTACTGACTCTTTATGAATGAAAGGAGAAAAAAAGGTCTTCAAAATAGATGGAAAATGTTGCAAAATGCTTGCATATATGGTGTTTTTTCATATGATTTAACTCAAAGGAAAATATTTAAAGATTAAGTTTTATTTTAAATCTTATATTTCAGCAGCAATGGAAATTCTTCTAAAATGATTTGTACTTTATGTCACTTACACCACAACACAGGCCTCAATATGGAGCATATGGAGCTTAGATTTATGGAATTAAATGTTGACACAAAGAGTGCCATGAAAAACTATTCCACTTTCAACAAATCTGTTATGTTATTGTTTGTTTTATATTTTGAAGACCAACACAAAGGTCAGATCAACACATACCTGTAAAGGCGAGATACTTATGCTTGAAAGCTTGAAAGCTTAGACAGGGCAAAATCACACACACTGAATATATATACATATATATACATACTTTTTCCCAAAAAAGTAAAAAAAAAACAATAAGTAGCTAAACAATAAAAAAACTAGGTAGTAGTCAGAGTAAATATGCAATTACTTTTTATGATTTTTAATGTCAAATAATTTGATGACTTTCTTGTTATCGGAACTTTAAATCAATTGTAAGTTCAATTATTAAACATAACAAGTTTAATATTAAATAATGGATTGAATAATTAATTAAAAGGACTACACATTTGAAAACACTATACCAATTGCTCTTAATCATGGTCCTCTTGTAGCACTGCTCTGCATGTCTCTATGTTGCAGCACACCTGTTTCAAATGATTGCATGACCTCTTCAGTTGCTATTAAGTGCTGCAGAAGCCTTTTAATCGTACGTTAATATAAGCCAGGTGTGTGTGGCAAGGTACTTGGGAACCAGGATTAACAACCACTGTTGTATATTTATGGGCACTGTTTTGGTGAGTGTGATGGGACAAGTGAAAGTAATTATGTTTTTTGTTTATAATAATAGAAAAATTAAGCAAGGTGGATGTTTTAGAACTTCATATTTTTGCACATTGATGGCATTTAATTGCTATAAATTAATAATGGAGCTGAGAAATAATACTTAACTCAAAAAAACAAAATATATATATATATATATATATATATATATATATATATATATATATATATATATATATATATATATATATATATATATATAAAGAACATAAGGGCAGCCAGCTGTCAATTAGTGTTACAATGATATGAAGAGCTTACAAATGCATCTAATTTACCTACATAAAGTATTTGTTCCTGCTCAAAATGAGCAAGACTTCAGCGAACGCTTTTCATTTTGGCTGTCATTGAATATGTGGCTCTATTACTGTCTCTCCTCTCAGTCTGTGTTCAGCGTATGCTACACCCAACCACATGACAGCTCCTCAGCCAATCAGCATCACATATACCTTTAGCCCACCTAGAGCTCAGCTCCCTGCTATTCCCTGCAGTAAAAATCTTTCCCAACAGCAGAGAGAGCAATTTAAAAAATCGAAGTAAAACCCTTCGTTAGATTGCAAATAATGTAATTGCATTACTGACATGTAGAAGGTAATTATGTAGTTTATATTTTCAATGAGAAGTTTAAACTTGTGCTGTTATTACACAACAGTGTTACTAACAATTATGCTTGTTTTAGGTTGGTATTTATAAAACAGCTACAAGAAGACAGACAATAACAAAAAAAAAAAAGTTGGGTTGTTTTTTGTTTTTCTTTGCCAACAGTCATGGAAGAGGCAAAGGACTAAGATGCGTTTTTCTCATGTCACCAAAAGCTGTATATCACACATTTATAGGAAGGTGGACCGAGCCTGATACAGTGCAATCTGTTCTAGACATTACAAAATACTTCAGACTATGGAAGAGGTTAATCTTTAACAAGGTTAACAACTGCCAGAGCTATAATAGAATATTTAAGAACTTGGCCCAATCAAATCCAGACATGGATAACCTGTGGGGAACGTTATAAATGTTTGATTAGAAATGCTTTCTATCCAACCTGATGGAAGCTAAGCAATTGTTTGAAGATGAGAGGGCAGTAATTTCTTTCTACAGATGTGCAAAGTCGATGGAGACATAAAATACAAGGCCTGCAGTTAGTAAGTGGGGTTTTGCAAATAACTCACTCAGAAATTAAATCCATACTATTCTTTCAGCTTTCATGTTTCCTTTGGTAAAAATGTTTAAAAGCAGATTGCTTTTTGTTCTATACATCAGTATTTGATGCTGTTGCTTGATGTGTCGCCATCTAAGAAGGAATGAGGTTTGTGGTGAACTATTATTAGGTGCTTATAGTTAACAACTGAATTACACTTTTGTTAGAAAACGTATGATTTATTTTATTAAAAGTGCTCTGCTCCCACCATGGCTACAGAACCTATAGAGATGTTGCCCTTTCACAGAGCAGAAACTTTATAACAACACTAAGATTCAGATTGCACATGCTTGAACCACTGGTAAAACAAGAAAAGCTTTTTTTTTCTGTTGCATCATCATTTATGTTCAGATAAGTTGCATGCAAATCCGTTTTGTCGTACTGGCTGAACAAAGGCTTCTCGTATGGTCAAATGATCTCAGAGATGTAAAACATCTCAGAGAGCAGATTAGTTATCTGTGGTAATGTTAAACAGAGAGAATTGGTTATTAACTGCAAGTTAGGATGCAGTCAGTGAAATTAAAAATCAAATGTGAGAAATATCTTGTCAAAAAAAAAGATATAGCCAAAAACTGTTCTGAAATCAATACATGACTGGAATAAATTGGATGTGTTCATAAAAAAACTACTTTCTCAGAAATATAAAATTACAGTATGCTGTACTCTCATGTAACTCCAGTTAGGCAGCTAAGGCCCTACCATCACCAAACAAACATACAGTATGTGTACTTCACTCACGATGAAAATGTTTTCTGTTTGGAGAAACTGCAAGAATGTGTAGAGCTTTGGGTATTGAGGCTTTGAGAAAGAATAATTTAGTGATCCACTTTATGTATGCTGATTGTTGCAACATACACTTAAAAAAATAGCTATAGCACTGCCTATTTTTTTTTTTTTATGTCCATAGAACCAACTACTAGGTATATTACTAATGGGTATATTACAGCTTTTCTTTAAACATTTTGCCAGTCGCATAGAACCATATTGAAATAGAGATATTGCTCTTATAAATGTATGTAGTCAGACTATATGCCTAAACAGAGAAAGACAAAAAAAATATTTTGATTATGAGAAAATGGTTATTTACATCAATTGTATGCCCTGATAATGTTTGGAAGGTCTTTTTTAGCCTAAATAGAATTCCAGCATTGGGTGCGATGAACAGGCATCAACAGAAATTTGCATCATCTGTTAGCAGTACAGGAGAACTATCAGAAAGCCAGATGGCAATAGTTGATATTGCAATACCTCACGGTAAAGTGAGAGCTCAAGGTAGCATAGCAGGATAGTTGAAGACCAATGTTGTTTTTATGTTATTGGTATCTTATCTGTTTGTATCCACTCTGTTCTCTCCTGTAGCGTCTTGTTTAATGTTCACTGTTTTTACCTGCCTTAGGACAGCGGATGCAAATTAGCTGTTGTGCTAATTCTGGCATATTTACATTGATGCTTTATGCTGACATGTTGATGAATGCACATTGTCCTAATTCAAATAAATAAAATAAATGTACGGTTGAAGAACAATAGATATTAATTAAATAAACCAATTTAACAATTTTTTATAAAGCCTCCCTAAGCATCCTCTGAACATTGAGAAAATATGTTCTTCCTATTCCTATAAAACAGGGAAACAGCAAAGTAATATTTCAATTGCATAAATAGAAAAAGTCATAAGCTAAAAACTTTTCATTTAAAATGTACCACATTTAAATTCTATTTCTCTAATAGAAATTCTCTAATCTCTAATTTCTCTAAAGTACATCGATAAGCCTTGAATTCAATTTGATTTCTAGTAGTCTTCTGGATTCTGACCACCATTGAATTTTATTCCTCTTGAAATACATTTTTTACATTTATTTTTATTTTTATTTTTTTTACACTGAATCTTAAACTTTATTTTCAGAACTTGACCAATGAGAGGTGCTAACTTCCTTTGCCCCAGTACTTCCTTGTTTTCCCCTGGCCCAGTATCCTAAAGTAATCCTATTGTATATATACACAGAGGGCTTTAATTACTAAAAAAGATAATCAAGAAAACAAGGTTTAACACAAAAACTAGCAAACCTGTCAGCAGCATAAGGTAATTTTCATAAAACTTTTATGTAACCAGTGTGAGCTGCTGTATACATTTAGAAAATGTCATAAAACGTGATTACTGTATAAACCTTTAGGAAAAAGATAGACTGTGTGATGCTCAGAGCTTGTTAATAGTGGAATCTTTCTATGAGACTGCACAGGGGAAATAGTGACAAGTCAGCAGAATATCATCACTTAACATGATGAGTTTTGCAAAAACAAAGATCACAGGTGCAAAGTGTCTTCCGATAGTGACTCCTTTTGGACTTAAGTATTAGATTTTTTTTTTTTCGTACTTGAAAGACGATAATATTTCTTTCCTCACTCATCATAGTAGCAGTGAGAACCTGTAGACTTACTTTAGCTCCTGTTTCCAAACAAAAATGAGGAGAATTCTTCAAGCACAGATTACTCTGCAGAACTCTGCACACGGCTCCACACTCCATCTGAAAGTTCATGCTTCTCGTCTGACGTTGATCCGATAGATCTGGCATGCTGCTCCTCTCCTAATGATGATGTTTCACAATTAGCTTTGAAAACTGTGGAAATGTTTCTCCCACTCTTGGCAACCACCCTCTTTGGCAAAGGGCCCTATGTTAGAGGGCGCCTTTTCTGGGCCAAATCAGCATTTATGATAGACTATCCCAGATGGGATGTTGCAGATGGTCTCATGGTCTGGCCTCTGGTGGGAATACTTCAGGACTACCAAAACACAGTGCAATATTTGGGGGAAAAAAAGATGCTAATGTAAGTCTGTGTATTTTATTTTTCTCAACCTTCTGTGCAATCTGTATCGATGATCAGTTTGACCTTCTGGACAATAAGTGGATTCCTTGCTTCTGATTATTTGTGTTCCAATAAAGGTTTTAAATCCAACACTTTCATTTAACACACATAATAGCAAAGACATATAACACCAGCAATATCAATTGTATGTCCTCAGATATTTAATGCAGCTGTTACTTTTGAAGTGCAGCCTAACGGCAGCGTTAATCACTCCTACATGGTGGAGAAATCTGCCCATCGCTTTCACCCCTCTCACAATTAATTCACATCCTCCACGCTTGGAAGGGTTAACATCGTAGGACGACAAATTATCCCCCGTCGTCACCGATTCTATGTAAGTGCCTCCCCAGCTTGCAGCGGATTGATCGATCGCTTTGTTTATCAGTCATAAAACTATTAACAATCAATCTTTCCTCCCTTTTTCCTGCTTCAGTCACTTCTTCTTCCTGGAGTAATTTTGTATATGGATGATCATACATTCATTAATGCATGGGTAGTTATGCATTTTGTCAAATCCTCCATATGCGAGGGAGATGCAGTGACACAGATTACTGCACATATGCCCATTGAGGAATATTTTAATTAACGGCATGGTTTATGTCTCAGGAAAGACCTCTGTACCCAAGAAAAAGCGATGGATGCTTGGAGTGAAGAATGGAGATGGAGGGACAGGATGAGATGGGGAAGGGGAGGGGGGTGACCCAGTTCTTAAGGGAGATGATTGAACATGACAGCAATAAAAATAAAAATGTTGAGACCTTATGCGAGAGCTGCAACAGGATCTGCTCTGCAGAACTTCAAGTATGACCCTGCGGGGTTCAAACGCCATCTTTGATTGCTTTTTTGTTTCACTTCTGCGGTTTGACGCCAAGTTTCAATCTGTTGCATAATGTTCCACCACACTAAACAAGAAGAAAAACAGTTGTTTTTCAGTTTTCTCTAGTGTTAAAGGACAAGAATTCAGATTGTGTGTTTTCTTTTTTTTTTCCTTGAGGCTGGCCTGCCTGGAAATTCTGCATCCATCGTCCTGCTGCTAGAACCTCCGCTGGCATTAAATAATACATCCAGACATGCTGTCAGAGATCACTTGACCCTGAAACTATTTGATTTCACATTAAAATCCCCAGTACCACAGATGAGTGTAGACTTCTGCAGACAGTTTTTGCTAATCCATGCTCAGACCTTGCCTGAGGGCCAACACGGTGGTGAGGCGAATGCAGCTTGGGTTGCAGTACATATGTCCATCCAATTACTGGACTTTAATGTTTTGGCTGTAGTAATGAGAGATGAGGGTACCCAGAAACGCACACGTAATGCTCAGTAGCTTCTTTAATGTACTTTTTTTTTTTTTTTTTTTTTACAATAACAAGTATAAACACAAAGGAGATCAGTGCATTTATATTTATTCTCAACAAATCTGAGACTGGTTTTTAGAATCCAAAAGTCTTTAGTGTGAAACGCAGCTACAAGGTTCATAACTCTGGAGGAGATGCAGAAATCTATGGACAAAACACTCATTATTTGTGTTCCCTGTAAAGGTGTCCTAAATGAAAATGCTGCAGAACAAGCTGGAGAAGTTAGGATCATTTGCAATACCACACAAAGCTGTGTTTAAATGTTGGTTTTCTGTTTTTTATGTCGAGAAACAAAAGAAAAAAGTGAAACTCACCACGTAAAGGTTGTGACTCACTAACCTCTGTAACTCAGACTGACATGGGAAGAAAAAATACAAATGATTAAAAAAATGTGTAATTTTCCTTCCTATTCACAGTTACGTTCAACATTGTGTTAGTAAATCAAAAAATCTCAATAAAATACATTTAAGTTTGAACAAAATATGAAATACTTTTAAGGGGTTTTGTAAGGCTGTATATTTTTTTGAAAGCATCACTCTGCACTACAGTTTACTGTTGCTAATAACCTACATCATCCTCTTTTGGTTAGAATCCCATCTTTTCATGAAAAGTGTTATTGAAGACAGAGAGCCTTTTCAAAACGAGAGCCAGAGAGAAAAAAATACATAGGGAGATATACTCTCTGTGTGAGTGTGTGTGCGTGTGTATATATTTGTGTCAGGATTAGGTAACACAAGTTCATCAGGTTTGCTGTTATGTTTGCTCCCTGAGGCGGATGTGCTGGAATTAGAGTTTGTGAAAACTAACTCTCCCTCTCCCTTTCGATGCACGCTTAATCCTTTTAACTCTTTGAATGCAGACACACAACTAATACAATTTCCAATATAAAACCTTTATCGTATTTTCTAAGTTCTAAACTTAGAAGCGGACTGAATCTGGAATCTGGTTTGGTGCTGCTGCATCTGCTGCAGATGATGATGTACGATCATGGCTGCTACTGCCGTCCTGGAGTTGTTGATGTTTGTCTCTCGTGCAACCGCTCTGCAATCCGTTTGTAGCAGCTCCGTTTCGCATACTCTGCCTGCATTCACAGCTATTTTTTTCTTCTTTGTGTCATGTTACCAGAAAAGACAAGAGGAAACTGACAGGGATGAAAAAAGAAACAGGGCTGAGAGAGAAGAAAGTGCGAGTTTGAGGAGAATAGGCGTGCAGTTTCTCTAAATGAAAGATGCGATAGCTGCCTGGGTTGATCTTCTTCTGCTGCTTGACAAGCTGGTAATTAAAACTATGGGGAGCCTCCTGAGAGAGAGAGATACTGTATAGAGAGATCTGAGGATAAGTCACGGAAACAAATGTCATTGGACCAAATGGAATATGTGGTTTACTTGCAACTTCTGAGGCTTTTCTTGGTTTTAACCCGTTTCATCTGATATGTTTTCTGGGCTTTGTTCAGCTAGTTGGTTAAAGAAATTCTTTCGTAACTCCTCTTAACTCTCTTACCACAAATTAGCTTTTAGAACATCACAAAAGCTCTCATGTTTTTTTCTCTTCCTTTTCTTAAACTCCCTTTTTGAGAAAATATCACTATAAAGACACAGACTATATTCATACTAAAAGTGCTCACACCACAATAATGCCTTGACCCTGGTTTAATGGTTTTAGGGAAATAGACTTTCTCTAAAATCACTTGAAATAGCCTCCTCAAAGTCCTGCACAGCATATATGCGTAGAAAATAAATCAGGCTTCTTATCTAACTAAATGCTTGTAGTCATGTCTCACACTTTTCAATTATATAACTATATATACCGTTTAGCAGTGCAGAGTAAAGTAAAGATTTTTTCTTTCTTTCAGGATTTAGCACCCATGTTATCAACCTTGCACAGCTGGACCACTAAAAAAACATATTTCTAGGAATTCTGATTAATTTTAAAGATAGAGATGAACATAGACTTTGTCAGGTGTGAAGGAAATTGGGCATGAAGCCAAATCCTGAAAAAAAAAGGGATGAGGGGACTCATTTACCATCTAAGAGATTAAGAACCAAAAATAATCTGATAAGCGTGAAAAGGAACCATGCAATGTAAGCTTGACTAGTATTTGTTCACCTAAAATATGAGAGTTCAGCAGTATTCATAGTCAAAGAGATGATTATTGATTTATGACAGTTCAATTTCCTGAATGACAAACATGCGAGTATAGTGGTGATGATATACAGAAATGCTTCAATGCAACAGCTACTTTTGGATTAAGTTTATAAGATGGTAAAAGTAACTGTATAAGTATGCACTTATAACAATGAGCAAACACAAAAGGATTTAAATATTTTGTATGAGGAAATGTCTGAAAATAAGGGTGTGTATCTATATTCAACCCCCTTCTATTCTGATGCTCCTTAATGAAATCCAGTGCAACCAGCTCAGAAGTGAACTTGATCTCACTGAAAGAGGGAATTTGCCTCAATTTAAATCCAGCCGCTCTGTAAAGGCTTCAGAGATTTGCCAGATAAAGTTGGAAAACAAACAGGATTATTAGGACTGAGGAGCATAGCAAACGGGTCAGAGATTTTAAGAGTTTAAAAGCTGTTTCAATCTCTGAGTATCTCAAATACACAGTTCAATACATAATCCAAAAATAAAGTGTTTTGCATAAATCTAAACTTAGATAACACTGTTGAGATGAACTGAAAGGTAGCCAGACTAAGGCTATGGATGCACTGCAGGCAAACTGAGTGATATCAGACTCTCACTTCTGTCTGAATGGCCTGATTCAGATCTTTTGACCGCCCAAAAAAATCATATTTTAAGCCGCTTCTTTATTTAAATACTAAATATAGTATTTTTCAAATATTTTAGAGATGTCAGCAGGAGGAAAATGCTGTATTTTTTGTATGGGTCTTTTAAAGAATTTCCAGGGCTCCCATACACCTCCACACGAACAGCAGCAGCATCACTGGTTGGTTTTTAAATGTTTGCTAGAAGTTATGTTGCTTTTTTACACATGAAGAATGGAGAAGCTTCAGAGATTCATTGCTGGTGTAAGAAAATGTATTGAAAAGATAAGGATAATTTGTGCACTGCATCCAATCTGGTCTTTATCAAAGAAAGACCTAGTAGTTTGTTAGAAGTAGAGGAAACCTCTCACACTGTCAATGACTGTGCTGTGGTCACATCAGACCAAACTGTGACCTTTTTACCTAAAATCAAAAGTGCTCTATCTGAGGACTGTGAATAAATACAGTACTAAAATTAAACTGTACTAAAAATTTCCCTAAGAGTTTGGTCGGGTTTGGTACCAAAACAAATGTGAGAAGCTGTAGAAAAACCATAAACCAGTCTCAGGGATTTCTGAGTCAATTTGACCTCTTTACAGATCCTGAAAAAGTGGATATGAACCTTTCTATGATGTACAACTTGTTGAATTACAAGATAAATTTAAGAAGATATGACTATTTGAATGTTGTATTTACTTCGATCAGAAGTACATTCTCAGAAAAACTGGATTCCTCCATACCATCTCACCTTGCATTGCTAGCTCCACCCCAAATCTAACAATTGGTTTAGATTAAAGCACTTGGAACAAATGGCAAGTTTAAATCTATATCCAAAGCAACTGAGAATGTGTGGTAAAAACTTAATCACAAATCAGTGTATTTTAAACTGATTGCACTGATTGCAGTGACATTTTGTTTTATAGGGAATTTACTATAGGGTAATGACACCATACAGTATGCATACCGTACCTTTTATCAGTAAAAAATAAACAAACGAAGCAAAGATGTGTGTTCCGTCTACTTAACTTAACTATCAGGTAACATTTTGTTTTGATCCAATGATTTCCCAGAAAAGCATGTTAGAGTTTGTGGTTAAATATTGCCAACATGTGAAAAGGGGGAAAATAGGTAGATATACTTTTGTGTGAGCTTGCAATGGGTAACAAAAGAATATTTTAGTAAATCTAGGTAACTCGTTATGTTGCAGTGTTGTTAGGTGAGCACACACCTGAAGTCTCTTAAGCACCCATTTACGTTGCACTATCCAGGTCAGCAACATGTTTTGCAGTCTAGATGCTGACATCTTTGACTCTTTCACAACTCTTCACACCTCACAGCAATTTTGTGCCGCCACATATTCATGAAAAGCTACTGACCTTTAGGATTCACATGTGACAAAGACTAAATTTAGGTGAATAACCTTCACATTGATTACCTTGGAGAAGGAGATCCACTTATCAAGGAATTTGGTCTAATCAACCACACTAAGATGTAACCCAAATTATTTTTGGATTGGCTTATCTACATACTTCAGAATATCCATTAGTCCATATCCATACTGTATGTCCCTTCCAATGATTTAGGTATTTTTCATATGAGAAATTTGCAGAGCACTTTATGCTAAGCTGGACAGTTATGTACATGCTTGGACTGGGTACGATTTTCGGTACACCGGTACACCGTTTGAAGGAATAGAAAATTACACCATATGCCAACTGTCACAAGGACATGCATGACAAGGAAATGCTATATATACTGAATGTATCAATTAGGTAGTTAACAATGTAATACTTCTTGGGCTCCTTGAGAAATTTACTGTCACAGGTATGTGCTTTGGTCGGAGAGTAAGTGCTGGGGCCGGTATGGTTTAAGTAGGGCTGCACACACATGTTGAAATTAGGAGCAGCCCACCGGGCAAATGCCCGGTATTACAGATTACCAGTCAGAGCATGGTTATGTATGTTTTAAAAGCAGGGAAATAAAGTGAAGAGTAGATCTCATTAAGGAAAGAAACCATTGTTCACCAGAAGGGACACATGATCTTAAAACACCAGACTGGTTTAATTGGTAAAAATCACAGAATTCAAGCAACCTATTGATATTCAAGTATCCAGTCCATCCCAGAACACAGAGACATACAACCATGCACATACAGTAGCAGCCATTCAAAATGGCCATTCCCAGTCAAATGCCAGCCGAATGGCAGCCCACTTACCTCCAACTCCCAGCAAAATCCCCTCCAACCTGCAGCCACTGGAGTGACCCCTTCTTGCATATTTTTTTACTCTTATTCCACCTTTCACTGAATTAAAGGGTCTGATCAAGAGATGACGCTTCTCTTTAGATTATAATGTCCACAAATCTTGACAGAAAGAATATTTTAGTACAAAGATTAATGTTTAAAAAGGAATTGTAGGGTACTATCCAAGGACCAGCCAAGGGCCCATCAAAGGAAGTGGGGAAATTTTGAATGGCTGCTACTGAACACACACTCACACCTAATGTATGACACAATGCTCAATAATGGTTGCAGTTTTAAATTGGAAAATACTATGGATATGAAATGAATCAGATTCAATCAGCTAAATTTAGTATATCAAAGGCTCTTATAAATTAACACTCTGTCTTTGATAAGAAATAAGGAAAGATTGCTTACGACAGATTGCTTTACACCAAGAGCTTGTCACTTTGTTTATTTATTGGATCTAAGATATGAGTTATTTTCAAGGCAATCTAGGCCCCGACATACATATTTCTAGAGCCATGATTTTAAATTTCTTCCTTTCTTTTTGGCATTATGCCTAATTTACTTTTTGTGTGTTGTATATGTGTGTTATGCTGTGTGTGATTGGTGTTATATATACAGTAATGATATAAAAGGAAATTTGTTATCAAAGCGAAGATGACCCCATATAGAATAGGTCCTGTATCCAATCAGTTGGTAATGGGGTTCTCAATAAAATGAAACCAAAGTAATATACGCTTTTCACCACTGATAAAAAAAACAGAAAATCTTTCTTATCTAAACATATTTTAGGATATCCACATATTTTGGATAACTTTCAGAGGTTGTAAGTTGATACTTTAGTGGGGTGATAAATGCACCCTTTTTTGCTATTTAAAACTCCCTGAAGATTGTCACAAATCAGAAGGACCCAGTATTAAGGCAAGGCAGATAGTGCGATTATTTAAAAGCGTTTTTCTAAAACTGGTGATTTGAGTAGCAACAGCTAGGGCTTCTAAGTCAGGAACTTCTGCAGAAGAGAAACACAGGTTAGTTACAATGATAATTTGACGGTGGATGAATATGAACTCATGATTCAGTAACCTGTTTTGACAGTTCAGTCCATAGAGCCACAGAACAAGGTAGGATCCAGCTGGTGAGCCGTCAACAAGATGTGGTGGGGGCCTCCCAGAATGTCACAAATTCTGAAGCCCCAGAGAACAAGCAGATGTCCGAAGCCAGGTCTGGCAAACAAATCATAACAGGAAAAGGCAGGCTCAGACATGCAAGCTGAAGCCAGGTCAGGCAAACAGATTAGAACAGGAAGACACAGGCTCAAAGATCCAGGAGTCCAAAGACAGTACAGGTAAACCAGTCAGATGGCAACAGGCAGGCTCAATTGTTTGAGAGGCAGAACATTCAGAAACACCAAGGCACAATAAAAACACTCTCACCACTGGCTAGAGAGAACAAGAGGATCTGGCCCTATTGACTGGATGCTAGCACCTGAAATAGAGACAGTAGCAGGTGGATCAGATAAGCAGTGATGAGAAACCAGGCAGAGTTAGACAGGTGAATGAAATGGGTAATTAAGCCAGTCATCAGTGCCAAAATTATAACAAAGATAGCTGCTAATTTAGATTAATGAATCAAGGCAGTTCCTTGACTGTTTAAAGTATTTAGGATTTGTTGACATCTGATACATTCCATATTTCAGGCAAAAACGAATTCAATTAACAACACATGTCATCACGAGGCACTTTATGGAGGCAATTCTCTCAAATCATACAGTTAGATTTGTTAACAGTTCTCTGTCTAGGGTAACCCAGCTGATTGCATAGAATCATTTACTTTGCATGATTTGCTGCTGTTGGATGAGCATGTAGTGAGAAAATACATTTGCTTGCATTTATGTCATTGACTTTGCAGCAATCCCTCATACCGAGCATGCGTGGTGCAACAGCATTAGGAAAAACTAGCTTTTCACAGGAAAAAAACCTCCTATAGACCCAGACTCAGTGGAGGCAGCCTTCTGCCAAGGGGGACTGGAGGTTGAAGGAGCCAGAAGCAGACACCAAAAAGGAACATATAAGCAACGAACCATATATACTGATATCTATGTTAGATAGGAGAGAGGTAAAATATCTCCAAGGTTGGCTCTGTCAAGGAAATAAACAGTTAAGCAGATGAGTGTAGAGCCGGTTCTTGTTCTTTTCAGGGTTAAAGAGAGCATATACATTTAACCACGTAAAGCCTATCATTATCTCCAGGAGGGAAACAGTAATAAGTACTGAAAACAGGCCCAACTTTAGGATCTATACTGGGGTAAAGTTGTTGACGGCAGTAGCCCAGCTGATGCCTACCTCAAGGATGGTGTCACAACCAAATATAGTGCCCGGGCAGATGAAGCTACTATAATGAGAAAGGGTGAGAGAACAAAAAGTTAGAGGTTGAACTCCCGTTATGCAGAATTGGAGGATCGAAGTAGCATGAAGCAGAATGATAAAAAGTGGCCCCTATGTCCTCCAGCAGCCTACGCCTATAGCAACATAACTATAAAGTGGACATACACTGAATTAGTTGCTGGTTGGTCCCTTTTGGGCCAGTTTTCCAGTCGTGCGAGAATTTTTTTGATTGGACAGAGTGGAGATTTCGAAAGACTTTTTTCCTCTGTGTGAGTTTGGCAACTGTGCTAATAATGATTATTATTAATCTCTTTTGATAGAGAAAAATATGTGTCTTTTCCCCAAAAGTAACTGTTTGTTTTACAGATGTTGTATTCTCAGTTAAGAAGTGATACATCTAATTATTTATGTAATTTTAGCAATACTGTTAAGTTACTTACATTTCAATAGGGTACATCACTGGAACTCCATAATTAAAATTACTTTTCAGAAGAACACTCTGTTGCTAGAGAGAATTGCTTTTAAAGAGATTTTTTAATTTACTGCAAAGGGAAAGCAGAGGTGAAGAAACAGAGGCATATACATTAGATTGATTATCTGAGGAGGTATAAGGTAGTCGGGTGTTCATAGTGTATTGCCACTTTTGCGAAATTAGTGACATTGCTATATTTAGCGTTTCCGACCCCTGTAGTAGCTTCTTTTTCTTTTTTAAAGCCACAAATCTACCTAGTATTTTGTGTTATTGGAGACTTTGGATGGCACTCTTGAAAGAATCCTTTGCTCTGGAGTTACTGTCTTCAGTGAGCAGTGAGTGCTTCTTTGGTGAAAAAGACTAAGCCCTGGTCTAAAGCATGACCAAATATGCAAATTACATAATGACGTATTCTAGCCACTTCCAGTGACCTTTAGGACTTTTAGTGACTTTTCTTTCCTAAGAGTTGCCAGTAGTGAGCATTGCAGAGATATACAAAGAAACACATCAAGAGAAATTCATAGTAAATGCAGTAAGCTCTGCAAAATAAAATAAAGTCTTGACAAATTCTAGTAGAGGAACATTTTTTTCTCTACCTGAAGTCAAGGGAAAAAAATGTACAAGTCACTTCACACACAATAAACATTCATTTAACAAATGTGTCTAGCAACCCAAGCACTGCTATGGCCAATGTGTAATTTTTGTGCCACTAACTCAGATCAGGCCACACGGATCAGGTCAAGCGCATACAGTTTTGCAGTCGAGCATGCGGAATGCTAAGACTGGTAACGACACTCTAAAGTCTGTGGCACAACATTTTTGACATAATTGGTCAACTATTTGGTTGTCCAGGCAGATACTTTAAAGGGTAAAGTAAAGCCCTCATCTGTCAGTAAAAAAGCCTTAGTCTGTGCACCCTTCTATTGGTCAGTATGTTCCCATGATCTCTCTTCTCAGCAGTTGGTCATGCAGTGTCTCCTTCAAAACAAGCAGTCTATAATCTAATCTTGTCTAATCTTCAAAGAAAATTAAGAATTAAAGAAACTCCTTCCACATCAAAGTATCTAGAACTTACATTTATAAAAGTGCGTCTGTTTACATGTGCAGACCCTGGTTGTGGTGTGGATTTGTGGCTTGGTCATTGATGATTTAAACCAAAACTGGAGAAGAAATAACAGTTCTGAATTTCTCATGAGAGGATGGCATGAATTTATAGGACAGCAGCACTTTAAAGTCCTGGAAAGAAACTCAACCGCTTAATAGTCTGGGGTAAAAACCTAATGGCTCCTCTGGTTGGCAACAGAAAATTATCAGGTAAAAGAGATCTCTAAAGATGTTGAGGCTACCCTTACATGCTATCAAACCCTTAATAGAATTTGAACTTCTGTCCCAACTTTATAATAGAAAACTAGTTTTCTGAAATCTTTTGTATTGATGATAAATAAACAATAGAGTAGTTGTTTCTTATTTTTCTCATGGATCATCATGTAAAGAGTAGCTGATGTTGGGGCCAAGATGGAGAGGTCTTGTCTAAAGAGAAAAATAGAAGAAGGAAATGTGATGAGCAGCAAAGTTCTTTTTTTACTTTTTTTTATGATCATCCAACTACATAATTTATCCCACATCGTGAGGATGCATATTTACTATAAATCTAAATGTAACTTAATCTTTCACTGTGTAATCGGTAAAATTAAAGGTTAAAAAAATAAACTAACCCTTAAAAAAATTCCTATGATAAAAGAGACTTTTGATCTTCTTCCAGCATGTGTCTGAAACTGCTTCAGTTCTCACTGGGCCTGAAATGTAGTGTCTGTGCACCACGGTTATTAGAGAGACACAGGGGCTAATCCATGCGGATCTACTTACCATCACATTACAATTTCTGTCTAACAGTAGGTCATGGCTGTTCTTGCTCTTTCTTCTGATTTTACGCAACACGACACATGTTCCAGGAAAAGAAAAAGGACAAAAAAGTCTTTGTCTCTTTTTTTAGGACTTTTGATCCCAAACAAGGAGATGGAAATTGTCCTATAATAAACACCTCACAAAAACACAAAGGAGGGTTATGCAGACACATTACTGTGTGCACAAGCACACCATCGGACTCACTACAGGCCGTAACCCTCCCACTGACCCAGCATGTTGGATAAGTTGCGTTGCATAACCAAGGTCAGATATAAAAAGAAATACATCATCCCCTACATTCACAAACACACACACACCAATACACCCACACCCACTACACAGACCCATTTTATGCTTTATCTGGGTCACTGAATCCACTAGTAATAATAACAAAACAGAAGTCATTTCAGATTACATTGCTTGATCAATCGCCCTCACTGTCTCCATAAGAGAGTCTTTTATACTCAGCCTTGCCATTGAAGGACTGATTTTGGTTCAGATTGATTGATAAAAATAAAATCCATGACTGAAGGGAAGATGCTTTTCTGAGGGAGTTAAACTGCCCCTTTATGTTATTACAATCTATCTATCTATCTATCTATCTATCTATCTATCTATCTATCTATCTATCTATCTATCTATCTATCTATCTATCTATCTATCTATCTATCTATCTATCTATCTATCTATCTATCTATCTATCTATCTATCTATCTATCTATCTATCCAAGTGCTTTACATGAATTAAACAATAAAATAGAAAGAATGTAAAATAATTTAAAAAAGCAAAGATACAAACATAGTAAAAGCAGGGAGAAATGTAAATAAAACAGCAGGACCACAAACTTTCATTAATATTACCTCAGTTAACAGTTTAACTTTACCAGTCAAAAGCAGTTCTAAACAAATGGGTTTTTAACTTTGACTGATAAGATATCAGGCTTTCAGGACTTTTACAGTCTTCAGGAATATTTTTTCCAGATAATTGGAGAAATAAGAACTAAATGCTGCTTTTCAATGTTTTGCTCTAGTTCTGGCTGTACAGAGTAGGCTTGAACTTTTTTCATCTGGTCTGACCAGTTGTCTGTAAAATAAGGAAAGGTGAGAGCGGTTGAATGGGACAGAGACAAGACATGGTACAAGGATAACTGCAGAACTTTAAACTGTACTCCTCCTAGGTGCCAGGATCACAGCAATAAAAACTGGCCTCCCGTGCACTCCAAGCCAAAACCAGAGAGTTCAGCAAAGAATAGCGGGGACACGATAGGGAGACAAACACTAACACCCTAAACACCCTCTTGACACACAGAGCCCAAGAGTCAAGACCCGAACCAGGAACTTAACTAAACTCAAAAACAAACAAACATGAACAACTAACATGAATACATAGCACAAATAATGATCTGGTCCTGAAAAGCTGACAGAACAGGTTGATAAGATGAATGATAATTAGAGCATGGGGAGGGAACGGCAGCCGAATGAAGTGAGTAATTAGATCGGCTACCGAGGCTGCGATCATGACATATGTAAATGGTAGCCCAAATGTGATCAATTGTTTGCTTATTGCCCATTTTAACTATCACACTAAAAATAGATGAAATTAGTGATTTGGTTAAATATCAAATGAATCATTTTAATATTCTGATTACAAGGATTCAGTTTACTCAAAAGATATGCTAATTGTGAAGGTTCTCTTGGTGCCTTCTCTGAACTTTGACCTTAAATTAATTCCAAAGTTTTCAACAGAATTTATCTCAGGGTTTTGGCAAGGCAGCTAATGCGGCTTTATTTTGTATCTCTAAAACTGAGCATTACCTTGACTTTATGTTAGGTATGATTGCTTTTCTAAAGCCTCATTGCTGGTAGATGGCTGTGGTTGTTTTACTAAAATGTCCCTGCACATATGTCTATTCATTATTTACAAGTACAAAATCTGTTGGTCAATGCCATAATGTTGAAACCTCAAAATTGAAAATTACACACTCTAGCTTTAACAACATATTATTGTTAAAAAGCCTTTACTTATATAGTAACAGGTTCTACATTTCAACAACAAAAAAGCAAGAAAAACAAAAGAATATTTGATATTAGGTAAAATTAGCCACAAAGCAGTCTTCAATGGGATGCAACACAACTTTTTTTCTCAGTTTTGTCATTGCTCTTGGCTTGCTGTACACTAATCTGTAGTTTGAGTCCTGATGCTTTCAATCAACATAGAGTTCCATCTCTTAAGCCCTTTTAAAGTTATATTTAAATAAAATACCCACCTGTCGTCCTCATTGTTTGTTGGCTTCTTCTGTTGTGTATGGGCTAGGTGTTCATCAGTGCCTCATCCACAGATTTCTCAGGTGCAAGGGAACAGAATTGACAAATACTCCAGGTTAGGTGTCACAATGTACACAGTCAGGGTACGATCACATTTTTGTTTAAGTTCAAAGTTTAAAGTTTTGGGACATTAAGCTCTAATAGTAGCGGCGTATAATCCAGAAAATACGATAATCAAAAATTGTGCCTGATATTACCTTACTTTGTATATGAAGTGTACAGAAACAGGTTGCTTTAGTAGGTCTTAAAATCTCCTATTTCGCAGATTTTTAGCTTATGCTGTTCTTTTAATACCAAGTCAATTGTAATAGGTTAAATGTCTCTGCTTTGAATGTGAATAGCTTAGTTAAAATTGCATGACAAGTTATGGATAAGAGCGGACAATACGGATGTGGGGGCCTGGAACAACTGTTACTGGCTGGGTGCGTAGTGGGCCCTTTCGGCAGGTTGGCTACCTGTTCTGGCATCTGTGGTAGAGTCCTGCACGGGTCGAGCTTTACCAACCCGCACCCGCCCGAACCCGTTAGGATGACTTCCGAACCCAACCCATCACCCGCTGATATCGTCAATTCAAATCCGAACCCGACCCGACCCGCTGATATTTAACCCGCAACCCGACCCGTTAACACATCAAGTAATAGGCTATAGTATGCTGCGCTGCAGAACAGCGCCATTAACACTGCAGCAGACGTGTATGCACTGACTGTGGCCTTTTTGGAGGGAAGCCCACACTGCCGGCAGGGCTTTAAGCTACAACAAGGGTGACACCAGTGCCTGATTAATATAACATTTCTGATGTCCATAACAACACATACACATAAAAGAAAAAAATCGCCAACAACCCGCCCGCACTAAAAAAATATCCGCCCGACCCGTTTATTTTTATTTATGTATTTTTCACCCGCAAAAGAGCATTTTAGCGGGTGACCCGTCGGGCACCCGCGGGTACCCGACCCGTCGCAGGACTCTAATCTGTGGGGGTGGCTGTGCAGTTTATGGGGGCCAACGTGGAGGGTCTTTGGCTAGTGCCGTTAGGGGGTAGCCCTCCTGGGGGTGGGTCTGGGCTCGGCTAGACCTGGGATACACTGCTACTCTCCCCCTTTTGGTGGTGCCTGCAATGCATTTCAGAGGTGTCCAGTGTACCCCTCTTGTTTCTGACTAAGGTATTTTGCAAAGGTGAGTTGCCAAACGATTTCACTGTTTAGATATACAAATCTGATAAAAGAAAAATACTTTAAAGGATTTGCAGTCATATTTGCAGCACATTTGGTGGGTTCAAAGAATATAATGACTGACTTTTTAGAGTTTAGTTTTGCAGAAAAAACAAAACCGCTTATTTTTTTTCTCATCACAATTATGCACTACGTTTTCTAAGAATAAGCACAAAGTATTGAAGACTGACATTGTGACAAATAGTTCAAACATTTCTGAAAATGTTGTTTGTAAACAAGCATTAGAGTTTTGTGCACACTATAAAACTTCGATCTTCATATTTCACCCCATGTCTCTGTCTTCAAGCTGGAAAACTGCTCCTAGTCATCATCTTCTACTGTCTTCACCACTCATTTCATGCTTCAGCATATACGCAAGCAGACGCACACACAAACAGCAATGCTTTGATTCAAATCCCATGGTGAGCTTCTATCATCTCAAGCAATAACGAGCTGTCATTGGTCCTCCGTGATCTATCTGTCTAAATGTGTCAGCAAGCAGGCAGGCTGACTGAACATCAGGCTGAAGCAGTTCTCAACTTCCAAGCCCTGCCAGTCAGCGCTAGGGGCACCTGAGCCAACCTCCCATCGGCTAGGGATCGTTTTTGAAGGCTGATGCCACATCAGAGACTTGGGGGAAAAATAATAACCCTGTTTGGCAGTTGACCCCACCCTCTAAACTACGAAGCTAGGAGAACATGGTAAAAGAAGTTGATAAGGTACTGACAGCTAAATGCCAAATAGGTAAAAGTGTCATAAGAGATTCAGGATGTGACCACTTTCTTGTTAAAGATAAGGTTGAGGAATTTGTTAAGGTTGCAGTCCATAAAAATGCTCATTTGTCTGATAAAAATAAGTTAACTCAGAAGGGCACCTTGGATGTACAGGACCTGAATGTCACCGCGATGCAAGATAAACCCAAACATCCCCCTGCAGATAGCACCTAGATGCAGCCGTCGCAACACTCCCACGTAATGCATTCCCTTGACATTGTATGAGATGTATTATCTAGCTTTCCTTATTGTGTCGGTGATAAATGCAGTGCGCATTAACTCTGCAAAATGTGTTTCTCCTATTTCCACAATAAAGGGAACCTTACTTTGCCTCTGACCTTCAGCGGGTTGCAAAGCCAGCACAAAATATGAATTTAAAAAAAAGCTGGAGGAGCGGACAGGATATTGTTGCGGGAGATTGCTTTTCTTTGGCGCGGCGTCAGGCGGGAACATGCATCACTGTCCGCCTACAACAAACAACTAGTAATATGCAGAAATATTAAGTAGGATCAGCAGATAAATATATGGGGCATAGCAAGGACTGTGACAGATGTTTGGCTATTTGCATGGAGCTCCTCAGTCATGTCATTAGTCGACTGGCTGGATGTTGGAACTGTGAGGGAGCTTGGAGGCTTTGTGGGATGAAACAACTTTTGGCCGAGGAGAAGCATCTAGCCTCTGCAGCCAGGTACTTGTTCATGTGTACATGTACAGTAGTGACAGCATGTGTATTTTTCATGCTGGTTACACCACTGGTGTAACTTCAGCCTTCTGTTGCCTGCTGACAGGAACACTGGATGGAAAAAGTACTGAGCAATTCAACATTTATTTCTGTGAATATAATTAAAATATGGTACTGACATAACGCAAACCAGGTGTCATTACACCCCAAGGTGAAAAAACCCACAAATAAGACTTTAAATTATTTGTAAGAAGGGGGAATGACACAGAGAAAAGGTGCAAAAGGGAAAGCAATAAAAAAGTAAAATCTGACAGTAGTTGGAAAGCAGTCTATGCTGCCATCTGTTCTAAATCGACCTTAAGAAGATTTCCCTTTCCCAACATATCAAATAAGACGCAAAGAGCCCTATCAGCATTTAAGAAAACCTAAAAAATCTTACTGATCTCACGAGTTAAATGTGTATATCTAAGCAAATACTGATTAAAAAGAATAAGAGAAACTTATAAAAAAAACTTAATGTAACTCCAAGACTCGATCTGAATACCTGAAGTAGGTAAGAACACTTCAGGCACAGCAGATGTACATCCACAGTCACCATGATAAGTGCTATCCATGTATGCTTCCTAACACCAATGTAGTTACCATAGGGACCTCCTCACATCCTTAGTCACAAGGAGCTACAGTATATGGTTCCCCACAATCCTCAGGGGGATAGCACGTACAGTCACAGTCCATCTAACAAAAGTTATTATATATTTAACAAAAATACATTACTTCCCCAAGTGGACTCTATGTGACACATGCTAATTTAGAGTAATATTGTTTGGTTTTATAATAGAGAGCTTCAGCCATTTTCTACATTTTTGTTTTGGTAGTTCTTTTCAAGGGCATGCCCACTGTGTAATGATGTCCATAAGGCTGAAGGCTGTTGGGATTCAGCACAGCAGTCTGGATCTCCTTTCCTGTGCTGGAGAGTGTTGCTTATCCTATGAAAGGCAAAGGGATAGGAGCAAACAGCAGGAGGTAGGAGCTTTGAGGTATTCAGCTCGACCCCAAGCCAGTCCCACTTATTATGCAGATGGAACATAAAACAAGTGAAACTAAACAGCAGCTCCACCAGTAGTTGTGGAGGTGAAAACAACATAGACCATTTCTGTCTTGGTCACTTCTGCTTTTTTTGTTGTTTTTTTTTTTCTTTTTTGGTTCTCAGTCCTAGACGTCCCTCAGGTAAAGCAGCCCATCCAAGATGGCACATCATGGCAAGCTTTGGCAAGGCGTTTTGGGCTGTCCATCAGCACAGTGTCCACACCATGGAGGAGATACAAGGAGACATGCCAGTACACAAGGAGGGGAAGTGGGAGGGCGACATTCCAGCAGGAGGTATTCTCCCTCCACATTGGTGCAAGAGGAAACAGGAGGAGCACTGCAAAATGACCTCCAACAGGCTACTAATGTGCATATTTCTGCTCTAACTGTCATGAAACAGACTCCATAGGGAAGGTATGAAGGCCTGACATTTACTACTGGGGCCTTTACTTACAGACCAACACTATGCAGGGCGACTGGGTTTTGCTAATGAACACCAAAATTGGCAGATTCGCCTTTTGCACCTTGTGCTCTTCACGGATGACAGCAGGTTCACTCTAAGCTCATGTGACAGATGAGTCAGAGTCTGGAGATGCCGTGTAGAACATTACACTGCCTGCAACGTCCTCATGCATGACAGGTTTTGGGGTTGGGTCACAACTGGTGTAGTGAGGCCATTCTTTATACTGTAGGGCTGAACAGCCTGACTGTCATCAGTTACCAGGATGAAATCCTCAGACACACTGTGAGACCATATTCTGGTGCATTCGTACCTGGAATCCCTCATGATCAATGACAATGCAAGGCCTCATGTAGCTTAAAGGAATAGTACACCCAAAACATGATTAGCCTTCATTTTCTACTCACCCCCATGCTGAACAACACTCTGGAGTACTTTTTTGATATCTCAAATGCATCTGGAGATCTGGGAGGCTTCTTGCTGTCTGCTGACATTCAAATAATGGAGGTCTATTGTGCCCGAGACAGAAAGGTCCATAAAAGTCCAAAAAAACGTGTCAATATTCCTCCATACTGCTCGTCCAATGTATTCCAAGTGTCCTGAGTGGGTAGCATCCAGAATTTACTCGAAACAAAGTCATTTAGAATGTTTTTAGAGCATAAACAGTAGTGTATAGGATTTCCTGAAAGCGCGCACATGCGCGTTCACGACGCCACGGAAGCCGGCAGACCAAACCAGCGCATTCAGCTCGGCAAAGAACTCATGCTCTTCCTCAACACTGAAGTCCTCAGACATTTTTCTTTCATTGTTTCTTTCTTTGCACAGGTAAACGGCACATTTCTTCTTCTACGCTTGCATTATTGGCAGAGCAGACGCTGAATGCGCACTTTCATCTGGTTTGGTGTGCCGGCTTCCGTAGCGTCGTGAACGCGCATGTGTGCGCTTTCAGGAAATCCTATACACTACTGTTTATGCTCTAAAAACATTCTAAATGACTTCGTTTCGAGTAAATTCTGGATGCTACCCACTCAGGACACTTGGAATACATTGGACGAGCAGTATGGAGGAATATTGACACGTTTTTTGTGGACTTTTATGTACCTTTCTGTCTCGGGCACCATGGACCTCCATTATTTGAATGTCAGCAGACAGCAAGAAGCCTCCCAGATCTCCAGATGCATTTGAGATATCAAAAAAGTACTCCAGAGTGTTGTTCAGCATGGGGGTGAGTAGAAAATGAAGGCTAATCATGTTTTGGGTGTACTATTCCTTTAAGTGTGTCATTAGTTCCTGGATCATGTGGGCATTTATGCTATGGATACCCTGCCCTTCTTCCCAGCCTGAATCCTATAAAGTATGTCTGGGATCTGATCTCATTCTATTCACCAACTCCACATTGCACCACAGACTGTCCAAGAGTTAACTAATGCTATATTACAGTTATTGGAGAAACTCCCTGATGAGGACAGGTTCTTTCATTTGTTACATCCCCAATATGGATGTAATTTTGTTTTTGCACCCAAGTAACACCTTGTTCTGTTTTAGGCTCCGCCTCTAAGATTGGGTGCGGCTTCCTGAGTCTTAGCACAATCAGCAATCACCTGTGCTTGTGAAGCTGTACTTCAGGGCCTATGGGCCATTTGTCTGCCATACACATCTTTGGTTGTTTGTAGCATCTAATGGGCTGTTAATCTGCTGCCATGCAAAACCTGTTCAGATGCTTTTTTTGTAGGGGAGAGTTGCCCTTTGTTTAACCCCAATTTTCTCCTGTATATGTTTTTGTAAGGTAGGTTATTTTGTAGGCTTCTATATTTTGGTTTTAGTTTGAGTTAGGTCAGTCTACTTTTTTTTTCTTTTAGGGTTGTTTTGTTTGTTATTTTGGCCTGACCTCTCCCTGAAGCTTTTACCAAAAAACAATGGCATATAAACCATTTTAAACGCCGATATTCCTTTATTTTTGTACTGTAAACTGGCTACAACAATGTCCTCCAGGTTTCTGACAGTGGAATAAACAGATTGATCAGCACAGTTATCAAAACACAAAAACTACTTGCAAAGAGCCTTTAAAAAATGGCCACAGGTACATTTTTAGCACATTACATTAAGTAATGTGCTAAACCAGTCATGGTCTCTATTGCCTGCTCACTGTATAAGTTATTAAAAAACAGACGGTTGAAGCTTGTTTAAAGTTTTGTGCACAAGACTTGGGAAAATCAGAAATGCACCAAAATGTCCTGCAATGAATTTCTCATGCATGCAACGCCTTTAGACTCCGCTCAACTAATACTTCTGGAGGTCCACAGTTCCCCAAAGTTCATTTGTAAAAGTGGAAAATAAAAAATAAAAAGATAGTAACTGTCTGAATCTGATGTGCATTTGTTAACTCTACCTGACTAAATCAGCAAAACCTTAGTAATACTTAAGGTTAGACAAGGAAAAAAAAAACATGACTTGATTTTTTAAGGTAACAAAATATCTGGTTGAATTGTATCCTCTGCCCAACAGTTACCCCCATTTCTAGCCTAGACTCTGCTCTCAAAGAGTAACTTTAAAACTTATGGAGCACAGCCACTTCATGGCACACATTTACGCATAGGCATGTACAATGCAAAAAATTGAAATCTAACTAAGTAATTTTTTTCTTGAATTGAGTAGACAAGTGAGACACTCTGCCAATGTAACAAGACAATTTACATTTAAAATGAGGAAAAAATAATTGCACTGTCTTATTTTTAATGTAAATTATGTAATTATCTTATTTTAAGAGTTCAAATACTCATTCCATTGGCAAATCATCTTATTTACCTGCTCAATTAAGGGTAAATGAGGGTAACTTACGAAATTCTTAATTATTTCTAGATCGTTTTTGTAGTGTATGCAAACATTTCCCAGGCCAATTTTTTAAAGATCTCTTAGAGGCCCCTTGCACAGAGTATTCGATTTAAGATTGATTTAGTCAGTGAAGCAGAGTGTGCATTCACACTGTTCACCATGTTCTCAGGTCAAGGCCATAGTCGTTCTGTTCTGCTGAAAAACACTCAACACCGCTTCACGGCTTTAGGGACATCCGACCTCCACCTAGCTGAACACAAATGTGTAAAAAGACTCTACAACACTGAACAATCCCCTTTATTAACCCCCCCAGGAGCATGCAGACTCTTCCAATCAGACCCTGCATTGTTCACACTGCTAGGCGTGTTGAGAAGCGCCTCCCAGCCCGCTCTAATGGTGAGGGTCATCAAGCACTGCTCAAGATAAAAACAGAAAAAGGATGAAGAAGAGAGAAACATGTATTGATTTGAAAATGCCTTGTTCTGTTATTTTCAAAAGCTTTCTTTTTTGTGAGCTCGCGAGTGCCTCAGGTCATGGTTCGGCAGTTTACAAAATGTTCTGAGATCAGTGTTTACTTGCATGTGTATGTGTGGGTGTGTGTGTGTGCGTGTGTGTACTCATGTATGTATCAAATCCTGTCAGCTGCAGAATACATATGAGGAGTTAGGAGAGTCATATATCTGACAAAATACAGCCAATAAAGTATAATTCATGACTGTTACAGTGCCTGTGGATAGTGGTCATTACTCTTGTGATGCTGCACACGTTGTATATCAGGCTTCGAAACAACAACCCTCATCACTATATTGATTGGCTGACATCTTCTAAGACATGTTTTTTTTCTAGAAAGAGCAAGTGCGCAATACAGAAAGACATTAGAGTTGGGTGAGGAAAGGTGGATCTGTGTCTGTCTAAAAGCAGCTACAGCTTTATTATTGTTCTGATTTAGACTTGTATCCATCAGACCTTGAATCTGTTATATTTTTGTTTTTTTAACAGAGTTTGCATTTTTTCTGTTCTTTATTTTTGCGAGAAAAAAAAAATGTAATGCAGAGTTAAGGTGGTTTATAGGGTCTATTGTACATTCCCCAAGTCTGTGGGTTTCTTTATTTTTTGTTTTTTTCCCTGATGTTAACTTAGTTAATAGTGTGTTTGTTGGCATCTGTGGTTCTTGCCATATTATTTTTTCCTCTAAGTTGAGGATTTAATGTCATTATGTATTAATTCAGCTCTCCCTGTATTCATTTGTGTTCCCTTCTTAAGGTGTATTTACACTGAATGCAAATTTTGCAGATGGAGCTAATGATTATCCATATTGTAAAGGATGGCTCTGGAGCGATAGCAGTTGGAGCGTCATGATCCAAGAGAGGCGACTGATGAGTAGGTGAACTGCAATTTGCAGGAGTAGAAAATCTTAACTTTTGCTTATAGTATTTGTTTTTGCAAAAACCAGTTAGTGACTAGATATGACTATTAGTAAGGATTGTGAAAGAGCACAGTGGAGACAAACTTTTTTTAATCAAACTAGAAGATATAGAAATATTTGGACAAAGGATGAGGTAGGGAATGCCCATTGAAGGATTGTGTTGTTTACTTCTCTTAAGGACTCGAAGATTGGTTGGCAGATTTTGTGAGCGCTCTGTGTGAGTTAGATGGCATTAGACTGGCAGTAAACAAAGACAGTCTAATTCAGGTAAAACTGTCTAATTCAGGCAGAACAAATCAGTAAATATAAACAAGGAGTATAAACACTTAGCATCTAAACTAAAAGCTTAATTTTGTCCTGTTTTTCTACCCGAACTGGACAAGGAACCTTTGCAGATCCTGGACAATTACATGGACGAGTGCTTTGACAACATCTTGATGTACAAAACACGGAAATCAGGGGCCATCAATGCCACATCTGTATCCACAGTCTTTTCGAAATGTTCCCATTCTAAGTGTTTGGCCAACAGCACCTCCACTACCTCTCCAAAAGATATTCTAGATGCCATTGACCAGAAGCTTGCCAGCTTTGGTGCTTGCCTTGCCCTGGTTGAATTTCTCCACAAAGAATTCCAGGCTATGAGCTAATCCCCTGAATTAACTCAAGCTCAGCTAGTTTCATTTGGTGCCGAAAATAAAGTGCTGAAGGAGTATGTAAAAAAAAAAAAAAAAGTTCATAAAACGTTGCACCAGTCTGGGATAACAGGAAGATGAAAGAGGATCTGCAGGCCTGAAGTATGAGAGATATTTTGGACAACATGATTCACGTCCAAACAACGTCTACATTTGGTGTAGATATTGAAAGGTGAAAAGCCGTCATTTTCATATTGTTGAAAAGATGTTGAAACCCCACTTTTTGTCATTACGCTGTAAAAAGTACGAAGTAATGAAATTCACTCTCTGGATTTAACCCATCCCCTTGTGAATGCAGTGGGCTGCAATTGTGCTTCACCCGGGGAGCAGTTTGGAGGTTAAGGGTCCAAAGTAGCCATCCGTGGGAGTGAGGCTTGAACTCAGAACCTCTGGGATCCAAGCGCAATGCACTAAATACTTGGCCACCACTGCCCTAACAATTGGGGGCAATTTCACCTTTGGCCTTAATGAAGAAATAGACAGGCTTAACACAACGGGAACTACACACACTTGGCAGTCAATACATATAGTTAAGCAATACATGAGAGATTTTTGACTTTGTCATGCATGGTACTTTCTTCACTCTAATAGAAGGAAAAAAAAACGTTTTTCCTCACATCACTCTTTCTCTCTTTTAGATAATTTTCTAGTCAGCAGCTCTCTGCAGACTAACATTTCAGGCACTGAGATTTACTGAGAACTGAATAAAATCTTTGCGAAAAAAAAAGAATCTTAATATAGATACTTTGTATTGAAAGCACTGATCCCAGTAATAAATCAGAAAGCTTTTTAGCTAACCAGCTTTAAATAAATAAAAAAAAAAAACTATTCCTGCTGTTACAGACCCAGTAAGAAAAACTGTATATGATCCCATTTATAAATAGCTGTTTCAGAGAATTTGATAAGCTCTATACTCATCAACAATAAACCTTTCAGATAGCGACATTGATATATTTTTTAGACCAAGTAAACTTCCTAAATTATCAGATAATCAGGCGAAGGCCCTGGATTTACTGCTAACAACTGTTAAATTCCAAGAAGCTCTCAAAGACATGCCAAATAAAAAGGCCCCAGGCCCTGATGGATTTCCAGTAGAATGCTGTAAAGAATTCTGGAACAACCTGGAACCAACATTCCACAGAATGCTACAGGAAACAGAAGAAGGGCAGGCTTCCACCAAAAATGAAGTCTGCAAAAATTGGTCTCCTGCAAAACCAAACAAAGATCCTGTCTAACCTATTAGCTATCGACCCATATCTCTGACTAACGTTGACCTTAAAATAATTTATACAAATCTGGCTGAACATTTAGAAAAGTAACTTGTTTAATCCACTCAGATGAAACTGTCTTCATAAAGAGAAGGCATGTATCTACCAATGTGAGTGGATGAATTAATCTAATAGACTATTCCTACAATGAAAACATTAAAATCATATTATCACTGGATGCAGAAAAGGTATTTTATAGACTTAATTGAAAGTATTTGTTTGGATCTTCATGTAAATTCGGCTTCAGTAGAGGTTTCATGAATTGGTTTAAAGTAATGAACAGCTCCCTGAAGGTATGTATCAGAACAAATAGTCAAACTTTTTCCAACTTTAATCAGCAGAATGGCACTTTGCAAAGATACCCACTTTCTCTTTCATTGTTTCCTAACTTTATTGAACCACTAGCTGCAGCAATGGATCAAGACCGACCAATGATATTAAAGGTATTAAAGGCAAAAAAAATACTGTAGAACAGTAATTCTTTATGCAGATATTGTGTTACTCTTGCTTGATGAAGTAAAAAAAAATGAGCTGACGTTGGTAATTAGATTCTCAGATTCTTTTTCAAGAATCTCAGACTACTCTAAAAATTTGTCAAAATCGACAGTCCTACCTACTAATTGTAGTTTCCTTAAGGCCACCAATATTCAACTGCTGTAAGGGAATATAAGATATTCAGGTATCAACATCTATGCAAAACAGGTTAATTTAATAAAATAAACCACATGCAAATATTAAAGAAGAACATAATTTTGGTAGATGGAAACCCCTACCCATATCAGCCATTGGTAGGCTATGGTTGATTCAATAAAAATTATGATATTACCAAAAATAAATTACCTATAATTCTATCATTACTTCCTAGCAAATAGGTAACAATATGTCTTTAAATGGCTAAAAAGAAGCCCATAAGTGGAGTTAGATGTAGAACAGTCTCTATATTCTAATATTAGTGTTAGGGATCTTCCATTCATTAGCTCAAACATACAAAGGCATGTGTTTTAAAAGCATTAGCATTAGCTCATCTTTGATTGCTTGTTGGGAGTTTCTTACAATGAATACCACGCAACCAAGCATCCCTCTTTAACAAACAGTGATATCATGCAAAAAATGTGTTTCAAATAGGTCAGAAAATGTTAATTCTTGGAACATTTATATGAAGGAAACCATGGGGAGGGTTGGTGGGGGATTTGAGATGTGGGCCGGGTTGCTCCTGCTCAGTGGCTTAACAACACAACAATAGGCCCGTAAGCAACATTAATGCAATTTTTACTCACTGGACTGGTAGTAGCAGCAACGTCCATCTCTCTCTCTTCGGTTCTTTGAAATAATGTGTTTATTTTCTGAAGATTTTTCCTTTCTTCCAGCAGCTCTTCTTTCCTTTTTATTTTCTGGAATCCGCCTTTGTACTTCTTTTTGGTATCCATCATGGCTAACACATTGTACGTAACGGCTATGGTTTAATCTATGCTGTGGTTTTAGTGTAACCTGATGTGACGTCTTGTACGCTGCACGCAAGTTACGTACATAATATGTTTATTCAATTCATCATAACCCATAACCCATAATTCCAAGTGATGTAAAAAATAAAACACTCAAATGCATCTTTCTTTTAAGATCTTTATTGTGGTTTGAAACATATTCTATTAGTGTATTTTTTACGAACCATATAATAAACTAAACACAGTTATTAACATAGTAATTAAAAGTACCATTGCTTTGCTATTGGTGTCATGTAAACAGCTCACCAATACGGTCCAGTCAGTCACTTCAGTATCAGATAGGTTTAAGAGGAATTTTCCACACCATTACATGTGCAAAGAGACATACTAGTCTACAATTGCGTACGGGGCCCACCAGGTGTCAGTCATAGGGCCCCTAAGAGGTTGTGGGCCCATAAGTAACTGCTCTCTCTATTTACAGATAGTTACGCCATTGCTTCTGCTACTTGCTGCTGCTAGGGGGGGCATTGGGAGCCCCTTGGTGGGACTTCAGGGGACTGGATACATGGTCTTTCGGGGTTATCTTCCATTGTGGTTCTAAACTCCAGAGGGGGGCATGGCCAACTACATCATCCCGGATCTGGTGCTCTCTCTGTCGGGATCCTTGCTATGAGCTCCAGAACGCCATCTCACTTAAGCTCTGTGTAAAGTGGATGTGATCTGGCATAAAGTTAAAGGTTAAGTTACATGTACAAAATCTTACCAAACTGGCAAATGTTGTGCAAGTTTTGCATTTGGTGTGAATGTGACATTACTCTTTTTTTCATATCCTACAGCTACTCTGCATTTTCTTAGATTTGCTTATGACTCATGGTACCAGTCATTTCCCCATTGCCTTTGTATTCAAACTCCTGATTCATTTTTGTTTACAGCTGGATTATTCCACTCACTTCAAGTTTCTTCAACACAGTCCTGTCTTTCTCTATTCATGACAAATATTTAGATCCTAATGTTTAATTCATTAATAAAAGGCTTCACAGCTAAGTTTTTGAGACATGAGAGTCTATCCTCCCCTCTTCCAGCTTAATACCATTGTGGCCTAATAGTCCAAATGTATCTTTGTTCCCCTGGTCATTACATGTAGATGACATCCACCTGTCATTTGGCACTTCTGCATGGACTACTGTACAATTATGCCAGGCTTGAAAGCGTTGTTGTCAGACCATATGCTTTTTTCTTTGTTAACACCTTCCTAATCAGTGGAGGCTTGTTTATGAACAGTGACACTATTGTTCCAAAAGCTTCTAAATCCAGAAAGACTATGGGCCCAGGGGTTCCCAGGTGTTCCTTAACTTCCTGGGAGACAGTTTGGCCTACAAAGCAAACAAAAAAAAAAGTCTTCCTTAAATCGAACCAAATTTAGGGATAGACAAATAAGTTTCATGACCCTTACTTCAGATTCATTCAAAAAAGTGGTGACTCAAAAGCTAATTTGACTATATATATATATATATATATATATATATATATATATATATATATATATATATATATATATATATATATATATATATATATATATATATATATATTTCATGAATTTCGTAAACATGAGTGTTCACATATCCAGCCAGTAATCTGCCAAGTATAGTTCTGGCCATGTTTTGATTAAGCAAAATTAATCTGTACTTATTTGGTGAAAAATTATACTATCTTCAAAACCAAAACATGCTTTCTTAAAGATTTGTTAAATTGGTATACGTCACTTGCATTTTGATATGCTTGTATTTAAAAAATTCTGTTAACCAAAGCTATTACAGTAACTTTAGTGGACACACAGTACTTAGACTAAGGTTTAGCACTAGTTTTTATAAACAACCTGAAGGAGTTGAAGTAGTAGTGTACTTCATCTTTTAGGAATATTTGTGAATATTATGAAAGGATATTTAAAGTTTAGCTGCATCACACATAAGCCTTAAATTCTGGATATTAGCATTTGAATTTGTCACACATGTATGTGCCCCCAGTTGTCCAACTTATAAAGCGAATAGCGCTGACAAAATGCTGGCAAAGTTACAGCCATTTTGGTAGTTCATTGTTTGACCTTTGCAATTTTTCACACAACTACTGTTTTCCATCAACCCAAGCTGAACTTTGACCTTCTGGCTATGTTACTGGTTAGCAGAAAAGGTTATGAAGTTGGGAAAAGGCTTCCAATTTGAGGTCAACAAAATTTCATTAAAAAATTTCAAATGGGACTGGATTCAGCCCCCAGCGTCAACAAAGGAAAGCTTACAGGTTGAGGTTGTTTCTCATTCTTTACTTTTTTATGGTTTTTGCAAGAAGTGTGCAATTATTTTGAAAAAAAAAAAAAAGCCACCAGATCCTGAGTTTACTGTCTGATGTTTAACTTCAAACTTCACCTAAACTGCTTCATTTTTTTTTTAGAAAGCATGCACTGGGGTTTATAATTACTAAAATAAATATAAATAAATATGAAGAGCCATACACCTGGTTTTCAGGGTATTCAATATCTCATGTCAGATTAGTAGGATTCAAGAGCTGACAAAACTATTTACCAAGTAAGAGCTCTTAAACGAAGTTTTTATTGATAAAGATTCTGATTTTAAACTCATCCAGGTATTGGTTCCTTAGTTCTTGATGACGTTTTAATAATAATTGTATGTTAAAGAATTTGAATCCCTGTGTTTTTCCAGCTTGTGTTCAATATATATTTCTTGTAAGCTTAGCACATAGAAATGTTATTTTTTTAATCTAATTTTTTCAGCAGTTTACTTGCTGAACTTCATGAACCCAACTAAACCATTTTATTTTTGCAATATTTGACATCCTTTGCTTATTTTGTCTCTGCTAATGTATTTAAGCATGAAACATCCCATTCCTGACATCGCCATCCATCTCTTTCAGGAAGTTTTCTCTAGCACAGGCTTCCCCTGAGGAAAATTACACTCCCTGTTGTGTTATCTGTCAACTTTCCACCTCGCAGTTGTATCTCCGGCAGTGTTTGAGCGTCAGTATCAGTTTATGTCAAATCATCGTGTTTGATAAATGTTTATGGGCTTGAGTTGGCAAGGCTTCCCACTGGATTCTATAAGATCCTCATCTCCATCAAACACAGATGAGACTAATTGTAACTCCTTGTCAGAAAAAGCTGTTAACCAGTGTGTACAGAAATGCTCTCTTTCTTTTTCTGCAGATGTGCAAGTTTATAAATGTAGACATTCACTGATGTTTTGGATGCTAGAAATGAAAACATGATTATCTCCATCCCCCTAATGTCATGGAAGTAAGGCAAACATTAGAAAAAAAAAAAAAAAAAAAAAAAAAAAAAATAAAAAAAAAATATATATATATATATATATATATATATATATATATATATATATATATATATATATATATATATATATATATATATATATATTTCGTCTTAAGTGTTCTGTCTTCACACAGTAAGTCTTAGATATATTAATGGATCTTCTATGACATAGGAAGGCAATGTAGTACCACTGTCCTGCAGCTTTTGCAATTATCCCATCTCAACACACCTGAAACAATTGTACGGTTATTTTTTCAGACCTCTGCTAAACTCACAGGCCAAAGAAGAAATTTGTCCAATTCAGGTGTGTTGAAGCATGGATTCATGTTTTCATTAATCCATGGACACAAAAAAACACAAAAGGTGTTCCTGAATACCACCACTCTACAGCATGGTGGCAGTCACAGTGAGGCGTTGCCTACCCTGGTTCTATGACATTAGAATATTTGCTCATTAATGGCCATGTTATTAAAGTTCAGGTTTATTTGTCTTTGTTGAACTCAGTGCTTTTTGCTGTATGCAGGACTCATGGGATTTGAATAAGTCTGATCTTTTCAACACTGGGATGCATGTTTGGCTTCAAAAGGCCTAGCTGGTGTTACTAATTTACTTTGTCCTGCATAAATTCAAGGTTTAACCTTTTTCCAGATTCATTAAAACATCCCACTAATGACTGCCCCATGTTTCATAGTAGGTGTGGCGAACTTTTCCTTTATTTAAACAGAGCTGGTATAACATACTAAAAAGTTCCAGTTTGTCCAAACGATGCTCCCACAAAAAAACATTGGTCTTGTTAACCTGCCTTTTGGTAAATTGTAATCTACATTTTGTCTCTTGTTTTTGTAAATATTGGACATCTTTTTCCTGCGATGGACTGGCGACCTGTCCAGGGTGTACCCCACTTGGGATTAAGGGTGTCAGAAAATGGATGGATGGATGGAAATCTTTTTCAGCAGTCATTCATGGAAAGTTTTCATGGCTAATTTTTTAGCAATGATACTATTTATTTAATCAAAGTGAAGTACGATTTTCCCTTACCTCCATACTGGAGGTTGACTACTGTCCTGTGAACTTTATACCTCTTGATAAAATATTGTTGACTTTTGGTCAAAGCAACATAAAACTGTTTGGATACGCTTAAGTGCCCCTAACCTTTAACACTGATATCAATCATTTTCCCTCTTAGCTTTACAAACATCTCTCACTATCTCTACACATAGTGGCAAGGTCTGCATGACGTTTAACCACATGAAACCTAGCAAGTTTCTAGGACACCAATATACTCCAGTTGACTTTACCCACTCTGCACAGCATGAAGGCTTGACCCTCACCTTAGGGAGGAGACCACATAGTTTCCAAACTGAGGAATTACCAGGCTGAACACCATTTTCTCCACAGATGCTGTCAAAATGATAAGTGCAAAGTCAAAACTGAATGAATCAAAATGTTACCTGCTGCATTTTACTTCTTCTATATTATTCAATATTCTGGAACTTTACTCTGACCAATTTCTGAAACCACATTAAACATCACACTAAAGTAAGTTCAACCGAAAGGTGTTAATATAGTTTACTAAATGTTCCTCACCTTGAAAACAAATGTTTGCTAAAACCTTATGTTCAATAAATAGAATAAGCTTAGCCATCAATTTGACAACAATTGTGAAAAAAAATATAATTTCCATAGTGAACAAATAATTTTCTGATGCCATCGTCTTTCCTTTACCACACATTAAATATACCTCACCATAAATTACTTTGAATAAAATTATTTAGGGAAAAGAAAGGATTTTGTATAGGAGCTAGTCTATGAAATTGCTCCATGCCTGTATTCCCCTTTTAATAGATGTTTTATATATTTTTTTTTCTGTCATTATGTTACGATTCATCAACTTATATTGAGCTAGTCTATGTCATGAAGCAAAAACTCTGACCAGGCAGTTGTTGTTTTGGGAACATCTGGTGTTCTGCAATGCCTGTACTTGAATGCTAGCAATGGAATCATTGTGTCCTGGGGATTTTGTTATTGGGTCACTGCGAATTGAGGATGCTTCCTGCAGACACCATTGGGCTTTATGGTTTCTATACTGTTTTTTTTAGGGTGACCTCTGTTGTTTTGGTATGGAAGTGTCGTTCTTGTAGGGTATTGTTGTTGCTGCACAGGAGGTAGGATTGGCATTAAAAAAAAACCTTTACATGGGTGGAAGACTCCAAACCACATGCAAGCTACCTTTAAAATGACAAAAAAGAAAAGTTTTTTTTGGTGGAGAAATAACATGAGCAATTTATAGTTGTTACGTTTTGCTTAAATAGTCCACATTTGTAAATGTTAGCCAATGCAGACAAAACAATGTTCAGCCACTGACATTCAGCTCTACATACCTACTATACCAGAAAACACAACAACATTCTTTTGAGTAACCCTAAAGGGTAGCTTGAACATAAAAAGCAACTGAATGACTTTTTATAATCTGCTTGTAAATTTTGACATAGCATGTTTTTGTTGTTGTTTTATCTATTTTTATTCTCTGAGCACCTTAGGAACATAGTGGCATTTTCACATTAGATTTCTCATTCCTTGTTTTCAATGTTGCATACAAAGCCATTTACATTGTTTGGTTTGCATAACCTTGGTTTAAAGAACTATTGTAAGACAGCCTTGGAGTTATTTGCTAACTAGGAAATGATTTGTTGTTGTTTTTGTTTTTTGTCAATCAGACAAAACAGGTTTCAAGGACTTCTTTCTTTTACCAATTAATTACTGTCAAGCAGCAACATTCTGCCTCAGTAACATTATTATATAAGATATTGCCTTTAATAGTAGCCTGACGTAGTCCGACTCAATTCTAGTCAGAATATGAGTCTGATACTGCTCCATAGAGCTGTGATTATGGGGCGTGTTTCGAACGAACCAGGAAAAAAAATGCCTCTGCACTCAATTGGATAGACCTACAACCAATAAGAGCAACGGAGTGCGTGACGTATGTTAAGCGAGGCATAGTTGTTGTCCACAAAAATCAAAGCGTGCAGTTTCACGCCTATAATAAGAATATGAGACTTGATCGCGTTTCTCTGTTCCTCTTTTAAAATTAAATTGCTGTCGATATCTTCTAGAACAGACCTAATAGCAGAATCTACTCACCTCAACTCTCCAGCGGCAGCCATTGTTGTTGTCACCCATACGCGCATTGGTCACGTGGTTGATTACGTTACTGTTTGTCATCTGTCCATCATCGTATAAAGCCCGCCCTGACAATTTGATTGGATCGCCTGACAGTGGGCTTTAATACTCCCGCTACTATGGAGCAGAGCCAGACCGAACTTCCCCGACCTCAAACTTTGTGGGCGGGACTAAGTTCGGAATGGCACCCAGGCTATTTTAATAGAGTAGAACCTTTAGAAAATGTATTTTAACATTAGTTATGGATTACCTGAATGTTTGATAATAAGAATGTATTAAAAGATAAAGATTTCCAAACAGAGTTTTTAGACAACATCATATTTTTCCAATTTTCTTTAATAGCGTTTATGTAAATTCAACACTGAACTCAAAATTCTTGACCTTCTACATAAATCTTTTGAGAACAAAGTTATGTTGTATCAAAGAAAAAACAAACTTTTCAGTTTCAAATGACATTCTTCAGTTTGCTATCATCATTAGATATCAGGTCTCTCTCTTTCACAGATTTTTCATATTGTACAGGTTTAACTAAACATACTGTAGTCTATTGCAACTGTTTATTTCTATTGAAAGGACAATCTATATATATATATATATATATATATACACTCACCGGCCACTTTATTAGGGACACCTGTCCAACTGCTCGTTAACACTTAATTTCTAAGCAGCCAATCACATGGCGGCAACTCAGTACATTTAGGCATGTAGACATGGTCAAGACAATCTCCTGCAGTTCAAACCGAGCATCAGTATGGGGAAGAAAGGTGATTTGAGTGACTTTGAACGTGGCATGATTGTTGGTGCCAGAAGGGCTGGTCTGAGTATTTCAGAAACTGCTGATCTACTGGGATTTTCACGCACAACCATCTCTAGGGTTTACAGAGAATGGTCCGAAAAAGAAAAAACATCCAGTGAGCGGCAGTTCTGTGGGCGGAAATGCCTTGTTGATGCCAGAGGTCAGAGGAGAATGGCCAGACTGGTTGGAGCTGATAGAAGGGCAACAGTGACTCAAATAACCACCCGTTACAACCAAGGTGGGCAGAAGAGCATCTCTGAACGCACAGTACGTCCAACTTTGAGGCAGATGGGCTACAGCAGCAGAAGACCACACCGGGTGCCACTCCTTTCAGCTAAGAACAGGAAACTGAGGCTACAATTTGCACAAGCTCATCGAAATTGGACAATAGAAGATTGGAAAAACGTTGCCTGGTCTGATGAGTCTCGATTTCTGCTGCGACATTCGGATGGTAGGGTCAGAATTTGGCATCTACAACATGAAAGCATGGATCCATCCTGCCTTGTATCAACGGTTCAGGCTGGTGGTGGTGGTGTCATGGTGTGGGGAATATTTTCTTGGCACTCTTTGGGCCCCTTGGTACCAACTGAGCATCGTTGCAACGCCACAGCCTACCTGAGTATTGTTGCTGACCATGTCCATCCCTTTATGACCACAATGTACCCAACTTCTGATGGCTACTTTCAGCAGGATAATGCGCCATGTCATAAAGCTGGAATCATCTCAGACTGGTTTCTTGAACATGACAATGAGTTCACTGTACTCAAATGGCCTCCACAGTCACCAGATCTCAATCCAATAGAGCATCTTTGGGATGTGGTGGAACGGGAGATTCGCATCATGGATGTGCAGCCGACAAATCTGCGGCAACTGTGTGATGCCATCATGTCAATATGGACCAAACTCCCTGAGGAATGCTTCCAGCACCTTGTTGAATCTATGCCACCAAGAATTGAGGCAGTTCTGAAGGCAAAAGGGGGTCCAACCCGTTACTAGCATGGGGTACCTAATAAAGTGGCCGGTGAGTATATATATATATATATATATATATATATATATATATATATATATATATATATATATATATATATATATATATATATATATATATATATATATAATTTGCAGTTTAAGTGAATACGGTAAATTATTCCATCTATAATGGAATCTACAGTTAGAGTATGGTAACAGTGTTACCATACCATACAGTGGGTTTTTTTTTAAGGTAGATATTCTTATAACAACAGATTTTCCAATTAACTTACTTTTATTATGAAATAAAAACAAATGCAGTCTTCGTTTTCAATTTTCATGATCTATGGTATTTTGAGTGTGTACTTATTCCATCATCATTTAATGACACTACCCTGCACTCTCACGTACACTTTTCATGAACTTGATGGAAGTTGTTTTTATTTATTTATTTTTTTTTTATGTGACTGCTGATATACAGCCATAATAAAGTTGTATGCTTTTTGTTTGAAGAGTGTGGTTTAATCTAAATCACGATATGGATCCCTGGGGCCCCATGATGTAATCATGTCAAACTGATGATATGCTTTAACTGTCACTCTCTCTCCATCTCACTACATCATCGTCTGCATTGCAATTATCGAGCCGATTTAGATGGTATCTCGCTCTTAGGCAATAAGAGGTAAAAAAGGGATTAGATGTAATGTAATAAATCTGTGCTGTTCATCTCATTGATGTCATCTCATGTATCTGTTTGGCTGCAGGTTATATAACATCTGAACCTAAAGCTTTTTAGTTGGAGGATTGGTGGTACACCTCTCAGAATAAAAACTGCAGCAGAATTGAATTCCCCGACCTTCCATCATGTCTGTATTTAATTATTCTTCTTTAATATGCAAGTGCATATGCGTGCTGATATTACAAAGTCTTTTTATGCTACTCAATCAAGTGGTCCCCTTAATTGTGTAATAGGCTTGTATATTTCCATGCTGCCACAACTCATTTACATATTTAGGTCTGTGTTAATGAGTACGGCTAGATTAAGGAGGGGGAGATGAGAGGCTCCACCCTTTATGCCACTGATTTATATATACTCATTAAAATGGCTTGTGCACATCTGCACTTTGTCAGCTGAAAACATCTCAATGTTTATCTGGGTATTACTCTAAAGAAATAAAAGTGAAATGAAAAGAAAACGTTTTATGATTTGCTTCAATAAAAGTCTTAAAAATGTGGCATGAATTTGCATTTATCCCCCCTATAGTTCGTAAAAGGATCTTTTCATATTGAAGTATTATTGGGCCATTTTCCTTCGATAAGTAGCGCAGCTTTCACATGTTGGACAGTAGGCTTTCACGTTATATTATTATTTAGACTCTGTTTGGACTCTGATTGTCCCGTGATCTAAATTATTCTTTTGTTGGGACCCTTCAAAAAGTCTCAATTCTGCCGCTCTTCTGAGCAGTTTTGCTTCCATGTTTGAAGTATATTTAGCTCCACATATCTTCTCATCAATTAGGGCCAGCTTACTATGTTTGCTAAAGCAAAGCATTGCCACAGTGTAATACTGTCACTGTGTAGCAAGTGTGCAAAAAATGTTTATATTTCACTCCAAATCCGTTTTGATAATTTATTTTATATTTGTTTTTAAATTGTATTTTATTTTGGCGGAGAAGCTTTTATTTTCTTGTTTCCTGTTTTCGCGTCATATCCTGTGTGTTCCCGCTGCTTTCCTCAGTTCGCGCCGAGCCGCGCTGGGGAGAGGTAAGCATACAGTGTGGTCTTCTATTTGTTTCTTAAAAATATCAAAAATGTATGTTTTATAAACTCACGTTGTTATATACCTTTGGTTAAATGTTATATGTTTAGTGCAGCGCTGTTTTGGGTTTTTAATTCCTACACTGGTGACATTTATTGGGTCTACTGTGCCAATGTGGTTCTTTTCGTTCTTCTCATTTGTTAAGGTGTATGTGTGGGGAAGCCCGAACCCAAGAACTGCTGTCCTGAATTTTCTTTTGTTTTAAACAGGTATGTGAGTTGTTTAATTAATGTATTCAGTATATTTTTATGGAAAGTTCTTTTTATTATTAATTCAATTTGGCCTGAAAGAATTGCAAATATTGGGCAGATTATTTCCGTTTGCATTTTATTTAATTGTTTTGAATGAATGAATGTATTATTTTATTATTTTTGAACCTCTGAGAGGAGTTTAGTTGTTTTGAACACATTCCTGTCTGAGTTCGCGCCGAGCCGCGCTGGGGAGAGGTGTATGTGTGGGGAAGCCCGAACCCAAGAACTGCTGTCCTGAATTTTCTTTTGTTTTAAACAGAATAAACCTGCCCTACTGCTGCAATACACCTATGGTCCTCGTCTGCTGATTCCTTTGACTGTTATACACAACGCAGAGTTCAGATTAGGGCGGCTACAGTGGTGCCATGACCCGGATCCACACTGCTTCGGACAAGTTCATCGTGGTTCGTGAAGAGTGGATCAACGTCAGCTGGTCACCTGAGGTTGCTTGTTACATTAACACATTTACACAGACTGAATAGTATGACAGAGTTGAACGTGGAATAGTGTTTTGCTCTAGCAAAAAAAAAAAAAAAAAGAAAAAAATTGTTTTTATGTAGAGAATAGTGAGAAAAAAAAAAAAAGCTGAAAATGACTTATGTTAAAGATAAAGCAGACGAGGATAAATGTTCATTGAGTGGTGTTAACTTTACATTTGGGAGAGGGAGAATGATTGAGGCTTTGCCCTTTACCCCAGCTCGAAACACTAATGTTGCAGGCTCTCCAGCCCTTTGTTCTACACGTGTGGTTGAGAATGTATCCTCTAGTAATGTGCACGATGGTGTGGCCCTGGACAATCCCGTTAGTGCTGACCCGCCATTAAGTGACCTTATTACAAGCATTGCACAGCAAGTTGGACAATCTATAATGGATCGTCTTAAGGGTGAATATAGAGAAGGGAATGATATGGGTCTGCAATCTCAGGACGGGGTTGGTCAATCACAGAGTGAACCAACTTACCTCAACTTGACTGGGGCAAAGCTAGTACTGCAGTCAGACGTCAAAGAACCCCCCACATTTAGGGGAGATGGATCTGACAAAAACACTGTTGGTGAGTGGGAAGAGTTAATGAAAATCTACTTCAGAAAACGAGGCACACCCACTAATGAACAGTATTCTGAGATCCTCTCTAAGTTGATGGGAAAGGCTAAGGATATTGTGAGGATAACACTGCGAAGCAGTCCTTCACTAAAGCCTCAGGAAAAGCCGGATATTGTCTACAGCATCCTCAGACAACATTTTAGTGATGTGCCCTATTCATGTATGCCGATGGCCGACTTTTACAACACTGTGCCATTTGCAAGAGAATCGCCTCTTGATTACTGGGTACGCTTGAATAAGGCAGTTGATGCAGCAGAAGAGGGCTTGAAGAGATTAGGGCGGCATGTAGATAACCCTTGCCAAGAAGCAACTATGATGTTTGTGAAACATTGTCCAGACCCAGCTCTTGCTGCTATTTTGAAGTTCAAAGCACCAGACAAATGGACAGCGAGTGAAATTCAGGAGCACATTGATCGTTACCAAATTGAAACCAGAGAGCAGGCATTTTCCAGGTCGAGATATCCTAAATTAGCTACAGTTCATACTCAAGCTCCTGTTCCTGAACCACCATCCTACCATTTAAGAGACATTCCATCACACCAAGAGACTGGTGCAGCAGCCCCGTTACAGTGTAATGACAGCTGCATGAGGACTTTAATCAGTCTTTTTGAACGTACACTCTCACAGAACAGTCAGATTGCAGGCAGGCAAGACTCACCTAGCCAAGTACATCACAAAGCATGCAGGGTTTGTCAGTCTCGAGATCATTCCACCGTCTCACACTGCAAACAGAAACGCTTGTGTTTAGCATGCTTTGAACCAAATCATATCAAGCGAGACTGTCCCAACCGCTCATCTGTCAGAAGCGAGCATGGTCTTCAGTCACAAGACCCTCAGCATTTAAACTAGCTGGCCTGCATGGGATGAGGGGTGGTGTGGGCTCACAAGAAAAGACCCTCAACAATGACATTGAACAGCAATATGAAAAGGCATGTGCAGCAGCACCAGTCGGTGCCAGAGTGATAGCTCAAAACACACAACGAGTTGAGCCATTTGATGAACTGTTTTATACACCTGTGACTTTAAATAACAAGTTTCAGCTACAGGGGATGCTTGACTCAGGTTCCATGGCCTGCACACTGAGTGAGAAGGTGGAACAAATGATGCTGAGTCAGAACTCACTTTCAGAACCAATTCCCCTTTCTCAAGAAATTGTTCTCATTGGTTGTGGTGGGACACTAAGCAAACCCCGCTGCATGTATGAAGTGGAAATGAAACTTTATGGTGAGACATGTGTTGTCCCTGTGTTAGTAGTGCCAGGTCAAAGGGACGATTTAATCATTGGCACGAATGTCATAAGATTTCTCATGCATCAGCTGAAAATTAACAACGATTATTGGCGTCTAGTGTCTAGTCCCAGTCTTCTCCCAGAATGTGAGCAGTTTCTAGACATGATGGCAAGTACTTCTCGATGGAGAGGTGAAGAACTTCCAGAGAAGATTGGCACAGTCAAACTACAACAGTCTGTTACTCTGCTGGCAAGGACTGAACACCTGCTGTGGGGTAAGCTGCCACATAATATCCCCATGTCTCCAGGGAGTACTGTAATCACTGAACCAACTTCATCTAAGTCGATGCCACGTAACATTATGGTTGCTCGCATTATCACTCCTTTATGGGGAGATAGGTGGGTCCCTTTAAAAGTCGCTAACCTGTCAGACAAGCCCATCACACTGAAAAGAAACAGCAAATTGGCAGATGTGTCTCCTTGTCTGGCGGTTGAAGATTTTGAGGTCCTTCAAGGTATCAGCCAGGTTGAAACCACTGCTCCAGAAAAGGGACATGTCGAAGACAGGCCCACAGATCTGAAACTGCGATTACAACAGGTTGGGCTTGGTGATCTTGACATTGACTTATGCCACACTGATGATGCAGGAAAAACAAGGTTGGTCGAGCTGCTTGAGAAATATAACGATGTTTTTTCTAAGCATGCTCTAGATTGTGGCAAGGCAGAAGGCTTTGTGCATCGCATCCGGCTTGTTGATGATAGACCGTTCCGTCTTCCATACCGCCGAATCCCACCAGCCCATTATCACAAGCTGCGTCAAGTCTTATCTGACATGGAGGAACAAGAGATAATAAAGAAATCTGTGAGCGAATATGCCTCTCCGCTTGTGCTAGTCTGGAAGAAGGATGGCAGTCTGAGGATATGCACAGACTTCAGGTGGTTAAATGCAAGGACACTCAAGGACGCACACCCACTTCCACACCAGTCCGACTGTTTAGCTGCTCTTGGAGGCAACACTTATTTCAGCACTATGGATTTGACATCAGGATTCTACAACATTCCTATGGCGGAGGAGGACAAGAAATTCACAGCATTCACAACTCCAATGGGGTTATACGAATATAATAGAATGCCTCAAGGCCTGTGTAACAGCCCTGCCTCTTTCATGAGGATGATGCTCAGCATATTTGGAGATCTGAACTTTAGTAGCTTGTTGTGCTACCTGGACGATCTCCTTGTTTTTGCTTCGAGTGAAAAAGAGTCTCTGGAGAGGTTAGAGGTTGTGTTCCAACGCCTTCGCTTGCACAATCTCAAGTTGAGTCCCAAGAAATGTCACTTTATGAGATCATCAGTGAAATTTCTGGGGCACATCATAGATGGCTATGGAGTGTCTGTCGATCCTGGAAAAGTTGAGATCATTACAAAGATGGCAACGACTGACCTGATGGAGGATGATGGACGCACACCTTCAGCCAAGAGGATAAAGTCCTTCCTCGGTATGGTGTTTTATTACCAGCATTTCATTCCGAGCTGCTCGTCTGTGGCCAAGCCACTGTTTGCTCTAACTGCTGGACAGAAGAGGAAGGGCAAAACCAAAATGACAACGAATGCGGGTTCTTACAGAAAACTGAAACCATCTGACTGGACAAAGGAGTGTGAAACAGCCTTTCTGAGTCTTAAAGAAAAGTTGTTGAATTGTGTTGTCCTTGCACATCCAGATTTTTCACAGTCTCTGATTTTGTCTATTGATGCTTCACTGGATGGACTTGGAGCTGTCCTGTCTCAAGTACCATCTGGAGAGGAGAAGGCTCGCCCCATCGCATTTGCCAGCAAGACGCTGAGTAACTCTCAAAAGAAATATCCAGCTCACAGGCTCGAATTTTTGGCTCTGAAATGGAGTATATGTGAGAAGTTCAGTCACTGGTTAAGAGGTCAGACATTCACGGTGTGGACTGATAACAACCCGCTCACCTACATCATGACAAAGCCAAAACTTGATGCTTGTGAGCAGCGTTGGGTTGCGAAATTGGCACCCTTCTCTTTTGATCTGAAACACATACCTGGGTCCAAGAACACAGTGGCTGACGCACTCAGTAAGGATCCATTTGCAACAACTGTCAGTCATAGGATCATCACTGAGGGCTACTCTCGTCTTCTCATCGAAGCTGATAGCATCAGCCAAGATGGGGTCCAGGATGCGTTCCACCTAAAGGTCCAGAGCCAAAAAGTGGAGAGACCATCTTGTGTCGGTCCAGAACCTCATTGTAGTTTGCAACCTTCACAGAGTGATGCAGTCAAGGCTCTTCTGGAGATGCATGACGAGTGGGATTTGGTTACTGAGACTCGTGCGATAGCACTAATTCAGTCTGTTCAAGATGTGGGCATACCAGGACAAGATCCGCTCCCTGTGTTCACTTTGGATGAACTACAACATGCCCAAAAGCTTGACCCTGATGTCTCCAAAATCTTGCCATTCATAATCCGAGAGAGGCGACCATCAAGACGTGAAAGAGCAAGACTCGGTTTAGGAGCAATGGTGATCCTTAAACAATGGGAGAGACTTAAAATTAAGAATGGGATCCTTTATAGAGTCACTCGAGACCCTCTCAGCAAACAGAAAAGGCACCAGTTTGTTCTTCCTGATAGCCTCAAGGACAGAGCTTTGCAAGGCATTCATGACATGGCTGGACATCAGGGGCAGGCACGGACACTTCACCTGGCAAGACAAAGATTCTTTTGGTCAAAGATGGATACTGATGTGAAGGAGTACGTCAAGTGTTGTCAGAGGTGCATTCTCGCCAAAACACCAGAACCTTGTGCTCGAGCCCCTCTTAAAAGCATAAGAACGTTCGCCCCGATGGAGTTGGTGTGTTTAGACTTCTGGAGCGCGGAGGATAAAAAGCAAAACTCAGTGGATGTGCTTGTCCTGACCGACCATTTCACAAAACTAGCCCACGCATTCCCTTGCACCAATCAAACAGCAAAGCAGGTTGCAAAAAAGTTGTGGGACCGCGTGTTTTGTGTGTATGGGTTTCCTGAACGGATCCATTCGGATCAGGGAGCAAACTTTGAAAGTGAGCTAATTGCTGAACTGCTTCGACTGGCGGGAGTATCAAAGTCTCACACCACTGCATATCATCCCATGGGAAACGGAGGCACCGAGAGGTTCAATCGCACACTTGGCAGCATGCTCAGATCATTGCCACTCAGAGAGAAGAACAAATGGCCTGAACAGATACAAACATTGACTTTTGCATATAATGCTACAGTTCATGAGACTACAGGATTTGCTCCATTCCAACTCATGTTTGGTCGGGTTCCGAGGCTCCCAGTGGATGTGATCTTCAAACAGGTGTTGTGTGATCCAGTGACTACTGATTATAAGACCTATGCCAAAACTCTCATGTCACATCTGTATGAGGCAGCTAGGATAGCTCAAACACATGCTGTGGAAGAACAAGACAAACAGGCAGAAGGATACAACAGGAAAGTACAGTAAAGGTACTCACCTGAACATTGGCGACAGAGTTTTGCTAGCAAACAAGGGTGAAAGAGGGAAGAAAAAGTTATCTGACAAGTGGAATGCCACAGTTTACACAATTGTCGACAGAAATCTCCAAACTCACACATACAAGTTGGAGGACAAAGAGGGTAACAAAAAAGTTGTGCACCGAAACCTGATACTGGACATCAGTTTTCTACCTGTGAGGACAGGCCAGGATGAGATCTCTGTTGTCGGGGTAGAGGAGGCACAAGCCCTGTCGGACTCCTTTGACGCTTTGGAAGAGGGAAGTTTGGGTGATGGAGATAATGCATGGGAGATGAGTAAAACGATGAACTGTGACAGCAATGTCTCTCTGGATCAAGAAGTGTCAGAACCAGGCTTATCCAACCAGAGTCTTGCGACCCCTCACAGTGTAATGGTACTCTCAGGTGAACATACTGATGGCCATTCGGCAGAAGAAGAGTTACATACAGTGAGTCAAGCGCATTCTATGGATACAGAGGTTCTTGTAAATTCAGATGCAAACATGGACATGGGTCATCCTCTAGAGAATACTGACCAAGTTGTTAGGACTCGGGTGGGTCGGGTCAGCAAAAGGGTGAACAGACTCATTGAATCTATGGTTCAAAGACCTTTTGATTTTAGGGATTTGGCAAATTCTGTGAGCCAAAAATCCCAGACCATTCTTACTTGGTTTTGAGTTAATCTGTTTAGAGTTCTGTTCATGGACAGTTCAGCAATGTAATTTTAATGGGATATTGTTTTCCTCTAATTTGTATCTTGTGTTTATGGGTGTAAAGTTGGCACAGAATTGTATGGTGTAAATGGCATCATATTGATCTGAGAAGGGCAGAGGCCTGATCAACCGTATGTCCCTTCGAAACCTGTTTTGTAGGTGGCTCTCAAGCCGAGTGTTATACTAGGGTATAGCAACCCTGTGCTAAATGTTCATCAAGTTTGTCAGTTTTCCATGTATTGGGATCGTAAAATTTAGACTGACTTGGATTTTGGTGAAATATAGGAGGGGTGGATGTAGCAAGTGTGCAAAAAATGTTTATATTTCACTCCAAATCCGTTTTGATAATTTATTTTATATTTGTTTTTAAATTGTATTTTATTTTGGCGGAGAAGCTTTTATTTTCTTGTTTCCTGTTTTCGCGTCATATCCTGTGTGTTCCCGCTGCTTTCCTCAGTTCGCGCCGAGCCGCGCTGGGGAGAGGTAAGCATACAGTGTGGTCTTCTATTTGTTTCTTAAAAATATCAAAAATGTATGTTTTATAAACTCGCGTTGTTATATACCTTTGGTTAAATGTTATATGTTTAGTGCAGCGCTGTTGTGGGTTTTTAATTCCTACACTGGTGACATTTATTGGGTCTACTGTGCCAATGTGGTTCTTTTCGTTCTTCTCATTTGTTAAGGTGTATGTGTGGGGAAGCCCGAACCCAAGAACTGCTGTCCTGAATTTTCTTTTGTTTTAAACAGGTATGTGAGTTGTTTAATTAATGTATTCAGTATATTTTTATGGAAAGTTCTTTTTATTATTAATTCAATTTGGCCTGAAAGAATTGCAAATATTGGGCAGATTATATCCGTTTGCATTTTATTTAATTGTTTAGAATGAATGAATGTATTATTTTATTATTTTTGAACCTCTGAGAGGAGTTTAGTTGTTTTGAACACATTCCTGTCTGAGTTCGCGCCGAGCCGCGCTGGGGAGAGGTGTATGTGTGGGGAAGCCCGAACCCAAGAACTGCTGTCCTGAATTTTCTTTTGTTTTAAACAGAATAAACCTGCCCTACTGCTGCAATACACCTATGGTCCTCGTCTGCTGATTCCTTTGACTGTTATACACAACGCAGAGTTCAGATTAGGGCGGCTACAACTGCTTCATTTCAGTGTAGAGACACTGTACATCTTAGACAGAAGACAGACAGACTTAGACTTATTTTATTTTGTCATTTTGTACACACAAGTGTAAACAAAAAGAAATTTTGTTAAGTACAGTTCAATCCGAAAAACTCACACGAAGAGAAAAGACAATTAGGAGATAATATTACTTTGTCTTTGGCGCTCAGACCTCGGCAGGAAACATAGCACTTAATTTTGATAGATATGCAAGAACAGGAGCAAAGAACAGGGCTGTTTCCCCCCAGGCCTGAAACTGGTAGTGGAGTGGAGATAGATGAAGTTGGTCAGTCTGTAGACTGCTGGTTAGCGAGACGGTCTGCTGAGCTTTATGGGGAGATCCAGTGGTGAGCTGCGTGAGCTGATACTAGATCTTCACTCAGGGACCTGGAAGTCCAGTTTGGATAACACAGGTTGAGAGAACCTGTCCATGATGAGCAAGCATGAAGCGACAGTGGAGAGGAAAAACTCTCCGTTGGGAAGAAACCTCTGGCAGAACCAGGCCCAACATGGCGGTCTTCTGCCGGACCGGTTGAGATGAGACAGGGAATGCGGTAAGAGTCTGTGAGGAATGACACTTTAGCTACAATGGTGGAGGAGGGGCTGGAGGTGGGTTGAAAGGGTGTCATCTGAATGAAGTCACACGGCGCATCTGCCGCCTGCGCACAGGAGCAAACAGTGACGATCGGAGGCCTTTTACGATGAACTTTTAATGCCGATTGGCTTTCATGGAGGTTTGGTTCAAAGCTGATTGGCTGTGTCGCAGGTGGATGAAGGAAAGCAACAAGTTTGTGCAGCCTTGATAAAGGTAAGCAGCAGCGATAAAAACATTTTGATTGAAAAAAAAGTGATGTAAACACATGACTGTATAGTTACTGTTCCAACATTCAGTTTTTTTTGTTGTTGTTGTTATTTTTTATTAACCATTGTACATAACATATAGCAGTCTGAATCTAAAGGCAATATACAATGTTTGGGACAAAAAAGTGCATTTAAAAGCCTAATATGCCCTGAGAGTCTAGTGTGTATTTGGCAGGTTTGTGTAAAATTACCTACAGGACTTCTTTTAGCTCTTTCAACAATAACTTTTGTTTTTGTTTTGGGGGTTTTCTTTCAGTACTTTAGTTTTAGCTTTTCAATTTTGCAAAAAAAAACACAAGAACTGACCCCCTGCACCACACGATCCCCTGCTCCCTCTGAAGGGAAATGAAAAAAAAAAAAGTGTCCCAACTATGACATTGAGAATTCATGTGACAGGGCCAGTAAGTTTATAAATGTATAACCACATGCTCCAAGTAGGGCGTCCAGATTTTGAGAAAGATTCTCTATGACTTTCTGTGGTTGTAAGTTATCCTTTCCAGCTGTTTTATGTCTGATGATTTATGTGAGTAACACCATAGGTAACAAAAGTGGATTGTATGTTATTTAGATTTCCGAGAGCGTGACCCTGCCTATGAAAACCCAGCTAAAGTCATTTTTTGGTGAATCTCAACTTAATGTATAAAACCATTCTACACAATGTTAAGAATGTATTCTGAAAAATTCAGATTGATATCTCTGTCAGAGATATCAATATCTCTGAGAAAAGCCTCCAGAGCAGTGTTTTGCTCTTCTTTCAGTGAAGAAATACTCTGTAATTCCGATAAAACTTGCTCGATAGCCATGCTAACGCTAGTTTCATCGGCTGAAGCCGCCATGTTCTTTAGACTGAACTGTCGCGCTTTTCGATGCGTCACACCTCAACCCGCCTCAAAGCCAACGCTGATTGGACGTTCGTTTGGTGAACGGCTCCAAAATGTATTTGACGGAGTCTCCAGACTGATCTGCGAGCGAAACATTGAAAGCTCGTGAGATCAGGATGGTCTCACGAGGCTAGATTCTCCCACCAGAGCTAGTCTTATGGGCCTCTTGGTTGCTTCTTGGATTATTGCTGTCCGTTCATGTTCAGAACTTGCCTGATCTTGGCATGTCTTTAGTTGTGCCTCTTTAATACTTGATGTTTTCAAAACTGTCAAAATTGTAAACATTCAGCAAACATTTCTATAGTCTAACCCTGTTTTAATCCTCCTCCTGTCTTGCAGGTTGTGCTTCTTTATGATTGTGTTTACTCTTTAATATTTTCAGAAGAAATCTGCAATTTCTTGACAGAAATACTGTTTTTTGAACGAGATATAATTACTTGCAGTTGGACTATGAAAGCTAATATTTTTTCTCAGTATTTTATTAGTTGTATCAGAGCAATGGAGGTTTGCATTTGCATGATGACTAAATGTGAACAGATAAAGTATAAATTATTATTTTAAGATGTTGGTAGGTTGTTTCTATGCAAGTTATTTTTCTATCACCGTGCAGAGGCTAACATGATGTTACTGTTTATCCTGTCAGATGACTTACTCCTACTTTGTGTTATCAGACAAGCATCACAAATGCACTGCACATGCTAAATTATTGTGACATCAGTACAAATGGAAAATCCTAATGATGTTAACCTTTAAATATTCTAAATGGGGATGAATATGTTTTAGTTGTGTTCAGTAGAGAATTAGAAAGAGAGAGGTCCTTTTTATTTGGATGCCTTTGCCTCAGGGCTGCTTGTAGTAGTGCGCCTGTTCTCTCTGGTTTGTTCCAACCATGCAGAATAATGAAAATAAGTGTGTCCATTAGAGCAGTTAATCATATTTGGCCTGTAACATTGGTCTATGTTTTCATCCAAGACTGTTGCTCTCTTGTTCTCGGCTCTTTTTTTATGCATATATACTGTAGAGGGTCACACACTAGTGTGCACACACAAGTCCACACACAGATGCACAATCCAGGCCTTCATGCAGACAAAGTGATTTAGCGTTTGCACACAGACAGTGGTTTCAGTCCTCTGTTCTGCTGCCTCCTCCCTCCTACTCCTCCTTTTCACTAAACAACACAGCACTCTTCTAAACCCCTGAGGAGAAAGAGCAAAATTTACAAGAGGAGCATGGGAGATCAGTGGTGCTGTTGTGTGCTGCTAACAGCATCCCTTTGACTCGGTACCAGAGGTCAGGCCATGGCTCCCAAAGTCTGCTGGTCTTTTTAGTGCATGTGTGTGTTTGCCCGCACATGTGGTCGTGTTCTTTAATGTGTGTCTTGGCATTTGGATGAGTGTTAGCCTTTAGGGTGCATGAAACCCCGCCAGCTAATGTTACGGGAAAGTCACAAACTGTTTTTTGTGGCAAACTGATGTCACATGACAGCACAGCATGTGCGTACTCTTTTCATACACACTGTAAACTATAGTGTTTGGCTCGTGTTGAAAGCTGAGGTGCTGGAGCGGCACTGGGATGAGCAGTTTATCTTTATGGCGAGTGATAGTCTCCCAGTTGAGATTGGCTTCGCTCCACGGTACTCTGTAAGTCTCTTATCCCCTTTGACACCACCAAATACTAGTAGGACTCATAATTTAATAGGATTGGATTTGCAATTTTCATCAAAGTCTCCTTTAGGACAGTGTGGTAAAGGTGTTTTTTGGGGAGATATTTTTGGAAACATTTATTTATAAAACTTATGATAGTCAAAGGTTGTTTGTTACTAGTTAAAGGTGCTCTGTTACATTTAGTAAGTATCTTTTTCAACGTGAGTGAAAAAGATATACGTTTGGGACTAGTATTACTGCACTGTACTCTTTTTTTATTTTGGTAGAAATACTGTAGGACAGTGGCGACTTGTGGAGTTTTCTCCGGTGGGCTATAACTTCAAAATAGACTTATACCAAAAACCAATCAAATATTAGTATACTAATATACACACAAACATATTTATATAAATGCCAACAACAAAAAACATTATAAAACTTTCTGAAAAGTTCTTTAAATACGTCTTGCCTGTCTTTATCCATGCTGGGTCAGATTCTTAACTTTGAAAAAGACGGCAGGTAAAGCAGAGTAAAGCGATAGCCTCACTAGCAAAGCCTTGTTGCTAAATAATTATATAAACCTTTCAATCAGCTGCACTTCGTAACACACGACTGTGACGTCAGCGCCTTGGCTTTCGGCTCTGGGCGCAGGAGAGCTGCACCCTAGGATGGTCCTATCTTTTGCATTGCAGAGGAGTTACTGATTATGTACAACTTTTAACAAGAGTCTATGGTCAAAAATGTTTGCGCCCCAAGGTGGAAATACGTCGAATGAATGACGAATGAAATAGCTTTACTTGTCATTAAAGATTCAATATTTGTCTTGCACATCTAAAAAAATTACATAAATATAATTCGAAATATTTTCATTTTAGATTTTATTTTGTATTTGTTTTTTATGTCTTAATCAAATTAATCAGCAGATTGTAGCGGCGCCCTAGCGCCTACGGTACTAATGTAGGATGAAATCTCATTACACTTCATCCATCCTGAGTTACTTCACTCAAGAAAGTTCTAATCTGTTCTAAATGAAAATGCACTGTAAAAAACAGACGTACAGTTCTTGTTTGAGTGGTATTTCTCTTTTGTCCTCAATTTCATTGATTGAAGTTATTGTCTATAGTGCTGACACTGTGGTGTCTTTTGGAAGTCAAATGATATTACCATAAAAAATATACTATTCTAACAATTATATAATGTAATTACTAATTTCAAAAGTTTAATAACAAAATTAATAAAAAAAAATATTTTTTATTATCCTTTCATTCATAATTATTATACAACATACAACTTTTAGGATATTTAGAAACAAGGACCAATTGCGCAGTGTAGTCCTAGATTTGCTGCAATTGGGTCTGGGTTATATTACACAGACAGAATCAAATGTATTAATATACCCCAAACAATTTATGATTAAATGCCCCTTAAAAAATTCACAAGAAATCACATTTTTCCTCAGCATTTAGGCTTCTGGCATGATTCTGGACTGTAGAATATTTAAATGTACAAGACGGTTTCCTGGTAGAAGCTAAATTTTAAACATGTTTGTCTTATGTCATTTGTAAACAGGATTTAAGTTTTTTTATTCTATGCCAGACTTCCCCCCTCTGATAAAAAAAAAGGTCAGTATGCTGAAGTTATATATGTATGTATGCTGTTAGATCTTGGAATCACTAAGCCTGAACCAACTCATGAACAGGAATGTTTTAAAACACCAATATCATGCTTTAATAGTTTGTTATAAATTAACACGAATGGGTGTATTTATAAAGGAAAGTTCATGAGCAGACTTTTTTGCTTGGGGGAGTTTGCTTGCCGATAGTCGTTTTTGCAAGCGAGCTTGAAGGCAAAGCATCTGGTGATCATTGCTCCGACTGGACAGAAAACATAGAGGTCCAAAGAGCTCGGACCCAAAAAATTATCTAAGGAGTTCTGCATGTTGCATTCCTGCTCTGCATACTTCTGCTGTTATTATGTCTGCAAAAATATTCATATCATGATGTGATTGTGAAAAACAACTCACTATTTCTAAATTGGGAATAGCATAGGTGAGTAAATACTACAGTATAAGACAAAAAAGAAGATGTATTCTCCGTGTACCAAGTATTGCTTTAGTATAACATTCTCTACTTCTGCAGACTCTGCTACCGATGCTTGTTAAGCCACAAAGATGCTTCCTGTGAATAATCTGATCAAAACAGGTTTCTATTTGTAATGGAAACAGCTGTGTTTTTATCTGCTTGTTTGTATTGTTTGAGTTAACTGAATCATTAGAACCAGGTCATTAAAGTTATTAATTTAAAAGGTTAGTTAACTTAATCATTCAGTTCATACGCTACTTTTTTTCACAGTTAAAACAGGCAAGAAGCATGGTTTTGGTCAAGCTTAGTGTACTGCTTCCAGAGCTTAACTGCATTTTTTTTTCTCTACAAGCCTAAAATAGGCAACAAGCACAACCTTAATAGCATTCTAGATTAATTTACAGCTAAAACAGGTAACACAGATCAACCAGACCTTTCAGTTTCTCACCTCAAGAAGTACGTCTCATTCATTTTCCAAACAAGGATTTTGGCTCCTTGGTTCCTAGAGTTTTCAAAAGTAGAATGGGAGGCAGATCTTTTATTTATCAGGCACTTCTCCTATGGAGCCAACTACCAGTTTCAGCCTGTGAGGCAGACACCCTGTCTACTTTTAAGGCAATATTTCAAACTTCCTTTTTAAAATGCTTAAACCTTAAAGTTAGAGTGGCTCCGGTTTTCCTGAGCTATCTGTATAGGTATGCTGCTATAGGCTTAGACTGCTGGAGGGCAACCAGTGTAAACTGTGGTTTATCAGACTGACAGCTCCCCAAGCTGATTAAAAATATTTTTATACAATTTTCAACAATTTAGCAGTAGTCCATCATATTGTTTCAGCTGTGCTTTTATTTTGAAATACCAGCTGCGAGATCTTGACAGGAAATGTCAAGATCTTGACAGGAAATGATACAGGGTTGCCAGGGGCAACCGCAGATCCAATGCAAAAGGTCCAGGAGGCTGGTGATTTACTAAATATTAAACAATCATTCCAGCTCCCAAATAAGTAAAAAATGGCCACTGTTCTATTCAATACGAGCACAGCAATGACATATGATGTTATGCAATAAACTTTATATCAGGAAAGGAGCCATCCATCCATCCATCTACGTATATTCTCCTGCTATTCCATCAGAGTACCAGTGGGGCTGGTGTCTACCGCAGGCGCCGTACATTTTAATGCATATTTTCTCTGTGAGAAAACATCTGTCAACATATAAAAATGCTACTTGAAAATCACAAAACAATCCACATAAATTAGTATTAATATCTATGGATGAATTCCAAAACATTTTGTCTCTTTAAAACTGTACACCTTTCTCCTTCTTATCTGAAGGCCACCCAGTCTGGTTTCACTATTGTCTACTGGTCCTTTAGGTTTACATAATAAAAATCCTAATCTTTTTTTACAGTTATAAAAAAACAGGATATTTAAAAAATATATCTTTATATGCTTTTTGGGCAAATTTGAGAAGAAATATGCAGGATAAAAGCAAAGCTTTTTTTTTTCTAAGATACTTACATACAGAGTGTGTGCATCCAAAGGGATGCACGCTCTGAAGTTTTGCTTTGTATAATGGATCATATCAAATATTTAATAAAGAGCATGCACAAAGATCTCTGCTCAGCAGAATACAGTGTGTATGATGCAATTTTCAACATAGGATGATGACTGTAGAATGGTAGATAATAGACATGATATATATGTTGTTTCACACTTTTTTTTTAGATTATACAGAAAATTTGATATCTCAACTGATATCTGAGGGTTGTAAAATAAGTAACATGATACAAAATGCATGCCTAGAGAACAATCTATAAGTCATGAAGTGGCCTGAATATGTTGGACTGATATTAAGTGGCAATATCTATAGTGCAGTATAACTGTTTTTTTGTTGTTTTTTTTAACAGGGAAGCACAGGAATGCTTCAGTTTGAGTTTAATTGCTGTTATAATTTTAAGTAAAAATCGGACAGTGTTTCTCCTACTCTAAGTAGTATGTAAACCAGATTCCAGCATCATCAAGTCTTTTAATGGTCCGATCATGCACCCTAACAACCCATCAATAATTTTGTATGTGAGTAACCGTTTTCGATTACTAAAGATAAGTGGTTGATTCATTATGTAAATTATATTATTTACAAAGCTGACTTCCCCTGATATCACCAGATATGATAAAGCATCTAAACTGACGAAAAATCAGATCTTGTTGTTGCAGCGCTTAGAGCTCATTGAAAATACATAGGGATGATCAGACTGGATGCAATATTTTGTTACTGCGAATGAGGTACACCCCTGGTCTGTTTAGGGCAGACGTACTCGTATAACATAATTCAATGGAAATGCCATAAGTCAGACAGTGAAAGAGACACAATTGTAGAGTAAAACAGATCGTCTTGGGGAAAATACAAAGTATAATCTCTGAGATTCATTGTAAACTTGCCATGTTTGCCCTGATGGAAAACACACAGTGGGTTTGTACCAAGTGGGGCAGACTTGGATATACGTAATCAATATAATACATTCAATAAACTGTTAACTTGACCCATGATAGAGGCTCAAGAGAACAGAATTTGATTAAGTGAAAAAAAAGTCATAATTTTCATCCCCGAATATTTCCTTAGTATTTATTTTTTTTCTCAATTAGTCAAAATTAAATGAAACAGACATTATTTTTCTCCAGTTAGTTTACAAGAGATTCTCTGGGTAGACACAGCTCCTAATGTTCTCAGGTCCAGGAAACACCCCTGCACACTTCTTTATGAGATTGTCAAAAAAATTAAATAAAAATCTACAGATGGCACGTGAGAGATATTAGCTGACATGATAAAGTAACTACAACTTGCCCGACTGCAACATTTTAAAGGAATAGTACACCCAAAACATGATTAGCCTTCATTTTCTACTCATCCCCATACTGAACAACACTCTGGAGTACTTTTTTGATATCTCAAATGCATCTGGAGATCTGGGAGGCTTCTTGCTGTCTGCTGACATTCAAATAATGGAGGTCTATGGCGCCCGAGGCAGAAAGGTCCATAAAAGTCCACAAAAAACGTGTCAATATTCCTCCATACTGCTCGTCCAATGTATTCCAAGTGTCCTGAGTGGGTAGCGTCCATAATTTACTCAAAACGAAGTCATTTAGAATGTTTTTAGAGCATAAACAGTGGTGTATAGGATTTCCTGAAAGCGCGTGCATGCGAGTTCATGAGTCTACGGAAACCGCGGCAGACCAAACCAGATGAAAGTGCGCATTCAGCTCGGCAAAGAACTCATGCTCTTCCTCAACACTGAAGTCCTCAGACATTTTTCTTTCGTTGTTTCTTTCTTTGCACAGGTAAACAGCACATTTCTTCTTCTACGCTTGCATTATCGGCAGAGCAGATGCTGAATGCGCACTTTCATCTGGTTTGGTCTGCCGGGGTTTCCGTAGACTCGTGAACTCGCAGGTGCGCGCTTTTAGGAAATCCTATACACTACTGTTTATGCTCTAAAAACATTCTAAATGACTTTGTTTCAAGTAAATTATGGACGCTACCCACTCAGGACACTTGGAATACATTGGACGAGCAGTATGGAGGAATATTGACACGTTTTTTGTGGACTTTTATGGACCTTTCTGCCTCGGGCGCCATAGACCTCCATTATTTGAATGTCAGCAGACAGCAAGAAGCCTCCCAGATCTCCAGATGCATTTGAGATATCAAAAAAGTACTCCAGAGTGTTGTTCAGCATGGGGTTGAGTAGAAAATGAAGGCTAATCATGTTTTGGGTGTACTATTCCTTTAATAAAAACCTTTGTCCATTGCTTATCTGAGGTATGAACCAGCTTGCTATAACTCTACACTGCAAGAAATGTCCATAACTTCCCAGTGTGAAGTACTTTGAAGGAATTTTATGTAATAATGTTTTTACCGACCTTTCAACCATATTTACCACTTTTAGGTAAGGAAGTTCTGACAACTCCACTGGCAATGGGCAACATTTTGAGTGATTTACATTAAAGAAACATTACAAACAAACAAAAAAGTTGTAAAAAAAAAAAAAAAAAAAGAACACAAGAATTTTGTCCTGCGGAAAAGGTCAGAGCAGAAAAATAACAGGGCCTCTTCTCTTTTTTACAGACTTTTTTTTCTTCTTTATTTACAGTGCACTTCCTGTTTATCGCAGCCAAGCATCAACTAAACATATGAGGACTTTATGATGTGCATGGCTGTTCAAGTATCTAATGGATAAAAATGCATCTAATTCACATTTTCTTTTTCTCTTATCGACATTTTGAAGGTTTGCTCAAAACCTGCATAACATTTGGATGGAAACACAGCTTCTCAAATGTTTGACACTATTTGGTAAAATCCTAATTACTAAGGATCCTTCTTTTGACCTAAATGAATGAACCAATAACTCAAAAAACTAATAAATGTTTTCTCAAAGCATACAAACTAAAATAAATTACTGAAGGGAGGCCTTACATTAAAGCTGTAATAAACCTTCAAATTCTGAACCTAATATATACAATCAATATTAATGGCAGTATTACAGTTCTGACCAATATGATACACCCTTTGCTCCTAGGCTTCTCTCGGATGTATTAACAGAGGATAGAATAGCATCTTCAGAACTCTACCTTGAGTCAGGTTACAAAACATGGTAAAAACCTTCATAATAGCTTGGTGGTTGCAGGGATGGATGAGGGAGAGTGGTGCTGCAGTGCATGGATGTGTTTCATCTCAACCCTCCACTCTAAGAGGTGTAAGTAAGTAATAGTAGAGAGCTGTCTTCTAACATCTCCCATCACCACATCAGTCAACACCTGCTCTTGGGACTGAACAACATACACAATGTCACCTGCACACCAACACAGGAAAACAGAACCCCAAAGCAATTTCATGACATGAGGAGGCAAGTGTTAAAGGCAAGAGCCTGCAGGGTCATATGTCAACAGCTAAGGGGCCTGAAATCATGTCAGGATGCACTTATCCCATTGCAGCTCCTCACATCACATTTTTCAACCAGATACTCAAGCCACCTTTTTTCCTCTTTATTACTGTCCGCGCCTCTCAAAAATGGTATTCTGAAAACTCTCACCAATACCTATGGAGTGGCAAGGTGATAGTACCCTGTCCCTTCTTAATTCAGGGCTTCTAGTCAGGCTGGCTGGCTGAGTGCTGGCAGAGAGCCAGTGATGGATGACGCTCGGCTCATTAGGGTGAGACAACAAAATCAATAGATTAAGAGTAGGGGTGTACGCGTCTCACAAGAGGCAGTAAAAACCATGGGGACAGTCTATTCCATGGCAATGAAGTGTATCATAGTTTAGGCATTTGGATGTGTGTGTGTACCTGGGTGTGTGTGGCTGTAGAAAAGGGAGAGGGTACGGGCTGAGTGATTGATGCTGATGGATATGGATAATGGATAAACTCAAATGTAAGAGCTCTCAACGGGAAGCGTTTGTGTGTGCTCATGTGTGTATGAGCAGAAAAATAAAGAAGATTCAGTTTTAAGGAGGTAAAATACAGCTTTGGAGTTTCAGTTTGCCAACAAACAAAGTTTTTTTTCCCCATGTTATTAAAAAGTGAGGAAGTGTTTTTTTCGTCATGGATATACAGCCTCCATGAGCAACCCTGTCGTCTCAGAGTCATATCAGTACTTATGTGTGACAGAAATTGTCTTATTTGAATTGGAGGTTGGTTCCTTTGTGCTGCAAGGTATATCACTTCCGCCTGTGGCGAAAAGTACCAAAAAAACAAGTTGTTGTTGTTAAGCCTTCAAACTGAGATAAATATTTGATACACCATGGAGGCCAGCCATGCATATATTTATTAAGAATTAATTCAGTTGTTTCAGGTGATCGTAGTTTAAAACAAGAGTGCAGGAGGATGCATGACCTTGTTCCTATGTTTTTTTCTTTTTCTCAAAACAGAAGAAAAATTTATGCTAAAACAGTCTCTTCCACAGGTACTGAGACTCCTTTGAACCTTTACACATTGGGTTTCTTTGAAATGACACACTGATACATTCAAAAGAGTTTAAGATGATATAGCCAAATTAGCCTTTTTTTTTTTTTTTTTTTTTTTTTTTTTTTTTTTTTTTTTGGTGCAGCTACAAATTTCTATGAGGAAGAAGCTGTTCTGTAATCTGCTGGACCTGAATCAGATTCGTCGAAGCTTCTTCACAGAGGGCAGCAGGGAGAACAGTCCATGGTGGGGGTGTGAGGGGTCACTGATAATGTCACGGGCTCTCGACATGCAGCGCTGGGATGAAATGTCTTTTATGGAGGCAAAAGGAGCCCCGATGATCTTCTCTGTTGTTTTGACTACTCTTCTCACCTTCTTCCAGTCTGTGGCGCTGCAGTCTCCACACCATACAGTGAGACAGGGCCGATTCTTCCTGAAGTCGACGATGATCTCCTTCGTTTTCTTCACATTCAGGATCAGGCTGCTGTCTCTGCACCAGTCCACCAGCTACAGTACCATTACAGTGTAGCTCTAGCTGTATGTTTGGAGTTGATGTGTGGCTGTCCAGAATTTCCCGCTCGGCTTTTTGTAATTTCCTACTCAGTGATGTGATATTCCATGGCTCTCCTTAACTAGACTTTGATGGGACAGCCATGCCTTGGACTAATGGACTTAACCATGCTTTGTGAATTTCTCAAACCATGTTATATTTTTATACCAATCTAACCCCACCACTTATGTGGTTTGTTCCATTGTCTTCATGTTGCTCCTTGTTCTCTGATGTTCTCCAAGAGACATTTGAGGTCTTCACAGAATCATTGCCATCACATCTGGAAAGCAGAACACAGAGTCCACTTCTCCCCTCCTTCAGAGACAGAAGCAAAGGTTAGGAATCTTTTCAAATTTACTTTCAAAGGCTAATTTTGCCACTGTGTGTACAGTTAGTAGTTAGATACTGATTTGTTGATTAAGAAGTAGTGCCCTGAACCAGTCAGTGTTGGGATCTGGAGCTGTACCACCTTCCTCCAGCAGAGTGCGCCGTGGGTCTCCTGGAGCTGAAGTCTTCCAGCACACCTGAGACGCATCTACTCATCAGGAGACCTCCCCTTTATAACCAGCTGCCAGACCTTGCTTCGACGCCGCAGTGTTGACCTTAGTTTGGAAACCTGTCTCTAGCCTGAAGCTCTGGATGAGCTTAACCTGCCAATCTGCCCTGGAGAGCCTACCTGAAGATTCCTATATGGATTCCCCTGCTGCTCTTAGTGAAGAGCTGGAAACTCTGATCAAGGTCTGCCATTCAAGTCAGAAGCTAGACGCTGCAGCTGCTCTAGAACTCTGCTGAACAAACAGTCTCTGGACCCAACGGTTCCCTCTCTCTCTCAAAGAGAAGCCCGGACTCAGTCAAGGTATAATCCTGAATTATCAAAGACTCATAACTCATCTGCCTGCCTTCTAATCAAACTATCATCTCTGCAGACTTCAGTGAACCAGCCCGGACCAGTTCCAGACCCAGTACATTATCTTGTGTTTTGTGAAACATTCAATAAACTCTGTTAAACTTTTACCCAGCCTCCGTTGTGTTCTGCATGTGGGCTAAGAACCTTAAACCCATCATGACAGTCAGGTTGGTTGATTGATTAATTCATTGACTTTATTGATCTCACAGTGGAGAAATGTAGTTGTTTCATCAGCTCAAAAAGAAAAAGCACCACAAGGTGTATGGAGTAAGTATAGCCAGGCTAATTGATGGAATATTAGGGCCTTAGGTAGGGCCTTATATTATTATAAGACCCTACCTCAGTGAAGCCTTTTTATGTTTACAGATTATTTCTCATATCACATTTATTTCAGTAGTTTGTAGTGTTTACATTTTATCACTGTTCATTAAACATAATCACACTTTGATAGGGATTATTAGTATTAATAACAATACACCTTTTTAGAGCTGTGGTTGTGTGTGATTATTTTATAACATTAACCGATTGTCTCTAAGAGGTGAATCAACTTCCTTTGAGTTAGGAAGTTGAATAGACAGAGGCAGTATTTTTGTAGTGGTTAATGCAGTTAATCTGCTTGAGTTATTAACCAAATTATATATGTTTACGTTTCAATAGCCAGTCCAAGCATCCAGCCACAAAGGTAAGTATGTTAATAACACCTGGTTATTGAGCAAATTGTCAGATCATTTGACCAACATTTACGTTGCTAGCTATCCTTGAATAAAATAATTAAAAATTTTACTATAACCCTGCTTATACTTATTAATGAAATCACAAACAAATTTGTAAAATTTCACAACACACCGTATAACACAAGAGAACTCAAATAAGTTTTCGTGTGGTCTTATCTTCAGGAGGTCATAAGTTATGGCTGCCACTCAGATGCATTGTACCTTATCATTTCCTCTTACAGTTCAAGTCCTGCGAAGCTACATGCAGAGCTGCTTCTCCACATACCCACACACTCACTTGTGACAGTAGATAGACGTCAACAGTTTATTGTATGTGGTCTTCCACATAGCAGATGTCTTCCTGTGTGGGGCAGTTTTCTGTTAAACCAAAGTCTTTGTGATTTCCCTGTGTGACCCTGAACTGCAGCTGACAACCCAACTCCAGACGGTTATGGCTCCACTTCACAGTAAAGACAGTGAGGGTTAATGTTGGCTTTCCTCTATGACTGCTTCCTATCTGCAATTATGGACTAGAATGACTTTCTCAGAAGTAATGGAATTCCCAAGTAAAGTTTATTCAATGGATCTGCACTCTACTCCCTAGCAGAGCAGTAATTGAATAGAAATCAAACCTAATTGGATTTTTTAAGAAATGCCACTGAATAGTGAGTCTCTTTTCCCTAGGAAGAGGTTGTGCTGGATAGAAAAGTCTATGTGTATTTGTGTGTTCCTGTGATTGAAGAGAGAGACACAGCTGAGGCTGTGCTGAGCGATGAATTAGATTAGACTAATCATTTTCACTGTGAGAGCTCAGATTTGGTGGCCTGGTGCAAATGATGGTTCCCCAGTGTGCTTGGAACATGCTGACAGTCAGCAGAGGGCTGAGCACTCCCCACCCTGCCGTCACATAAAACAAACAAATGAACTGAACATTCTGTACAACACGTTTGTTCACAAAGCTATGAAGACACGAGCTGTCTCTGATGTGCTGTACTGCACCTTAACGTAACCTATTTCTAGAAATTGCTTATGTTTAGTGCAGTCATTTGTGTCCAGCTCAAAACCACTGGTGCCTTCTTCGACTTCCTTGTGCTTTACAATGCTTTACCACAGGCTATTCACATATGCTGACCTTTACAGGAGTTTATAGCTCTCTTTTTCCACAGCCACAAACATTTAATTATTGAATAAAAATTGTATATGATATACCTCCTAACATTTTGCATAATTTTAAGGTAGAAGAAAAGCAAAATACAGCATTTCTAAATGTTGGAGAACATTTATACTCACCTTACACTGCCAAAACAAAGGCAACCCCTCAGCCTGATGCTACCTCCTCTGTGTTTAACAATAAAAGAAATCCTTTCAAGTTGGATGCTTTATAATAATACATATTTATAAAGACTTTTGATGCAAGGGGACTTCTGCAGGCATTTGGTTGCACTGGAAGTTACTTATCATAGGAGCGGGTAGAGGGTTGAGTTATTGTACAAGGGTCAAAAATCAGCTGATTTGAAATTAAGATGTTATGTGTTCCATTTATGATAGAATTTCTAGGTCTATGACATACATTGCCAATAAAATTCACTGTAGTGTGGGGCAAATTTGCCCTAATGGGCACCAAAGTCGCGCATACAATTTTTTCATTTGTTGCACGCAGTTGCAGCTCACACTGTAAGACAAAACCCTGCGGTTTCGTCTTACAAGATGACTTGGATAATAACACGTTGTGATAAAAACCATATACAGCACTGGGACTTGCTCAACAGCCAATATTGCACAGTGACGTCACAAACTTGTAGGTGGCAGTAGTCTGTTTAGACAAATATGGATGTCTCCGGTAAAGCACATTCAAATGAAAAGGAATTAAGATAATTAAAAACACTTATGATTTATGAAACAGTATGTAATAATTTCATATTTAAAGTACTTTTAGAAGTTTGAATTCTGAATATGACCAGACTTCTCCTTTAAAATACAAAGAATAAAAAAGTTTGCACCAGAAGTTTTAGAGGAAACCTAACCCTAACATCTGTGAATATACCCACACTAATTTAATTCCTTTGGTATATCCCATTTCCTTAGGGCTAACAGTAATGCTGTATTTGTGGAAGAGAAATTTAAAGCTAAGGTAAGATTGATTTAAGATGACTTCAAATAAATTCCCCTTGGAACTGACTCCCTGAATGCATTTTTGCTGTTGATTGTAAAAATAACAGCACCTAGCCCTTCATGCAGTAATTTATCTATTTAGTGTGTCCACACCTGTAACTAAATTAGTCCTGAAGAGTGTGCAGTAACTTTTTCTAATTCAGGACTTCTTTGTAATGTGAAATTTACTCAGCTACTGTGAATAAGGGTTTGTCACGCCCACACAGCTGTTAGCCTTTAGCTTTCCTAAACCCTAATTTTCATAAAAACGATTTCTTTGTTTTGTTTCATTACAAAATAAAATTCACTCTCAAACTTCCCTTTTCATCTTAATGTCCAAAGCAGAAATAGAGAATAGGACACTGAATAACAGAGAGGAGGTTGTTCCTACTAATGCTGTTGATCTGTACCCATTGTACCCACCGGTCTTAAAAGGATAATTAGGTTCATTTGAAGTAATGTGTGGAACATTTATAACTAGACAGGGCTGTGCAGTCAGTAAATAGCAGTAAGAGAAACTTTAGTTTGGAAAAGAAAAAGGAACTGCTAAGCGGTCATCAAAGCCCATACACTAATTTCCATGGTTTAGATTAAAGCTATAACATTCCTAACAATATATGTATATTATGTAATGCACATACACCCTTATACTTCTGCAAGGGACACTCATGCCTTATGAATTAGTGTTTCATACGTTGCGTTATGTTTGATTTGTTCCACATGTGTTATTGCTGCTGAAATATCCCACAAAAGATCCACTCAGTCCTCTAGGTGTGATTATGTATTTCTAACCAACAGTGAATCCTCTGAATAATTTGATTTATATAGAACTTTTTTATTGCAGAAGAAGCTACATTATATTTACTGTTTTACTGTCATTTCAGGAATAGACAGGGAGAGATGTGACTCATGACTGATTCTCAGCAGGAAACCTTCAGCAGCCTCAGCATAAACATGTGCTGATATCAAACTGGAATTATAGCACAAAAGTCAAATTATATATTTTATTTATTTCACAAACCTAAAAAAAATAGGGTCAGATAAAATTGGATTACCTTTCTTCAGGGGTTTTTCGACGAATTAGGGGGTCCATACATACAGTATACAGGAGATCACACACCCCATTTAACATTTGATGTACTGTATAACAGGAAATAATGGGAATGGTAATGGGAGTAATTCCCAATGCCCAAGAGTGAACCTAAAATACTGAAGGATATGTAGGGAATGACATTGGAATCTGTTGTGATAATTAGAGAATATTAAGAGCAGCTGAAGATGAAAGTATGAGACTAATATTAGTGGAGCCGAACCGCAACTGTCTTACCAAGAGATAAAATCTGACAAGAGTTTTTCCTACAAAGAGTAGAACAGAAGGAAAAATTAGGAAACCAAATCTAAATAAATAAACCAATAAGGTAATATTTTAGAGATGTAAATGTATATAGAAATGACCAAGATAGCTTAACAACATAATACATTATAATATAAACTAGGGTAAAATTAAAATACTAAATCATTAGAAACCACATATCTAACGCCCAAGGTCTGGGAAGACTGTTGAAGTCATTGTCATTAGTTTTCCTTTTCCATAGTAACAAATTATTGTTCTGACTGAATAGTGATTTCCTCAACTACCCTAATTGTACTTCTGGTTTTGATTTTATAAACCTACATGAGCATCAGGATGTCTTACAGCAGAATATTTGTCATTTAATTGAAGTATATTGCCATTACTGCTAGTGCTTAAAGTTTTAATAACAATTGAACTTTATTGATCTTAGATTGGAGAAATTTACCTCTGCATTTAACCCATCCCTGTGGGGAACAGTGGGCTGCTATTGTTGGGTGCCCAGGGAGCAGTGCGGGGTTAAAGGTCTTGCACAGAGACCCAGAGTGGCAGTCTGTGGGAGTGGGGCTCAAACTCAGAACCTCAGGATTACAAGCTCTATGCCCTAACCACTGGGCCACCACTCCCCTACCTATACATATCACTATTTAGTATGTAATAAACAAAACTTGTAATCAACAAAAAACAATGACATGTTACATGTTTAAACATCTTTCACAAAGAATTCACAATTTTTGCAAGCACAATGGATTGTGAAAGCATAATTCCAAAATGAGTTTGTTTCTTGCAGAGTGTGCCTCTTATGTTAGAGCTTTAGCAGAGAAGTTGTATGGTTGAACAATTTCGTGCCCTAAGCTGCACTACTCTATGGCTTAATCAGTCTTTACTCCCTTTTCATGATTTGTCATTATGAAATTCTGTTTTCCTTCTTGCCAACTCCACAACAATTAAAAGTAGAATTTGTTGTAAACATGTAAATATCACTCGTCTCCATGGATTTTTTTTATGCGTGTATATTTTTTACTCTATCTATTTTAGGTGCTTAGTAATAACACCTTGCTGTTGCAGAGCAATGTTCCATGGAGAAAGAATAATAAAGCAAACTGCTTTTTTTCAACTCTACAATGTTCTGCTTTATAATGTTTTTGCATGGGGTCCACTTGTCCTTTTGTATATTTCCTTTTTAAAACCAAACAGTCATTTCCAGCAAGAATATGGAGAAAAAAAGAAAACAACCTCTTATGTTTATTGAAGGAACAATATAATGCTGCTCTATAGGGCAGGGCTATTGTCCTACAGCCTTTGGAGGCTTCTCTGCTTTCCTTTAATAGCTGAGGTGAAGCAGGGAAACCTCTAAAACCTGCAGGACAGCAGCCCTCGAGGGCTGATTTTGGGCAGGCCTGCTCTAAAGCCATATTTCCGCTCACAATTTATTTAAAAAAATTCTCTCAAATAAAAAGGGGCCAAGGAAAAGGCAGAAGCTGCAGGTGGTGATGGGGGCAAGGTACAGTCTTATACTACGTTCACACCGGATGCACTTTGGGCAACGAAAGCCGGCATTTTACATGTAAAGTCTATGGTTGATGCGCATCAAGATTTATTTAAAAAAATTCTCTCAAATAAAAAGGGGCCAAGGAAAAGGCAGAAGCTGCAGGTGGTGATGGGGGCAAGGTACAGTCTTATACTACGTTCACACCGGATGCACTTTGGGCAACGAAAGCCGGCATTTTACATGTAAAGTCTATGGTTGATGCGCATCAAGATGCATCAAAAGGTCCTGTATGGAGTGACTTTTCTGCCAGAATGGTGTGTACAAAAATGCATGTTGCGCACACACATAACGGAGCAGATTATTTATCTTGATGCATCTGTACAGTCGAAGCAGCGCCTCATAAGGTCTGAGCATCTGAGGGGTGTGACACGCTTTACAATCAGCAGATGCTGGAACTGGAAATATTGAATTTTTGCTGCTCAACATGCCAAATCAACCGATCAGAGAGGCTGATCTGGGACCTAGCAGGGAGATGGACACAGGTCTCCTCATCCTCCGCAGGAAGTGAGCAGATCCCACCTGCCCTCACCCATCCTCACCACCTTGTACAGAAGCACCATAGAGAGCGTTCTGACCAGCTGTCTCACTGTGTGGTGTGGAGGCTGCAGGGCCTCAGACTGGAAGAAAGTGAGAAGAGTGGTGAGAACAGAACAGCAGAGGATCATTGGGGCTCCTCTTCCCTCCTCAAAAGTAATTTAATCGCAGCACTGCATGTCCCGAGTCTGTAACATCATCAGTGACTCCTCACACCCCCCAACCATGGACTGCTCTCCCTGTTGCCCTCTGGGAAGAGGATTTGCAGCATCTGCTGGACCTGCAGCAGACTCTGCTACTGCAGGTCCAGCAGACTCTGCAACAACCCCTTCCCTACTGCCATCAGACAGCTGAACTGTTGAAATAAAACTCTAATCCAAGACTCTGCATCTCACTGATAATACCAAACGAAAAAATACTGTATATTTCCACCATATATATTAGCCTTGAAATTCCACATCAATGCGTTTTTGCAGCATTTTTTTTTATCACTGCTGCACTTTATGAAATAAAAATAATAATTTTTCCTGCTAAGCTGCTGCTCATTTACTGTCCGAAACAAGTACAAAACGAAATTTAGTTCTGTATACGCTGACAATATACTGATAATAAAAGTCTAAATCTAAGTCACTGCTGTTGCAGATCGCTATGATCACTCCAATGAAACAGTTTATTAATGCCTAAATTGACTTAAAATATGGAAACCTGCTGGCAAAATATGTTAGCTTTTGAATAAAACAATAACATCTACTTCCAGCCGCCATGAACGGTAGGGGAAAACCCGGGGGCTGAGGCAGCTATTGCTGGGGATTCCCAGTGACAGCGCACCATAGGTATGTGGGACTGATACTCGCACACCTCAGAAAGCAAAATAATATTTTGAGGCAGGATCGTAATTTTGATGAATTGACGGCACAGACACAACAATCATGGCAAATACAGCAAAGCCCCTGTCTGCCATTGAACACAGGAGCAGCAGAAGCATCAGATGCATCTGTTCACACTTTACTGGACGTGCTTAATAATAATGCATAAACTATGTGTAAATTTACCTCTGCATTTAACCCATCCCCTTGGGAGCAGTGGGCTGCCATTGTACGGCACCCGGGGAGCAGTGTGGGGTTAAGGATCTTGCACAGGAACACAGAGTGGAGGCTGTGGGGATTGAACTGGGTTCTTGCAACCTTCTCAGAGCACAAGCACACAGTTCTAACCACTAGGCCAACACTCCACCTTTATTGCTTCAGGATCATTAAAGATGCCGTGTTACAATAGTTTAAATGTTTGAGGTAGGTGTTTTCAACCTGATGGAGGAAAAGGAGCAGTGTCCCCTAATTTAAGGGAAAAGATTCCTTCAGGAAAAATTCTTTATGTATATTTGAAAGTTTAATCATACTCCTAAAAAAGTACTCAGCATAGATGATATTTGGCACAAAGGCTCTTCTAAATCTATTACTGAATGATAGATAAAAAATTTTTGGGTTAGATCATAAACAGGTAAAATCAATTTTTTTCAGATTTAAAAGATATTTTGTAGTTTAGCCACCGTTAACAAACTTTCTTTAGTAATAAGCAGACACTTTGTAGGTACAGTAGTTGTGAGTAGTGTTGTGCTAGTAATTGGAAATACAAAAAAGTTACAGTTACTTTATTGAATAACTTAATTACTTTGTTTATTACAGTATTTACATCAAACACTAATGAGTAACTGTTAAATATTTTTTTACTTACTTTCTAAAGCCAAAATGACTTCAGATGCACTTATTGATGTCATATATAGTTAACTACTATACTGTATTGTACTGTACTGTACTACTTTAGTGAACTTACTTGAAAGATTACGAACGGCTCTTGGGCTAAGTGAAGAAGAATGAGAGGATTTGGTTTTGAATGGATAACTGAATAAGGGAGATCAGAGTCAGCTTACAGAGAAGTACTGTAGATGGTTTAATGTCAGGGAGGAATGAGTGTCCACGAGAGTAGGCCTGAGGAGGGTTACCACATGCTGCTTGGGGAGCGTATGAATCCAGGAAGTAGGTGTTAGTGCAGAACGGAAGCTTGCTGGATGACTTGGATGGAGAAAAGGATTCTATTGGAAGAAGCTTGAAAGGAGAGACTAATTTGGAAGCTTCCGGTGTGGAATCTCAGGAGGAAAGAGAAGCCAGAGACCTGCAGCAAGAGGAGTTTTCTGAACATCTGAATTTAGAAGGAGACAACATGGAGCTGAGGAGGGCTCAGAGGAAGGACCTGAGACCAGTCAGGTAACATGTAACCCCTCACCTTTTCTTCACATGTTCTGTAACCACATCTTTCATGAAAAGCAAAGGAGCAGTACTTACCTCAAAAATTTAACTCCAGTTTAACCCTGCCATGATGGGTAAACGGAGGCAAGCCCAATATGCAGAACACACACGGAGGAGGCAGGGAAAAAGTTCAAAATGTTTAATAAAAGTTCAGAAATACACAGTTAGTACTGGGACTGGAATGGGTCGGGGGCTGGTTCACTAGAGTCTTGACTGGGACTGGAGACTGTGGGTTAGCAGAGTTCAAGAGAAGGCTAGCATCTAGCTTCAGGCTTAGCAGGGCAGAACTAGATTTGAGCTTCCAGCTCACAGCAGAAGTCAACAGGGGATTAGCACAAAGGGATCTTCTGGCTGAGCTTCCAGCTCATAGCAGGGAACAACGGGGAAAATCCTCATATAACTTTTCAAGCTTATTCCACGTAGGTACCTCCTGGGTAAATCCACATAGGAGTCTTAGGAAAAGTCCACGTAGGAATCTTCGGGTTGGCTCACCAGGGCAGATAGCAGGTTAGCTCACCTAGAGCTTCAGGCTAGAAACAGGCTTCCTGTGATGCAGCTCTCCCAGAGCTGCAGGCCAGCGACAGGTTACCAGTGAGGCAGCTCTTCCAGGGCTTCACGAGGAGACAGGAGGTTAAGCTCATCCAGAGCTTCATGAAGAGACAGGATTCCTGTGAGGCAGAAACAGGGAATAGTTAGAATCTGATCTCATACTAGAGATAACTAAGATTCTTCCAGTAACAGAGGCTCAGGTAGCTAACCAACTAAGATCAACACTGCAGCGTTGAGGCAAGGTCTGAAGTCAGCTTATATAGGAGAGGTCTTCTGATGAGAGGATTAGCAACAGGTGTGCAGGAAGGTTCCAGCTCCAGAAGACCCACGGCGCACTCTGCTGGAGACAGAGGGTAGTCTCCAGATCCCCACAGTAACTCCAACCCTAAGGGAAAAACACAGAGCAGAAGAGGATCCTCGGCGCCCTCTGGAGGGCAAGCCTGAGGATCCTAACAAACCCTCTCTATAACATTTTTTGCACACCCAAACAAGGAACTGGCTAAACTAATTAATCTATTATGTTATTTGGAAAATTTCACGTTCATAGAAGTATATTCAATAAAACGAAACCCTCTTTATTCGCGTTAGGTACTGAAATAAAGAAATACATACAATCTGCAAATCATATCAAAAGTAAACAACCTAAATCAATAGTTAACATATACCGGAAATTGGTCCTTCACTTACCCCAACTACCAAATTAATCTCAAATATTAAAGCCCTCATAACTTTATTCACCCTCAAATGCATTTATCATTATTGTTTTTGCAAATCTACTGCCTTTTTTATTATGTACTTAAAATGACAGTAAGATAATTGTATAAATATTGTATATTTATCCTGTATATTTTCCTGTATATTATGTATATATATAAAAAAAATAAAAAACGCTTCGGTGTGTTTTTGTTCCGTGTTTTCCTTGTATTGTAATAATAACCGCATGGTTAACACTGTGGCAAGGAAGTGCTGGCAGCAGACTTCTTTTGAGCTTCTTCTTGACGAGGTGATGAAGATGGGAAACACCTTTCAGCCAGCAGACAAATGGTGCCACCTACTCAAGAAAAGAGAAAGCTGCAGGCAAACTGGAGGAAAACCTCTCAGACTCCAACATCTTCCTTCTGTTTTTGTTGTGTTCAGTATCTCTCTTGTGCCCTTGATATACAACTTGTATTTCATTATCCATCCATCCATCCATCCATCCATCCATCCATCCATGCATCCATCCATCCATTTTCAGTCGCACTGTTGGTGCCTATCTCCAGCTGTCTACAGGAGAGAGGCGGGGTACACCCTGGACAGGTCACCAGTCTGTATTTCTTTATTAACTCATTTATTTAAAGCTACAGTGTGTAATAATTGATTTGGATTTACTAATGGATTTACTGAAAGCAATGTAATATATTATACATAAGTATCTTCAGTTTTATCACCTATAAACTGAAAGTCTCATTCTTTTCATTTGCGTTGCCTTTGAAATGCCAATTTATTATTACATGGGAGTGGGTTTCTCATTTATTGTGGCAGACATCTTTACGCTTTGGCAGGGCAAAGCTGACAAACTAGTGACTGTAGAGATCCCCCTTACACTTGAATGTGACTGTGGCAGGTATAAAGTAGCAACATCAGTAACCTTCTAACATGTAGTACTTAGAGTTGTAAATAAAACATGTTAAATGAAGATTAATTATAGCATACAGAACATGTAAGAATACACCTTCCTTTTCTCGATACATACCTCGGTTGCTTCTCTCTGGCTCCTTTGGATAGCTTTAAATCTTGCCTCCTCTGCTCCAGTCACCCTGCTAACACCTCTCCTTGCCTGGCCTGGACTGCATGCCAAACCCGGCCTCTTGCCTTCTTCCTCACCCTCTTCCTCCTCTAATAACCCCTGTGCCACTGGCAAGACTTGAACACAATCTCGCTATCAAACTAAACAAATACAATTACCTAGTCTGTCATATGCTAAGAAGCTCACTAAAACATGAGGACTATATGGAGCAAATAACGGGTACATTCGCAATGGACTAATAAAATGCTATTTATAGAATCATCTATGTAAACAAACCACATCATGACTTGACAAGATAGATGATGCAAACGATGTAGAAACCATTTTCTACCATGACGGCCTCCGTATTGTTGGAGGTGGAGAAGAGGTGGGGGGAGCAGTTAATGTCGCTGCACTCTGCAGTCTGACCATTAGATGTGGTGGCAAATTACACACTGTAGCTTTAAGTAAACAGCAGGTTAACTGGTTGGTGTGTAAAACAAATTACTTACATGTGCCAGCACTACTTGGCAATTAGGATGTTTTCTGATTTTTATTTATTTTTTATTATTTAAAAGGTTAAACATGGGATTTTATTGGTAATATTGAGTGTGTTTTCAATCTTTAGTTTCTCATTGTGTGATGTAAAGATTTTACACCATATTCTTTGACAGAATTGAAAAATCTAATCTGCCTCTGACATTGCTGATTCCAGATAACCCATCAAGAGTTGTAGAATGTGTTTTTTAGGACATTTTCACTTTGATTGTTTTTTTTTTATCTTTACCAAATAGTTTTTCACCTTCAGACCTTTACTATTTTTTTCATATTAATGAAAGTAAGTAAATTAATTCAAAAACAAAAACAAAAAAGGCAAAGTTTCACTGTGAATCTTAAATCTTTAATAATACTGTCCCCCCTGATACATTTTGTAGGCTACCTTTATTTTCCCCTGCCCCCCAAGAAAAAAGCCTTAAATTTAACAACTTATTTTTCAGTAGTTGCTATAATAACTTTGATTTTGAAATCTTTGTGAAGTCGATTCTGACATATGACATTATACTATCAGAAATGTAAATGTTATGCAAATATCAGGCAGATGATAGATTGCTGATGAAAAGCCCATTCGCACATCCATTCATATTCCCTGCTGTGCTTCATCACATTGTCAGATTAGAAAGCACAGGTGCCCCTGCAGTCTAATTTTTGTTAGAAGGAACCACATCTCATTTTAATCAGAGTCCGGCTTAGGGAGTTTGGATCGTCCCTGGGGAGGGGGGTAGCTACTGTACATGTAGTCCCGGTTTTTGCCCAAGGGTGTCCTCCTGATGCGACTAGTTCCAACTTTTTCTTCTGTTATTTCTTTTTTTTCCTGTTTCTCATTAGAAGTCATTTCGGACTTCATTTTTAGCTTTAGGGTTCGACAGGACTCCAATTAGATGGACGACAGAATTAATGAAGTCTGTCTCTCTGTCTGTCTGTTTCTATCTCCTCCTCCTCCTCCTCTTCCTTTGCTCTATTTATCCCGGTGCTCAGGGGGACACACGGTCTGGATTCAGTCACTGTGGCGGCGTTTCTTCTTTTACTAAATTAAATATGTGTAATTGATGGTTTCATAAACAGAAGTAACCTTGCCAGCAGCGATGGCGAGCTGCTGCTGTTAAGGAAGTCCATGTGAATGTGTGTTGTGTCAGGAAACAGCCTGAAACTGCGCTCACAAGTGCTCAGGTTGTTTTTCACCTACAGCTAAAAAATAGGGGGTGAGGGAGGGAAGAGGAGAGCTGGAGGCGCACGGCAAGATATCGACTGCAACAGCTTCTCGCCTTGGAAGGCGTAACACATGACATAATGTCTCCTGCAGACAGCCTCTGCTGAAAGCAGACAGCATTGTTCTTGGCTAAACTCTCACTTACAGCATGTTCTCTCCTCCTCTCTTTGGCTCTCCCCTGCCTCTGCCTCACTTTGCTTTTCTTTATCTTGCCTTTTAGCTCTGTGAAACTGTAGAGATGAAAACAGGCTGGGCTGCGCAGAGATGAAAGAAGTTTAATACAGACATGAGGATGGAGTTGGGAGAAGACAAGACATTTACAGTAGCATTGTGGAAACGCTTCCTTTGTGCAACTTAAACACAATAAAATGTCTCACTGCATACTTGTATGAGTTTGGTTTCACTTATACCTTGAAAAGTAAAAACATTTCCCTTTAGTGTTTTATTTGTTTGCAAGTTGATTTGGTTCATTTTTATTGTACATGCCTTTGCAAAACTGTTCAGATCTTAATAACTTTTTCATTTTATTTTAAGAGTACAGAAACAAATCAGAGAGGAGACATAAAAACTGTTTGGATTGTCGCAAAAAAGTACTTTTTTTTTCAAAGTTTTTTGTTTTTCTAAATACTATCACCTTGTTGGGAAGAGCACCACACCAGCCTCTTTAACAATAATAAAAAAAGTGTTGGCATCATGCTGTGAGAAAGCTTCAGTTGGGACTGAGAAGAGGGTCAGAAATGAATATGGATGGAGCTAAATACATGCAATAAAGCCTATTAAAATGTTATGAGCTTCACATTCCTTGAAGGGCTGTGGGAAGTTTGAGTTCACTAACTCCAGGTGGTGTCTCCAAAAATTACTTCCATGAGAGATTCATATCATGAAAGCAAATACTTCTAACAATTCCAGTTGAATTCCAGTTGCTTCCTTCTGGACAGATAGAACTTTTTTTTCAAGCTGTAGAACAAATATGTGAAAAAAGTCATTTTTCCCTGCAGTTTTAAAGTTCCTTAATGATCCTAAATGACTTGATCTCTTGATGATTGATGATATGGGGTAATCCCAGTCTGTGTTAAGTTTTGTCCGTTGGCTTGTTTTCCTTCTGAGCTGCAGAAGAATTGCCTCTTGGGTAGATTTAAACTGAACACAAAAACGTTTTCCTCATTAGCTTACAAAAAAGCATCATGATGTTCCTTAGAATATTTTTGAAATATAAAATGTGAACAGACAAAATACATGCGGAATTGTAGCCTTATAAGGAAGAAAATAATTTGAGCAAATAGCTTCATACCAGCAGTAAAGCACGACAGTAGAAGTGTGATGATTTGGGCCTGTTTGCTTGACCTGAATGATTTACCAACTGAAAAAAAAAATCATACCAGTAAGACTTCCTAAGAATGATAGTTTTCCCATATTCTTCATGACAATTGTTTACTTTGGGAGTCATAGTTATTAGGTTTAAGGAGATATGTTTTGACCCTTAATAGATATTACTGTATTTTATCTGGCTGCACCAAAATCTCCAAAACCGGCTTTTGAAAGCCTGAAAAAGCATACATTAAATCATTTGCTCTTCTTTAACCTATTGGTTGTCTAGCCTGCCATATAAACCTGTTTTTGAACCCCAGTCGGCCTCAGCAGATGGCCGCTCACACTGAGCCTGGTTCTGATGGAGGTTTCTTCCTGTTAAAAGGGAGTTTTTCCTCTCCGCTGTCACTGCCAGCATGCATAGTGTGAGGGATTGCATTTGAGTCAATGAGTAGATGCAATCAACTGTTTTTCTTTAGATAGAAAACTTTGAATCAATTTGACTGTATGATCTGGCTGTATTGTAAAGAGTGTTGAGATGACATGTGTTGTGATTGGTGCTATAGAAATAAACTGAATTGAATTGTTCTAAAGCCTTATTAAGGCAGTGCAAGGCTGCAAATTTGGAGCCAGAAAACTCTTCCTGCAGATGCGGCATGACAGTTAACAGGTTAAAAGCAATGAAATTTGATTTAAAAAAAAAATAAAAAAAAAATAAAAAGGCAATTTTATTTTTTTCCAAAGTAGGCTCTATCACAAAAAATCTATTTACAATTCATTGCAGTTTGTGGTTGTAAAATGACAAAATATGGGAATCTTTCATGGATATACATCAGATGTATTGTTATGATTAATCAGCATTAAAAATTGAATTATTTTCACATAATAAATCCAAAGCATGTACCTTTCCTTTTAATTGTCACTAGATCCAAGAAAAAAACTCAAGAATGCACTCATGAAGTTTTATTTGATGAAAATAGTCACAGTAGATATTTTATCAATGCAGAGAAAATCCCTTTGGATGTTTAAAGGAATAGTACACCCAAAACTGCCGGCTTCCGTAGGCTCGTGAACGCGCATGTGCGCGCTTTCAGGAAATCCTATACACTACTATTTATGCTCTAAAAACATTCTAAATGACTTCGTTTCGAGTAAATTATGGACGCTACCCACTCAGGACAATTGGAATACATTGGACGAGCAGTATGGAGGAATATTGACACGTTTTTGTGGACTTTTATGGACCTTTCTGTCTCGGGCACCATAGACCTCCATTATTTGAATGTCAGCAGACAGCAAGAAGCCTCCCAGATCTCCAGATGCATTTGAGATATCAAAAAAGTACTCCAGAGTGTTGTTCAGCATGGGGGTGAGTAGAAAATGAAGGCTAATCATGTTTTGGGTGTACTATTCCCTTAAGAACTGGAAGCAAAAGTGTTTTTTCAGCCACATGAGGGCAGCATAACAAATTCTAAACTGTATATACAGTAAGGCTTAATGTCTTTGTTCACCTGAAGAGTTAAAAGTTAAAACATAACTTAGTTTGAGTCATAGGTGTCTAAATGTTTTAATGCAGCACCTTTTTCCCCACTCTCTACATCACTGCAGCACCTTTTTGGCACCTGCTTTCTAAAGCCTCCATTCTGATCTTTTTTTCTTTCCAACCTATCACCTCACTAGTGTCATTTTCATTTGTTTAAAGCCTGCCAAACTAGCCACTAGATGGAAATTATGCAAATATGTTAAAGACTAATGTGGATAGTACAGAACTGGACCTCAAGCGAGTCATTTCTAGCAGCCAGGGAGCTGCTTTATGTGGGAGAAAATGACTTTTCTCTGATGTGGACTTTTTAACACCAGCAGTATTTGCATAAAAAAGATCCCAAAAGCTTTAACACTAAAGAAAAAATTTAAAACTTTAATATGTAAATGTCCTCTGTATTCAATATAAGCCCATGATTTGTATTAACTAATTACCTCAATGCTGTAATTTTATTTCATTTTTAAACATTTTTAAAAGTTGTCACATTCAGGTTTCCTTTCATCGTGGCCCTGCATTAAGCACCCTCCATCTCCCCTTCGACTCTAACCATCTTCCCTGTCCTTGCTAATGAAAAGCCTCCCCGCTATGTGATGCGGTCACTGTAATATTTAATTAGGACTGGCATGCTCAGGGTGAAGGACAGTGTTATAATTCAAAATATTGTAGCATTTTGCATTTTATAACTGATTTAACTAATCTTTTATTCATGTAAAATATGAACAAACATTGGTTTTGTTTACTTTGTTCCTATTGCTTTCCAGTTCCCTAAGCCTGGTGAACCTCAGGGCTGCTTCTTTGAAAAAACATAAAATAAACACTGACCTTCTCCTTCCTGCCAGTCGTCCTGATTAGTGATGTCCTCATAGGCTTTTACAGCCATGTCATAGTATCGCTTAATACATGACATTACGTAATAAACCAAAGAGTTTAAAGGTTGAATTACATATTTAATACCCTAAAACGTCAACAGCTTCCCATCTAAAAAGTCAAATGTATTTTCACAAAACAGCATTTTTCATATTCCTTGACAGAACAGCTCTCCTTAAAGAGAGATTAAACACCAACACATTCAGTTTCTAACAATGAGGCATCTGCTCAAAGCAAACGATTGTTAAAAATATTATTTTGGTGGCAGCAGAGTAATGGGGCTCGATAAAAATATGTGACCCTTATTGAGATTTGCAATTTCATTTGTGGTTGTCACATCACAGAAAGTGGAAAATAAATCCTTTTAAAAGATACTTTGTTGGGTTTTTCCTCGCCTACTTTCGTCAGTTTTGCTTACGGACATATGCATAGAGAGTTTATTAGATCATAGGTATGAAATTAGCTTCAGGATGTCATTTCGAAGCACCTCTCTTGTGTAGCAGCGCTATGCTCAAGTTTTCTTTTTGAAAATAAGAGTCATCTGAATGCCAATCAGGAACAGCTTTTGATGCTACAGCATTGTACCCCGATACAACAAAGATACATGCATGAAAAAAGCAAATTCACCTATTTTTCCCCCTGCCGGTCCTACTATCAATAACACAGACATATCCATTAGTGCGAGAGAGGCTCGTCTGGGGCAAATACTCCCTCTAGCATTTAAACAAACCTCCGCTGGGACTCATTCTCCCAGACTCCCCTGAGGTGAGGACGCACCAGTGCCAGAGCGCACTGTACTGCTGGGATCTGTCTCCTTCACTGCTGCTGTGCCTCCAGCAGTGGAGGGGAATCCAACACACAAAGAAGAGAAAGGGGAAGGTAGAAAACACACATCAGGGAGCACAGTCACCTTTGTGTTTGCCTAGAACTGCTCTGCTGGCATACAGGATATTTAAATTAATGAATGAGAATAAGAAACTGGGAGAAAAAAGAAAATTGTGGTCAGAGAAGCTTTGACTGTGAGTAATGCTAGTAATTGAAGGAAGCATATAGAAATTCAGTGGGCATGTATTAGTAGATGAAAACCGGGTATACGTCTCATCATTTATACCTTTTCAGCCAGGAGAGAAGCAGTGGTAGGTGTAGGACAAAGATGTCCACACCATGCTGGATCCTTTGGAAATGAGAAGTAGCTGCAGCTCGTAACCCATCCCTGCGCTGACAATTTATCAAGTGTGGTAAAGCTGCACGGCAGCTGATACCTTCTGTTATAGTGTTACGATCTTATAGCTCTGGCTGATTTATCTGCTGTCAGGCTTCAGCACTCTCCTGTGTGTTTAGGTGCTAATTAGGGTACAACACACACACACACCCTCACCCAAGCTCACACACAGACAGACACATCCCCGTCCCAACGGGGATATAGACAGTGTCTCATCAGATGGAAGAAAATGTGGGTGTTTCACTGGAAAATGAACAATACATAACTGGTGACATTACAAGCAATGCAGACAAACTGAGGGGTCTGTTTTAGTTATAATGTGTAGAGTTGCAGACACTGCTGAACATGCCAACAATTGTCTTCTTATTTCGGGTTTCATTTTTGTCATCATTTGTGCTTAAAGAACTTTAATTTTCTGGGGTAATAATACTACTTTGCATGCTTCAAACTTCAAAAACTTTAGTTAGCACAGAGATAGAGGGTGATTAGTAGTCTGCTTCAGTCAGGGTGGGAGCCGACTAAAGCCTTTATCACATGCTATATCAGAAGAAATGTGTAACACTTTCAAAAAAATTTTCATCACTTGGCCAATATACTGCAGTACCCATCCCCTACAACAGCGGTCCCCAACCACCGGGCCGCGGACCGGTACCGGTCCGACGGCCATTTGATACCGGGCCGCACACACACAAAAAAAATATATATATATATATAATTTATCAACGATCAGAGTCTGAATGGTGTTTTATTTAAAAAAATACAAAACATTAGGGTGTTATCTCCCAATTACATCAGTCGGTGCATCTGTGCCTCTTGACACAGGTTAATTCAGGTCAAGACGCGTCCTATCTATAACATCCTATCTATGTGAAGCGGGATTTTCTGCGGTTACAGCGACCAAAACAAAGCTACGGAGCAGACTGGACATCATGAGCACACTTCATGTGTCATTGTCTCTGATTATGCTTAGATGGGACCGGTTTGTTTCGGAGAAACAAGTTCAGGGCTCCCACTAATTTAACATAACAGTGAGTTTTATTTTTATGCAGTTTGTATTTGATTTTATGCCAGTTGTATAATTTTATTTGATCGATTTACCCCCACACTTTAAAGGGCGGTCCGTGAAAATATTATCTGACATATAACCGGTCCGTGGCGCAAAAAAGGTTGGGGACCGCTGCCCTACAACTCCTTTCTAAACATCAATCTTTGTTCTTATATATTCTTTCTGTCATGATTTGTGGACATTAAGATATAAAGAGAAGCTCCAACTCCTGGTCAGACCCTGTCATTCAGTGAATGGGTGGAGTCAGAGTAACAAAAAAATATGCAAAGGGGGTCACTCCAGTGGCTGGAAGTCGGAGGGGATTTCGCTGGAAGTTGCCATTTGAAATGGCTGCTAATGTAGAGGACCGCCAACTGTGTACAAACCGAAGGATAACTTAGACTCTAAGCTAAACACAGATGTTTTTTGGAGGAATAAATCCAGTATGGTATATCTTCCATCCAGATGTACCAGATGAGCTGTTACAGTAGTTTCTTTGTATTTCCTAAGATGTAATGAAACAAGTATAATAATAATGAATTCCGACAGAAACCATTTCTCTATCAGGTTAAAGGATTTGACCTAACACCTTTCATTCCTGACCCAGCTTTATTACTCCTGGGTTTTCCCTTTCCAGTTGCTGTGATGATTTTTATTGCTTTCAGGGCTAAGAAATAGTTTCCTTCAATTAGTTTAATGAATTGGATCGATACATATTAGTTATAGTGCAATTGGGGAAATAAGTTGACTGGCATTAATATCCCTATGTTATATTGATTCATCCAACCACTGAATCAGTGAAATGGCCAGTCAGCTAATGTATGAGAAAAAGAGTTTGGTTGAGTTTTCCAGGATCCCAAAGATTCATAATTATAGGAGTTCTAGTTAAGATGGAGACTGAGGAGTGAATCATCTTTTAGAATCTTGTCTCTAGTACCTTCTTGTCCTCTCCTCGTCCTTTTTGAATACTTCAGTACTTGGTGTGAAGAGCATTTGTTCCCTCGTCACATCCACACCACCTTTCTCTTGTCTATCCACTCCGCTGTGCGTCCCCTTCTTTAGCCCGCTAAACCTTCCTCCCTTCTCTGTTACTTCTCTGGGTGACTTTAAATGACTTCAGAACAAAGTTATTTGGAGTTCAGGAGGAGTTCAGATGCAGACCTGTTAGCGTCTTTCTATTCTCCTGGTCTAAGCCGGCATGTGAAAGTCTCTCCAGGCTTCCTCTTGACATGGGATCAGCCCTGAAGCTCAGAGCTTGAAGAATGGCAATCGTAATTCAGTCCCCAGTGGCCTGGACTTTGTTTGATCAAGAATGCTACTGTCTCTTGGTTTGACATTGGACTCCCTATTTTTAATGGAAATTTTCTTTGCTTTTACAGCCCTGAGACAAATGAGATAAAGAGCCTCCTGTTCAACATGTAAAAATGCTGCAACTGATAAGTTAAGTTATTTCATCTAAACGTATATAATCACTTGCAATACAATAAACATTTTCTGTTTCATATTTTATTGTTCCTCTTTACTATTTCCATACCTTCCTCTATTTTGTTTGTTATGTATAGTATCTGGAGTATCTTTTAAGTAAAAGATACTCATTTAAGAGAGTATATTTTAAGTATTTTTTAGTTATTATTTTTGTTAAAAGTTTTTATAAAAATTTTTGGTAAAACCTTTATGTGTTTTGAGCGCGTTCTGAGCATTTGTTCATATTTTTCCTATAACAATATACAGCATAGTTTTAAAAACAGTCTATGTTTAAAGTAATCGAGTTTCTAATTAGGATATTTGTAGTCTATATCAATAGTTTTTCAATCTGGATAGACTCACAAGGAGACAAGGAGGCAATTAGAGGGCCCCCTGCGGTGATGGGGGCAGAGGTGGGTTGCATCTTGGTTTGAAAGCAGATAGGAGCACAATGAGGTGATTAAAAAGGAGAGTGGTGGATGCAGCTGGCTGCTGAGGAGGCTTGGAGAGCAGAAGGAGGTCAGCAGAGGTGGAACCAGATGACGTGACAGCAGGTAGGGCCCAGCAGAGAGTTCCAGGAAAAAAAAAAAAATCAACTAGGCTTCATTTCTCCAGCAGCAGCGTCATATAGATTATTTAAAACTCTTTCTGTTGGAATTTATATCTTTATGGTCAAAAGCAAAATATCTAACTCATAATCAATGCTTATTTCTAAGGTGACAAATACTAAGATTTATAATAAGTCTTACAAGTTGAATCAGGTCAGTGTTCAGGGGTCATTCCTTATCCATCTTAATTTCCTCAAAATTTCCAAGGCTAAACAGATAACAATGATCAGGTATTCTCTCAAAAAACGACTCTAATAAGATGTTGTTTTTAGTTTTTTTAGTTTTACAAGTCCTGTTTGCCCATGTAGCACTGAGAATTGTTTTCTCAGTGATGGATAATAGCCTCACAAAAGGATCATCATGGCTGTTGCCATAAGGTTCCACTCGGTAATTATGTATAAAACATTATTAGAAGTGGGTTTGGGAAAAACAAACATGCAAACAACACAGAGACTGAATGGGGGGTGAGTAAGAGAGAGAGAGAGGAGATAAGAATGAAGGGGGGATAGAATGAAGAACAGAACATACAGAAAAAGTTCTGGAAGTCTGTTGCACACCTACCAACCACAGTAAAAGAGGAAGGTATCCTGTAGACATGCTGTAAATGTAAATGTAGTAGCATCTAAAGCAAAACCTACTAAGATTATCTAATGGTATTTCTAGTTATTTGAAGTTGTTTCTGCAGTTTAGTTTTAGGCCCCGACCACACGAAGCCGAACCCTGGCCTAAACGCACACATTTTTCACCAAACCAGCCTCTCATTCATACGAAGCCGGCGTTTCGGGGGTCTGTAAACAATCTTTTTTTTATTAAGCCTTCAGAGTGGGAAGATTTTGAAACGCCGTTTTCGCGTTTCCATCTTTACGCTCTAACCACATATTTTTTCTTACATGCATGCGTCATAGCGTCGCCTCTAAACACGCATGCGCGACACACACTATCACAACAGCAATGGCGCTGTACTGTGTTGAATGGTTGCTGCTCATGCTACTCACCCTGCTGTTGGGCTTACAATAGAATCTTCTTCTTCTGGAATATCTCCAGGAAGAAAAGAGCAATATCGACGACATAGTTCAGCACCTGAATTTGACTAAACCACGAAAATGGACCCGGAAGGCAACCATGTATAAATATTAGTGCGCATGCCCGACATTTCGTCACCTGTTTTTGCTTTGGCACCACAGCGCCACTTACATGCCTGGCATACATTTTGCAGCGTTTTCATGCATTCGTGTGGACGATCACATTTATTTTACGTCTCCGTCTTTACGACAAACGTTCTGGAAAATATTAGCGTTTCGTATTAGTTTTGACTTTGTGTGGACGGGGCCTTAAACATAACTATGCATCCCTGAACACTTTGATCCAAATGCCTGTGGTGTTCAGGCATGTGCGTGTGTGTGTATATATAAGGCTTCTTCACAGGGCATCTTCAGAGTGAGGATCTGCTCAGTAGTAGGTGTGAAGGGCCTCAGACCCATCCTAAAGGGTCAAGGCCAAACAGAGCAGACCAGAGCGCCAGATATACAAACCCCAGAAGAAAGGGTGATAGTTTTTGTTATTACCTTGAACCTATGATGTGGAGCGTCATGTAGCACCCTAGTTTCAAATGATTCCGGATTAAACTTTTCAGTTGTTCATAGTTGTTCTATTCCATAACTAATTAAAAACAAAAAACTGAGAAAACTTTCTATTATTCTGCCAAATCAAAGTAACACTTTAGTGGCTAAAACCTTTCATGGTGTGTCTTAAAGAAGAGAGTTAGTTAAAAGCCCAAATGGATGAAGGCTCAGAGGGGCTTAAATATCCTAAACTAGTTCAAATAAATCATTTTGTAATGTTTGAAATTAGGCTATGTAAAGTATCCAAATAAATAAGTTGTCATAAAACAGTGAGTTTTTCTAAAGACTGAACTATTTTCTTTTAACCACATATTGCTGTTACTAAATTAAATCAGATTTTCCGTCAGCTGGTTCAATAGTCTAATCAGTTGAAATTTTTCCACAGGGTTATTTTCAGATAAAAGAACTTGAAAAGAATAAAAAAATGTGCTGCTGCATAAACCACAGCTATAAATATAAAAGTTTTCTCATATCCTGGTGGACCTTTAAACAACTAGATTAAGGCTCATCAGATGAACCAATATAATAGGCAGCCTCAACCATCGTGTTTCAAAGTGATTAAAAAAAAGAAAAAAACATTAGCTTTCTGTTAGCTTCCACTGCTCCGAGGACTTTTTCATTTTTCTAAGGAAAGTCCTATGATTTCCACATTGAAGTAGTAAGGAATTAATAATGAAAATTATAGTTATTATTTAGTAACTAAAAAAGAATCAAAATACAGATATTCAATTCAATTCAGTTTATTTCTATAGAGCCAATTCACAACACATGTCACCTCAAGGCGCGTAACAATTCAACCAGATCATACAGTCAAATTGATTCAAAGTATTCTATCTAGGGAAAACCAGATGATTGTATCGACTAATTGACTCGAAGGCAATCCATCACACTAAGCATGCTTGTAGCGACAGTGGAGAGGAAAAACTCTAACAGGAAGAATCTTGCAGCAAAGTCGAGGTCTACTGGGGTTCAAGGAGACTGAAGCAGAGATAAAAAAAAGGCAACTATAAAAGGCAGGAAACACACAGCCAGGCAGATGAGCTCCGAGCCAGTTCCCCTGTTAGAGGAGGAAAAGGGCACATCCAGCCACTCACATTCAAAGAAACAGGACTACACTGAAAAACAGGACTACACTGAAAAACAGGCCGATCTTAAACATCTATAAACAAAGGTGTTGATGCAGCAGCACAGCTGATATTTCTCTCAAGAATGGTGTCCCGGTAAAACAGGAACAGACGAGGCAAAGGTACTATGAGAAAACAGAGAGAGCATAACTTTAGAGAGAAAGTTATATGTGGTTAATATCATTAATAATACTGGGGAATGCACTTAGAAATTCAGAGAATTATACATAAGAGTCCCTCCACTCCCGCTGCTATTATATAACTCATTATTTCATTTCATCAGCCTGTGTTATGTGTAAATCAAACAGAGGAATGCATAATAATGGTAACTCAGTTAAATATAATATAGACCTGCAACACGCCTCAAAACTTGTCTGATTTGCTTTCTTATAGGAAATTTCAATCAATTTACTTTATGTTGTTGCTGTGTAAAAATGTACTGTAATTTAAAGTAAATAACATTTTATTCATTAAATCATTCATCTTAACTTATGTCCATATGATCTAATGTCCTGCATGTTATAGATTTCTTTCTGGTTCTTCAGGCCCCATTCAAGTGATTGCATCACATCCATTTGTAGAAATCAGGTGAGTGGAAGCAAGGAAAAACTTAAAACAAAAAAAGAAAAAAAAAGAAAAATGGGTCCTGAGGACCAGAATCAACGCCCGTATTTTACTCATTTATCCCCAGATCAGTGCATTTAAAAGAAACATTTTTATTCTTTAAATTAATATATATGTTCATCGTTTTAGGAGGAAATACATAACTATTTAGTAGTATGGAGCTTTAGAAAGAAAAAGTTTGACAAACTAAATAAACCATAGCTCAGTGAAGCAGTATTTAGAAAGGTTATGTTGCCTAATTTTATGAAAGGTCTGCATATCAGGAAGCACACTTGAGTTGTATCATCACTTTGAAAAGCTCACACTTGCCTCCTAGTGGGCACAATCTATGATTGCACCTACTGAGGTGAGTTTCTATGAAAAAGTAAGGTATTTGAATGCTTTTTGTATTCATGGTTTCCAAGGACCTGTCTTTCTGGTCTATAGGCGTCCTGTTATCTGCCTGACACTTGCCAAGACTCTTGCTATGCTTTTACAGGTATGACACTGCCTGAGATAAAAACTTAATTTCTGTTGAAAAGAGTGTGATGCAAGCAAGGGTGTCAGGTGTGATTAGTATGGAATCTGTTTGACACCATCCAGCAATGAGGGGGAGCATCTACAGGGGGAACACATTATAGAGAGGGAATAAATGAGAAATAGAAACTTTTCAGCACATTGCAAAAGTATTTATAAACCTAATAATTTTTTTTAAGTGTATTTCTTTACAAACGTGGACTTTAATGGGTTTTATTTGTATAAAGGGAAGTCTGAAAAAGTCAAACCTCTAAAAAGGAAAGGAGACACTGAGGACATAAATGAAGCAACAAAATATTTGTAGTATTTTCGTTATCTGAGAACATTTAGAGATACAAGCTGAAATATTTCTCTCTAAGACTAGATGAAAAACTGCTATATTTAAGCCTTGCCATAGTTAAATGTCTTATTTAGACTCTATCACATACACATATATTTTGTCAAAAGAGATGCTACTGCAGCTCCAGCTGTTTTGGTTCCGAGGAATGGGACCCTCCACCTCTAACAGAAATTCTGCCTCGATGGCCTACAGCTTATGTATCCATCCATCTTCATATCAGCTCTGGAAACTTTTGCACAGTGCTAATTACAAACATCCCCATACCGCAGTGAAGCCACCACCATGTTCCACTGTTAGAAAGCTGTTTTTAGGGATTGGCTTTCTTGACTCTGTGCTTCCACTATTATTCTCTCCAAAAATATATGATTATTTTATGGGAAAGCTGCATTTATACTGTTATTTGATCATAATAACATTCCAATCAGGCATGTTGCAGGAAGAGGCCGGCGGAAAGACCCGGGAAATGCTGGGGAAGTCTGGGAGTTTCTACAGAGACTGCTGACTCACAACCTGGTCCTGGTTAAAGCAGAAAATAATGAGTAGATTATATTAATATAATGATTAGTTCAATTGTGAGGAAATTACTTGACAGTAAAAGCTGAATACCAAAGCAAAGCATCCCAAACTTTTCAGAATTTTTTTTTTTTTTTTGGAAAATAAAACATATCCACCATAACAGCCATGGATTATATTGTGTCGGTTTAATATGAAATCCTATTAAAGAATCTTTTAAATGCATCGATCTAAATTGTGAGGTTTTAGACTCAACCGTCATCTGAAAAGTTCAAGCAAAGATTAAACTTTCTACTTGGAAATTTATTCATTCAAGTCAGGCCTCTAATTCCAGAACATATTCTCTTCTCTCTCAGCCATATCTTCCCATTCCATAGTCATTTGTTGCCCTTCTATCATATCACAGTGCATTTCCCTACCAATAAACGGAGGCACTCTGCTGAAGAAATGTATTTATCTTTCACATAAACTCGGCTCTGGCTCCACTGGTCTCTCTCCAGTAGCTCTCGCTGGCACTTAATTTCTATTAATGGTTCTGCGACTGGCACTTGAATCCAATCCACTGTTAGGGTGAGCAGAGGGAGCGCACGAGGAAATATGCATAAGCAATTATCCTCTGTAATGTGAGCAGCCCCGTCCACTAATGCAACTGTGCTCATCGTGTGTGTCAGGGAGCGCTGTGGATCGAAGAGATGTGTGCATGCATACTCAAAGCGGCTGCAGCGGAGGCTGGCGTTAAGGGTAAAAAGCACGTCTGAGTGAGAATTCTGTCAGGTCGCAATGTTGTTAGCAGTTCAATAGCTCTCAGGATTAGCAAACAGAAGGATTTGTTGTACAGTATTGGGAAACACATCGAGGCACCTGGTGTTCACCAACTCGTAACGAGGACGATAATCAGCTTCTCCCACCAAGAACCACTATAGCTACAGTGTTTCCCTTGCTGTCCCATTGTTCTCTAAGAGTCCTCCAATAATTGCTTAGCTGTCAGCTGGTTATAGATTTAACACAGCTCTTTCGGACAGTGACAGGAGGCCAATAACAGGCTTCTGGGCTTGTAAAGCCTCCATCTGCAGCGAAAACTCAGAACAAATAAACCCAGAGGAATGCACACACATGCACAAACCTATTAGAGCTGCTGTAATGACACTGTGGAGAGTCTTCGCAAACACCAAGGTGTGTTAAAGTTTTATAGTTGAGGTCAGTGATGAGGTGGACTCAGATATGATGGGATGAGGTCTAATGGTGTGTTTTATAGAGGCTGTGTGTGTGCGATTATGTCTGTGCAAACGATGAGGGTCTTCATGGGCACATGTGAATAAATATTCCTTATGGATCCATGCCATGTGTGTGTGTGTATGTGTCCTAAGCTGTGCGCTGGTATTTTTCTGTCAGGCTTATCAGCAGCCTTCAGATCTCTGCAGCTCACCTAAATGTTATGGATGGAAGCCGAGCTGCAGGATCCGACTCTTTGCTTGTGAATAAACAGTGATAGAGCAGGTATACGCTAACACATGTCCAAACCTACTGAACCTTCCTGATAGGAGGTTTATAGCAGCCATCTCACTTTGATGGAACTTCTTCAGAACAAGAATAAAATTCATCCCTTTTCCATCTGATGCTATTATGTCTTTGTTTTGTTTTATCCATAAAGCTTTTTACATTTTTTTTGGTCTTTGTTGTAATATTTTTACAAGGAAAAGAGGAACAAGGGATGGCCTTTTGTCACAAAGGAACAAAGGTTTTATCTGTAGAGCGATCAAGACGTTCATGGCAGGCTAGAGGTACAAGAAAACTTCTTAATGGGAAGATAGCATCTAGAGAAATATAAAATAAAGTCACATGATGTTTTCTGACTATTAACATGCTGGTCCGGTCCCAGGAATCTTTTAAAGGTGAGAAAATCCATGTCTTCGATTTGCTTTCATCAAAGATTTTTAGAAACAAACATCATGCTGTCACAACAGATTGTTACAACTGGGGGTGGTATTTCTCTGAGAGGGCCATATTTCTCCAGTTCCATGCTGATCGACAAGAAAGAAAAGCACAAAAAAGAACCTACTCTATGTAGCCCTCGTTAATGCTGTCAAAACTAACTTCTTTGCTTGTTTAATCTCATTCCAAACTAAAAGTAGCAGATAGCTGAAGCTAATAAATTCAGTTGATCACACCAACTCTTTAGCCCTCAATGGGAGGCTAATCAGCCTAGTAACTATGACTAAAGTGCTGGAGGGTTTAGATAAACAATAATGATAATAGGTAAAACAAGTTGTTAGAAAAATGTACCCATCCTTTCATTTTAGCTGTCTAGCACATTGGCGGTTTTGTGAGACATCAATTGTGAAAAATTTCAGCACTACCTGTTTAGCATATTGGTGACAGACTAGATGATATAGACTAATTTATTCCACAACAAGACTTAGCTTTTCACAAAAAAACAAAACAAAAAAGTAAAGAATTAAAACAAAACAGATGTTTAAAGGAATAGAACACCCAAAACATGATTAGCCTTCATTTTCTACTCACCCCCATGCTGAACAACACTCTGGAGTACTTTTTTGATATCTCAAATGCATCTGGAGATCTGGGAGGCTTCTTGCTGTCTGCTGACATTCAAATAATGGAGGTCTATGGCACCCGAGACAGAAAGGTCCATAAAAGTCCACAAAAAACGTGTCAATATTCCTCCATACTGCTCGTCCAATGTATTCCAAGTGTCCTGAGTGGGTAGCGTCCATAATTTACTCCAAACCAAGTCATTTAGAATGAATTCCTGTTGTTCAGCATGGGGGTGAGTAGAAAATGAAGGCTAATCATGTTTTGGGTGTACTATTCCTTTAATAAAGTACACTGATATCTTGGACCAACTATGTTGACTGAGGACTGATCATTTCGGCTTATTTTAGTGCAGAGGTCACGAATTAACCGACTGCTGTTCAGGTCCAGATCCACCTACTGGCTAATCCGGACCCAACCGATGTAAATATTTTATAAACATTTATAAATTACCACATGTTGTCCGACCACAGTCTCTAATTTCACTTGTTCCCCTTCTCCTATTTGTACGGTAAAGCCCTCAAGAACGTGACCAGGCTACAGGTGATACAAAGTAACCAGTGAGCTGTGTCAATCTGGGTTGCTGCTTCGAGATAGAGACTGACATTTTTTCGGGAATCCCATGGGTCACAGGATTCCCGTGGGATTCCTGTGGGATGGGAGTCAGTATTAGTAACGATCACGTAATTGGGACGGTACAGGATTAAACATTAACAGGAACAGACGGGAGCGGGAGCAAACCAATAGTAACTAAAACTAGGATCAATGCCAAAATATTAAATTAAATAGAAAGAAAGAAAATCCAGCACTGGCCCCGCCATTTTGTAGTTTTTTTCCTTGAAGCCTACACTATAATGCAAGTCAAAAAAACTACACAACCCAAAAACCAACAGTGCTTCCGCTCTGAGTTTTTCACCCACGCTCAAAAACAACAATGGAGGGACCAACAGTTACTACAGTTTGAAACAGGAACTTAACTGACCCTTCATAGAAATTCAGATTCAATGTATTGGCAGAAATCTTATTGAAGACAACAAGAATGGGAGTGGTGCAGGAGCGGGACTCATTCTGAATGGGAGCGGGATGGGAGTGGGAGTAATTTCACCAGGAGTGGGACGGGACAGGATTTAGATTTCTACTCTGGCCCGGGATCGGAATGGGACACAATTTTTTTCTGTGGGAGTGGGGCGGGACAGGAGTGAAAATCCACTCCCGTGTCAGTCTCTACTTCGTGACACTTTTAGACACAGCAGGCAAACCTGTGGCAAGCCGGGCGATGGGAAAGAAGGAGAAGACGAAGAGAAAAAGTGAAAGAAAGGATGGACTGCTGGAAGAACTGCTGTGAACTGGTGAAATGGTGTGCTCAAAGATGACCCTGCACATTTTGGGTATGTTTGGCTCAACCTGCTGCTGTGAAGCAGGATTCTCCACCATGAACAGAATCAAAAATAAGTATCAATCCAGGCTCAAAATGAACACCTTCATATGTGCTTTAGAATGGCTTTGTCTCCATTCAAACCCAGGTTTAAAGCCTTACAGGGCAGCATAAAGCCCACTGCTCTCATTAAGCCATAAAAAAAACAAAGGTCAGTTCAGGTGTTTCATGAAATATGTGAATCAGGAAATAGTCTATATATCAAAGTGAATGATTGTTGTTCTCTACTTCAAAAATCACTTTTAAAAAATTAAAAATGTTCTATTTTTTAATTTAAAAAGTGAATGTATAACATAGATGCATAAAAACTTCATTTTATTTCAGTGTTAAATTCTGTTTAAAGTAACAGACTATAATTAGAAATGTCTCTGGACCTTTACTGGTTGATCATTTTTTTTATCCGGACCCCGCTGATTTTTAATTGGTTATCCCTGTCTAAGGGCAACCAATCACCTCTGCAGTAAAGTCAAACAAATAGTCTTGAAGCATCTATACAACAAATGTATAAAGAGGCCACATTTGAGGTGTTCAGAAAGTTTATGATGATGTGCTGCCAGGGGTCCTAAATATTTGGAGATATGCAAACACAGCCTTAATTCATAAGTGAGGCTGTAATCCTGTTAGCATAAACACCTCATACTGAGTGTCCTGCATGATGGTTCAGCGTAATCTGTTTTTTTTTTCTTTTGCAACAGAACACACCTCGCCTTTTCGGTAAAATACTAGCCTTTACTTTCATATATATAAATAAATGACACAGTTTGATTATTAGTAGTTGATCAAATGCTTAAATATTTTTTTTATTCTGAAATATAAACATTCAGTGATAAAAAAAAAGGGTTTTCCTGGAACGAAAAGCCTCTAAGTGGAAAACGACACATTAAATGATTGCATGAAACGTATTTATTTATCTATTTTTCAAATTTACTGTACTGTGCACAGAAGTGTGTTTTGAAAAGCAGGCCTGAGGGGAATGAAATTCTCGCTAGTGCACTCCATCCCAAAGCTAAATTACACAAGCCAGCCATGATTTCATGCTTCAGTACATTAGTGCAGCGTTTCCTTTCCTCTCTCCTCTCCTCTTTCTGTCTCATTTACCTCTGCTTTAACCCCTCACGGATCTTATCTGGTTAAAGAGCAAAAAGAGGTGAACCACACAACTATACGGCATGAATATTTCATCTGTTTGGATTAACATTTTTTTTTCTCCTACCATTCACTGTTCTATGTTTAATACATGTGGCATCGCTCCTCAGCTCCTAGATCATAACCTCTGCCCTTCTTATCACTGCCGAGGAAAAAATCCTCAACTGAAAGCTACTCTAACTGTGTGTGAGTGTTTGTGTGGACAAATGCAAGTTGGCTGCTGGTTTGTCTGCATGTGGGGGCCTGGGCATGAAGTGCATCTTCACTGAGAGAGCTGTATTTTTATACATATGTGCACATATGCTTAAACAAGGCGCTTGAGGTTACAGCCAGGCTAAAGCCAGCTCATCTCTATCCATATATACACACTCCTCTTCCCTCTGGCTGGATTAAATGATGAGGTGGGAGAGTAAGAGAGATTGGAAAGAAAAAAAAGATGTGTCAGGAGGAAGGAAGAAGAGAGTGGAGTGAGTAACAGATTAAGAATGAAATTCAAGTCTTTTGGCTGCCGGCTCGACTGCAGCTTTAAGTTGTGGGTGAGATATTCTTGAAATGATCGACTGCCTTATTGAATAGACTGTGGTGTGTGTGATTTTACCAACCCACATCATTTGGCTGTGCGATCGTTCACTCTTCCCTTCATCTTCTCTCATCTTTTTTATTTCAGCACTAAATGGAGAAGGATAGCTCGCTCTGTGAGTCTTTGATGGAGAGAAAGGCGCAGAAGCCATGCTCACCTATCTTTTTTTTTGCAGAAATAAAAATGGTCTCTTTTAAATATATGGTTTCCGCAAAAGATTAACGGTTTCTATCATTTGAAACAGCAAAGCTGCAGGTATATCAAGAATTACGACTGACTGAAAAACTGAGTGAAGAATCACAAAGTGTGACTTAGAAGTCTCTTGAATTTTTAACTTTGAGATATTTCTTTGAAGGGTTGTGTGTTTTTCCAAAGAAGAGGTGAAATCTCAGTGCTTTGGTTGAAAATGAAGTGTTAGAAGAATTAAATCATATTTATTAGAGAAGTGATGATCATCTTTGTCAAAGCCTTAAACACAAAAAACAATTTTTATGATGCTTTAAACATATTTTTATGGGCTATAAAATATATGTGTGCATGAAAAAAGTTACCAGTATTTTAAAAGTAAAGTCAGATAACTTCAAAGTTGTAATTTTAAACCGTCTTAAGCATCCCACAGGAAAAATGTGTTGCTCATCTCATCTCATCTCTTGAGATCAATTTAAGCTTCTCTTATTCGAACCATTCTGTGATCATTTGTTTCTGAATTACTTCTCTAAGGGCCCCTTAAGAGAAAGACATAAGTTAAAAAGAGACAAGACATCACTGAGACATAAAGAGGTCGAGTTAAAAAAACAAAAAAGGATTTGAGATATACATATGAAGTGGGAGAGGAGAAGCAGAAGCTATCTCATAATATTACAGTATCCCCCAATCTACATATTGTTTTGGTAATTTTGAAAGAGAATCAAAAAGTTTAACATGAGATGACTTGGAGATTTTTTTGCAGGGGCAGTCTTAAAGAGCAAAACTGACAGGAAATTCCGGTGACTTGCAATAGAGGTTGACAGGCCAATAATGAAACATGTGAAAGCACAATCTCACTGTGAGACTTATATTTGAGAAAATCATTTTGACCTCAATCGGTTCTCACTTATGTATAGGAGATGTGGGGCTGCACAGTGGCACAGTTTATATCACCGCTGCCTTGCTGAAAGAAGGTCCTGGGTACAATTCCTCGTCTTTCTGCATGGAGTGCATTCTCTCCAGGCACTCCAGCTTCCTCCCACTGTCCAAAAACATGGTCTCGGACTTGACCGCATTTGGTCTCGTTCTTGTCTCGGGTGCTGGGGACTCGGCATTTTATTTCAAGACCGGTCAAGACCACAACTGTGGAAATAACGCTAATCATCAGAATATTATCAGTTTCTTTAAGATCCTTCTTTTTATTGGATGCTTGGATTCAAATCCAACCAATAACCTGTTCATTGGTAAATGCAGTGAAGGAGATCAATCTATTTTTTCAACAAATTATCTGTCTCATAACATATTTCACAACTTGGTGACAGATATAGATTTACTTAAGAAAAGTTATATAATATACGTAGCTTTAATCTGTATATGAGAGAGAAACAAGAGAAATGATTGGCTTTTTTTTTCCAGTTTTACACATTTTACAGAATTTTGCACATTGTTTTGAGATAGCACATTTAAAAACAACATAAATTTATGTACTGTTCATGAACGGCAGAGAAAATACAATTTTGATCGACTTTGATTAATTGTTTGAAATTCTGTGATTACTACACAGAAGTACTAAATAAAGATGTTTATGTTTATTCCAGTTCTGTGTGTTAAATATCTAGGTGCTTTTATGTGAATGTGGGTCTTTTAGATCAATTTTTGTGATTTTGATCACGTTTCACATTTTATTGTCACATACTGGCGCTGGTCTTGGTCTTGACTCGGTCTCGACTTCCCTCGGTCTTGGTCTTGACTTGGTCTCGGACCCTAAAAGTCTTGGTCTTGTCTCAGTCTCGATACACTCTGGTCTTGGTCTTGTCTTGGTCTCGGGTTAGGTGGTCTTTACCACAACACTGCTGTCGGGTTAAATTGTGTCTCTTAATTATCCTTAGGTGGGAGTGTGTATGTCTCTGTGTCGCCCTGTGACAGCCTGGCAGCCTGTCAAGGATTTACCCGGCCTTTCTCCCATAGACTGCTGGAGACGTTGATGGATAAGCAGAAGAAGATGAATAGATGTAAATGTGACATAAACGAGATCTCATCTTCAATCTTGCTTTGCTATGGCATCTTACAACATTAGTGCAGCTCGCATACACCAAAGTATTTCTCAAACTTTATGGTCACCGGTCCAAAATCGGTTTCTAAATAAGGTCAAAGGGCTGAACAAGTTGTAATGAACAATCTTTTGTTGTTTGTTTGTTTACAGACTTAAAAAAAATAAAAAATTCCAACAAGCTGCTCTGATTTTGTATAAAGAATTTTTACATAGATTTTGTTCTGTTTTACAAAGTAAACCTTCTTTAACTCAAGGAATAAAGTATAAACTCATAAAGTGAATCCTTCAAATGTTAACAGTTTAGTTGAAATATAATTTTAAATACCATATGTCTCCCAATCTCATATGAGATCAAAGAAACAACCTGTTTTATTCTGCACACGATATATAATAATTATCTTTTTTTTACCAATAATATAATGATAATCCTTCCCAGACTGCATTGTTTCAATAAATAAAACTGAATTTAAATCAATGTAATTGGATCTGTTTTTATGACTGGATTGAACAGTCTGCATATTTCCATATTAAAATTAGACACATTTTTTCTTTTCCCTGTTAAATGTCTTGAGACATCATTTGTTGTGAGCAAGTGTTATATAAATAAGCTGAATTGAATTAAATTATTCATCTTCAGGGAGTTTTTTGCTGATTTGTTTTGCATAGTTGTTTTTTTTCTCCCACAATGTTATGGCTTCCAACAGATGGTAAGGTTGCTTTTACAAAGCTGCTTCAATGCTCCAACAATACTCCATGGCCCTTATTCTGACCCGGGAATCCTAACCTTTTATACTTATACTCTAAATTAAAGCATATTTTGTTAATAAGAGGCAAATATCTCTCCCATTTTTGTGAATCATGTAGAGATCAGCATCTTCTTGTCTTATGTAAACATATGTCATAATAATTAATAATCTTTTTCAATACTTGATCAAACCTTTATAGGTTGGTGGTATTCTGGGTAACTGTTTTTCTTTTTTTTTCCCAATGTAACCTTTTCAGCATTTTAGCAGTCAGAACACAGAATTGTTTTTTTTTTTGTCCAAACGTGGAATCCCAACAAATTTACTTTCACAAGCAAAGCTTTATGGGTTTTTCTACTGCCTTTTTTTGAAAAATTTTTGTAAGTAGGTAGACAGAAAATGGAACCGTGAGTGAGGGGGAAAAACATGCTGCAAAAGTCAATGGGCCAGGACTCCGACCTGTGATAAAAGCATCAAAGATGACCCATGAACAGAAGTAGATGGGTCATTTTGGCATTATTTCAAATGTAATAGTCAAAGAGACAAAAATGAAAGAGGAAAAAAGAAGAAAAATGAGAGAGGTGAGAAAAAATTAAAAGTTAAAAATAGGGGAGACAAAGAAGGAAAAAGAAAATACAATATAACCTCCATTGCTTCTACATGTATACCTGCAGAGAGAGAGAAAGAACAGCAGAAAAAAAGAGACAAAAGTATCACAGGGACAAACAAGCAACACATGTAAATACAAAATCCCTTAAACATACACATTGTTTAATACAAGATGTATCTGGATGCAGCTGCAGATAAATATTGGATTCAAACTCTCTTGGGTTTGTATGTGAAAGTGCTTATATATGTTAATATATGTAAAAATGCTGAATATATTAAAGAAAAAAAATTATATATATATATATATATATATATATATATATATATATATATATATATATATATATATATATATATATATATATATATATATATATATTTACATATCCCCTGTTACATCCCTTTGATTTTATTAATGGCAAGGCGGCAGAAACTGTTTTTCAGGACCAAGTTTTTCCTTCCTTTAATTTTCTTAAAAAGAAAAAACATTGGAGAATGGAAAAGTTTTAGAGCGCTATTTCTTTTAAACATTCACCTCTTTTTAGCCATCCACTGATGATCAAATGCTGATGAAGTCTCCAGAAGATGAAAGTCTCTTGTTTTTATTCTGAATTTGGCTCTGTCTGTGAACTAATTGTTTGTTTGTGATGGCGAAAAAATTCACAGCAGTAGTGATCAAACCCCCCTGGGATCTTCTCTCTTGGTTTGGATCATCAAACCACTTTGTGCATCTCATTGTTTTTATACTTTAATCTTCTCCTTTTATTCCTGCACATCATAAAGACTCTCAAACTTGGCTCAGCCCGTAGTGTTCAGATATGTTTGGATTAAATGTGTCCATTATAATTTGGGGGAGGGGACTATCTTCATTTTTTGACATGCTGAGAGCTGTTACTTTGTGGTTAAAACAAAGTTAAAAAAGATAACTAATCCACATGGGAAATATCCATTTGAAACAATGGAATTGTTTCCCTCTGATGGCTTTGAATACACCTTCAAATCGTTGATCTTCATCTCCCTTTGTTGTAGACATCTCAAATGTCAGTGCAGAAAATCAATAAAGAAAGCAGAATTTAGGAGGGAAAATATCCTTTATATCTATGTTAGTACATTCATGCAAAAACACCTCTTTTTTGGGGGGGTTAAAGTACCGGTATCTAGATTTGTATTCCTGGCAGTGACATTTAAGGAGTCATCCTCAGTGTGTGCGTGAATGTGGTGAAAAGAGCTTTGAAAAAGCACTATCTAAGTACATGCCATTAACCATTTACCATCATGTTCTCCATGACCGATGGCTCGGATCACTTTCTTTAAACTCAATTTATCGTCATCATCTGCCTTGGCCAGCAGGACTGAAGATTCTTTGTTGTTTTCCTATGAAACAGTTAGGCTTTAAAGCAATCACAGTTCTACTCAGTGCATAAAAACAAGTGATAACGACACAATATTTTCTGTTCTTTTGAATAAAGGTCTTCTCAGGTGAAGATCAATCAATGTCAAAGCAAAAGACTTAAAACATACTGATTGGTTGTAAATTCTTACAAAGTAGGACTGACTGAAATAAACCTGTTTAAATGTACCAACATTGTATTTCTCAGACTAAGGACCATTTAGAAGACACCTAAATGTATAATCTTTACTCCACAGATGATGGATGACCCTGCAACTTTCTAAACTTTATGTAATTGGAATTTTTTAGGACTATCAAGCTATAAAGAGCTAGGTATCCAGATCCATACTGTGCCATTAAATGCTCTTCAGACAAGGTTATCTTTTCCTGCAAATCTTCAATGAGTTTAACTGAATGCAAAGTTGTCTTTCTTGCTTCAAATATCTCAGTTTGGTAACCTTGAGGGAGTTCACTGCCTCCTGCTATTGTGCTATTATCATTCTATTGGAACCAAACCCAGACTTAGAGTGAGGTGTCTCTTATCACTTTATCTAAGGCTGTTTAGTGGATTCATTGCCTACCAGACCTCTAAGTCCTCCCTCCCTTTGAATTTCTGCTCCTTTCAGAACTTTTCATCTGACTTAAAGCTATTCAGAGCTCAAATTGTGCATGGCTATCTTTAGTTAACATTTCAGACAAACGGTAATGTACATTTAATAAAGCTGAATATTCAATCAGTTGTTAGTGTGGTATTTTCAGTTCCCTTTCACTTGTAAGGAAAGCATTAGATGTTTTGTTAGGGCAGAAAAAAAAAGAGTTAATCCTTTTCGGCTGATAAATTTTTACTTTTTTCATCACATTGATTAGGGAAGAAGCTGTATTATCATTGAGCATGATGGAATAAAATGTTATCAAGTGAAAATGGAAAAGGTGGAACTGCTCAAACTGCTGTAATCATCCCCAGCAGAGTGGCTTCCAAAGGTTAGGTTAAAGGAGAATGTTTTTACACTGCTATGAAATGTAAATATAAAATATACAGTTTAGGGTTATTTACATAAAGCACAGCTTGCGTAAGGTTTCCCATCATTGTCATTTTTTTATTTCATCGTTGACTTGTCTATTTTTTCTCATCATTTTGATTCATTTTAACTCTTTTTCTAATGATTTGACCTTTTTCTCTTTATATTGTAATTCACTGTAAAACAAGCGAGCAACAAAAAAAACTTTTATTTATCAGGACTTAAATGACTTTAATACAAAAATTATATTGATTAGCTGACTGGTAAACCATCCCTTTAGTGAGTCTAAAAAATAGATTACAAAATGAAAAAATAAAAATGTAAAAAAATGTGAAAGCATTTCTGTCATGATCTGGCCTGATCCCTGCCTCAATTGTAATTTATTCCTCTCAACTGTTTCCTCTGGGTTATATTCAGGTCAGCCTGAGCATTCAGTGCCAGATCATTACTTGTCGTTTTGTTAGTCCGTTCAGTTTTTGATTTCATGGTTCATGTCCAGGATCCTGGCAGCCAGTGGAAAGAGGTTTTTTTGTTTGTCTCGTCTCCTGATCGTTCACTGTTCCTCCACCAGGGAGTCCTCTAGGTTTTTGGCTCTTTATGTGGGGAGGTTCAGTTTTAATCTCAGTAAGCCTGGCTCCAGGGAGGAGACCAATTTAAAGTCCTGCTTCAAGTTCTGGTTCCACGTCCTGTCTCGGCTACCCTCTTCCACTGAGCCTGCTCATCTGCACCTGATCCAGTCTCCTCCTGTGCGTGACCGTCTGGTCATGCTTCAGAACTCTGTCAGACTCTGGACCTGTCCCGGAGCTCTGTTATAGCCTGGAAGCCTGGATCCTGCTACCTGTTCTGTTCCTGCCTGATCTGCAACCTGTTGTGTCTGTTCCTGCCTGATCTCAATCCCTGATCAGGATCGGCAATCAGCCCATCGGCTGGATTGCACCCCTCAAGGGGTATGGACTGAACTGCTAAACCAGGTAAGTGACTCACTGAGAACATCATCTTCAGTCAGATAATCGTGGTCACTTACCTGTGTTTCTCCCTTAGAGTGTCTGAGATTGGGCGGTGCCCCGCTCCCCACCCGCGAGCCACAGCTCCACTTTAGTTTGTTCCCTCTGTCCGCCCTTTATGACAATTTAGTTTTCTCTAGTTTTATGGGAATTTGTTAAAGAAAGGTGACAGATTTGTTTTGTTAGATGTCCCTTAATCTTCTTTTTTTTTTTTTAAAGACGTTAAAATCTGATGATTCAATGCAGAGTTTTGCATTGTCCTTACCACTGACGACCATTTTCTTTGAAGTAATAGACTAGGATCTCTATTTTAACTTAACAATATCACTAAACAACTACTGAATTGGCTGTTTTACCGTTCTGTAAACATTTGTGGTCCTATAGTTTTCAAACCCTGTGCGTTTTTCCACAAACAAACTTTTGTTTGTTAAAGAAACATGTACGTTTTTACTAAATATCTATAAAATAGCCTTTTTATTTGACCCAATATGATTAAAACATTGTTTGATCAGCAGACTGACACCTCAGTAGTACAAGTACAGTATAAGCTTGTAAATAATTTTCCTTAATTTACTTTGGTAAAGAGGTTCCAGCACCGTTTCAGCGGATTTGATGTAAAATGGGTCCAATGTAGCAACTCCAAATAAGGTGGAATAAGTAGGAAAAAAAAAAAAAAAACTTGTCCAATACGAGGACAAGCAGAAGAGTGCTGCAGTTCTGTGCTTTGGCCACAGGTGGCAGTATCTTTAGGAAACTCTGTCATGCCTCACACCGTGTAACTTTTGGCCACTAGGTGAGTGCTAGACCTGTAACTGCCAGTATTTTGCTTCTAAACATAAAAAATAATAAAGATATATGACTGTATAATAGGAGAAAAGTGTTAACTTACCAGTCTAAAGTTTAGAAAAGAGAATCGGTTTTACGATCAAGTAAAATGATACGACTGGCATACAGTACAATCAAATACAAACATAAAAATAAAACAAGCCGGTCCCATCTAGGCGTAAGCGGAGAAAATGACAGACGAAGTGTGCTCCTGATGTCCAGTCTGCTCCGTAGCTTTGTTTTGGTTGCTGTAAAAATCCCGCTTCACAAAGAGAGGATGTTATAGATAGGATGAGTCTTGAACTGAATTAACCTGTGTTAAGAATCACAGATGCACCGACTGATGTAATTGGGAGAGAATACCGCAATTTTTTATATTTTTCAAAATAAACATCACTCAGACTCTGATCGTCCATAAATATATATATATATATATATATATATATATATATATATATATATATATATATATATATATATATATATATATATATATATATATATATATATATATATGTAGTTGGGAGGGTGGAACACCATCCCACCGAGGGGTTGATCTTTTTAGACAAGACGCACCAGAGCACGGAGTAGTCTACAATGATTTATTAATCCATTTCATTAAAACATTTTTCTTTTAAAACATGGCCTCAGGCCCACTACTCAGCCCCTAAAAAAGGAAAAGGCATCAAAATAAAGACAATTTAAATTATTACCAAAAAAATGAATGAACAAACAAAACATGCAATGCAAAAGAAAACAAATTAGTAAATCAAAACAAAGGAAGGCAAACAAATTAGTAATTTAAATAATAAGCAAACAAACGGCAAAGAAAAGAACACAAGCACTGCAAACAATGGGACAAATTGTCATTGTCCGGCTTCTAATGTCCCTTCACGGGGCCAGAGGAGTCGTGCCTCTCTTGTTCGGCCAGCCCAAGCGTCAGCAGGCTCCGTCGAGAGCGGCCCAAGTAAAACCGGCAAGATAAGACAAGACAGCAGGGGCGTCCAAGCACTGCAACTCCGAAAGAATCCTAAATTAGGGAACTCGTTAACCCTGGATTCAGGTAAGATAAATTAAATTCTAAACAGGTAGCTTACTCAGATGTGGTGACACAGCCGACCAGGGAGGGAGTGGATCAGCAGCCGAGGGCCGGATGGAAGCAGCCCGCCGCACCAACCTCCAACTGCAGCCGCCAACGCCAGCCGCGCAACGCTGCAGAAACGCACGGCAGGTATTGCACCAGAACCCGACAACAATCCCAGCCCAGATGGCAAAAATGGCATTTACTATTTTGGATGAGTGGATCGAGCACACCAGCCACTTGGGCAGCCGACACACAGTAAAGAAAACAATGCACGCACCTCGCAGCGGACTGCTCAGCTTAAAAGCTATCTGCCCCGCCCACCAATCAATCGCTACACCTGGTGTGTGTAGTTGGGAGGGTGGAACACCATCCCACCACATATATATATACTTTTTTCTGTGCGGCCCGGTACCAAATGACCCACGGACCGGTGCCGGTCCGCGGCCCGGTGGTTGGGGACCGCTGGTTTAGAGGACCCAAATCCAGAGGCAGAGAGGCTGAGGTGATTTCTTGTAGTTTTAATGCAAACACGAATAATAGAGGCAAAATCCAAAAATACAACTAAAAAATTAACACAGACAAGAACCATTGAGACATCAGGGGAAAACACACACAAGGAGCCAGGGAGTGACAAGGCGAGAAGACAACAGCGACGACAGGGCCAGCAAAAACAGAAAAACCTGAGAAGATAAATCTAGAACCTACATCAAAAAAAGGAATTAAACCAATAAAACTAGGAAACATGGAGCAAAGTACAGTAAAGCACAACAGAATCAAAACCATGACAAATATATTTTGTGATGTTTATGCTAAATCATAGTTTGTAAAGATTTTGAGTTTCAGTTTGTTTATTTGAGTTGGTGGACTCGAGTTGGTTGCAGAACTAAACACCAGCACATTCAAAATACTGTAATCTGTCAGTCAGAAATAACACACATTTTAAATAAAGAATGCAGTCTAAGATAGACATAAGGTTTTTACAATACATCCCTTTACTTGTTTCTAAAAAAACAAATAAAATCAAGTGTCTTCAAATCCCTAAGCATAGAAATCTAATTTTCCACGAGCAGCAGCTGGTTGCATGTTTATTAATACCAGGCAGGTTGAAGGATTACCACCTAATTACTGTTTTATATCGCCCCATATACCTTCATCTATATTTGACATACTGAGAAAAATATGCCGCTTTATAGTCATCAAAACATAAGCTCACCTCACAGGGTGTATTTACCTCGCATTGCTTCACCCTGTCTGCTGTGACTGGTTTCTTCCATCACTCAGTGTAAGCTGACAGCTATGGCTAATGCTTCCCCATTTCCTAACCATGCTTCAAAATCTACCTCAACATTACCAGGATTTGATCAAAGCATATGATCTGCTGTTTCTAGTCCGTTTTTAAACTTAAAAATCTATTCTAAGGTGCCAGATTGTTTGACATGGTGACACTTTCAGGCAGTAACATGTAACACGTATATATTTACTATACTTCACACAATGTAGGACTTGCTGAACCATGAAAAACATGCTGTTTTGGAACTAAATATACTCTGCTTTAACAAATTCAGTGCGATGTAAAAATGTAACCTTGGGCACTGAATGAAATAAGCACAGATCTGCTCAATAACAGTCATCATATATGTATACACCATAATGATTTGCCACAACATCTGTGCGCAGACATGTTAACAACTTTGACAGTCACACTACATAATTGGCAGGCCAGCCCTTGCTTAGATATTCAGCGATAATGAGACCAGCTTTCTCTTTGTCACTCTCATAAACGCACACACACACTCAGGAGGTCGTATTTCCATAGCTCCAGGGAGCACTACAACTTACAATATTTCCTTTTTTTTAAAAGACTGACATGACTTTCTTTTTAATCCTCAAAAGCAGCAAAAACATCTCTTTCTTCATAGATATGTATCCAACAAATAAAGGAAACAGGAACAGCAAAGGAGCGCCAATTTAGACAAGGTAATACAGGTATAGCGAGGACTGAAACACCTGCCTCAAGATCTTTAATTTCATCATATAAATTCCTGTCAAAAGTTTTTTTTTTTTTTACAACAACCGACCCATCTACCCCCATTTTCTACTTAAAGAGGAACACCATTTTTTTTACATTGGCCCCTTGATTTTAGGTTATTACATCATGTTCTACTCACCCATATGAGTTTTGTGTCATTTGGAGCTGTTCTGAAGATATTCAGTTTTGTTATATCCATGTAATGTCTTCCTATGAGCAACGGGTTAAAGGCACAAACTAAACTGTTCATAATTTATTCTTTATGGTACGCCAGCATTCATACCATGCAGTCGAATCACTGTCCCCCAGATATCCGCGGTTATATTTTTTATATTTCAATTTTTTTAAAACAAAGCGGAGTGTGTATGACGTCATCCGCATGCCCCGACTACCGTTGATTCATCCTGTCCGCTGAACAGGTGCTAGTTTTACTCAATGCCCTGAAGATGTCTAGTGCTACTACCACACATTATCTCGCTCTCTAAATGAAATTGAACGATTCAGCTTAGCTAGTCGAATGAATAGAAGGGGTAGAGTGTTGCCGCCTGTGGCAAATTATGAACAATTTAGTTTGTGCCTTCAACTCGTTGCCCAAAGGAAGACGTTATTTGGATATAACCTAACCGAATATCTTCAGAACAGCTCCAGTCTGACTACAACTAATGGTTAAAGCAGTCATCAACAAAGAAAAGTGATTTTTTTAAAGGGGCTAAACAAAGTATTAAAATATTTAGTATGGCATTGGTAGTAAAGAGTAGAAAAAAGTTTTTATTATCACTGCTTGCTGGACTCAATATGTAGTACAGTTTTTCTCAGGGTAATTTAAAAAAAAAAATGTTCCATGGCCTGTGAGAGTAATGATAACAGCGGGCAGAAAAAATTCCTCATGACTCGTGTTACCCAGATAAAACAAAACCTGGGGCTTTAAATTTTTGAGCTTTCAGAAGAAAGGGGGCTTATAACTGTCATTATCGTCAACAGTGGCATATCATACCGGAGGGAAAGCAGAAGTTTAGGTCTGGAAATGTGAACTTTTATTGACCTCTATGCCTCTTCAAATCTATCACTTAAACCAGGATGATCAGGAGATGACAACTCTGTACATTTGTCATGAGAACTGTTCATCTCTGACATTCGTATTTGAAAGAGCACAGATTGTGAATCAGTGGAGTGGAAAACATTTCAAAATGTTCTGCTTTAAACCTTTCTTAGCATTTTCTCAGGACGTAAATAGAAATGAATGACTTTGCTTTGACTTTCCAGATTATACATGTTCAAAAGCTCTACATGTAAATGTGCAGTCCCTTTAAAGTGCCCTCTGTAAAACTTCACTTTATGTTTTAAAACTTCTTTGTATTCTAGCAGTAGTATTTCTTTGTTAAATCCCCTTAGTTCTGCTACTCTATCCCCCCATTAGGAAAGGTTAAACACACCTAAGCACAGGCAGCGTGACTGATGCCGGGGCTGTTTCTAAATGTTAATGACACCCTCCGGGCAGAGTGCCGTACGCCGGAGTCTCCCACTGTAGAGTTATAGAGTGGCGGTTATGCTATAGTGGCTCCATCTGCGCCTCGCACAAATCAAAATGTGTGCGAGTGCAGACAGGCACACTGGGGACTGCCCACTGTACAGCTGGAACGCAGCCAGGAGTCCTTCCGCTGAATGGTCAGGCAGAGAAATCAATCAAACATGGCTTGTCAGGGCCCCAAATCCATTATGGCAGAGAGAGTGGTGAGGCTTGAGTAAACAGGGATGACAAGAGGAGACAATTAGCAAGACTGCAGGCTGTTGTTCAAGGCAAGCTTGGGGATTTGGTTGTCGTGCATGGCCTAGTTTGGCCCACCTAGGTTTGGTGCTGCCAGCAGTCACACGAGCTCACAGCTTCATTGATGGTAATCCACCGGACTTTAACGTTTTATGTCCTCACTCTTTACAGTGAAACAGGCTAAGGCTATTGAAATAAACACCTGCACGTCAGTACAATAGAGGAGATGCTTAAATTAACGAACGCTAGGCTCAATAGCACTTCATGGCCAGTATACTCTACAAGTGTGGTACCTTTCTAAATTGAGTGTAAATATTCAATTTAGGTTTTGGTCCTATATTTGTACTAAATGAAAAGCATTATTTCTTTTTTTTTCCTTAGTGTCGTCTCTGACAATGTGGCAATAAGAATAATTGTCCTAATGCCAAAAAGAGCCCAACAGATTTTGCTTTGACAAGTTGAGCCGTACGGCTGTCGCCATAGCGTTCTGCTTGATTTATGCATGTAAATAGCTTTTTTAATACTGCAATGTTCCCTAATCTTGAAGCGAGTATTACAGATTATATGAACACTGATATGGGGAAGTAGAACAGGAAAGGAAAAACAAGAAAAAGGAGAAAAGATGAAAGAAAAAGGAGATAAAAGGGGGACAATGATATAACGTATTCTGTCTGCTTCATTACCTACAAAGAGAGATGTAAAAAGAACAGCACAACCAACAGATATAGTGTAAGAGACACAATAAAGTAACACCTTGTTACCATCGCTGAAGTAGTATTATTTAATCTGACATGTATAGTGTGGTAGCTGAAGATAAAAATATGGCCTTTCTGTATGGAAGTGAATCTCTAAGTACCTGGAACCAAGCACCTGTAGTTGTTTGCTAGAGTGCCCTTGTGCACGTAAAGTTAATCCAAAGGAAAAATGCTCAAAAGTGGTTGTGAAGAGCCAAAGACCCAACCCCCAGAGTGCCGAGACAGGGGGCGGGGGACTGAAAACCCCAGATGCCCAAAGGATACCCAAAGCAAAGCATTATTTCACAGAAAAGGCCACTTGACCCACTGAACCTCTGACAGGGGTGCAAGGATCTAGAGCTCAAGTGATAAAACCTTCAACACAACAGCTTTTAGCAATCTATTCCACAAAGCTGAAAAATATGCAAGAAAAAAAGGCATGTCGAAAGAAAGGAAGCAATGATTATTTACAGTCTACTCGGTTTGTATGTGACCAAAGTTTATTATCATTTTATCTCAAGATGCTACACTGTGGACAACATTAACTACACATTACCCTGAGAATACCAAACAGACTGCTGTTTATCTTCTTTTGTAACACTATAATCCATAGTCTGATCACCCTGAATACACAGGCAGTTGTGGTCATTGAGGAAATGTGAGCTCAATGAGATGAAATGTTTGGCTGCTCCAAAACCAAGCCAAGTTGCAAACATCAGCTGTGAGTTTGCAGTGAGTATTATTGTAAAATCAACTTTTTAATCTAAACTAAACTGTAAATGTATCCTTTTTAATCCTTTTGGAGGATGAAAAGGGATATTAATGGGCAAAGATAAAGAGTCACCAAAAGAGCATGATTCCAGTTAAAGTTATTTTCTTACAAGGGCCATTTCTCCATCCTTTGGTTTTCTAGGCCGCAGCTGAGCCAGGCTGGTTGCAGCTTTCAGTGACCTTTTGCAGTGAGCTCGCAGTATGGCTTCACCATAGTCAGTGTGAACCTGACAGTAAAGAAAAAACGGTTTTACCCTCGAAAAAATACTTAAGACTCATATAAGGTAAAACCCTTTTCTGGACAGTAATCAGGATAAATTCAACCCTACTGGAACTCTATTAATAAGTTCAATAGGCTCAGCTAAAGACCAAGCTAAAACTCAGGTTTAGGTAGTCAAGGCGCTGTACTTGATTCATACATTGATCAGTGATGGTGCATATGCTTGCATGGATTTTTCTTACACAAATCTTCATGCAGACATAAAATCATAATCTTATCTCCAAAATCTGTTACAAGATTTTCTTAGAGACCTGGGATTACAGAATCAGAAACACTGTGAAGAGAACGCTCTGCTAATAAATGCATAGCCATTACTCACATATAAACTCATTACATTGATCTAATAGCCCTGTCTCATGACTCTGCCATGCCTACCTACTGTATGTAGAAAGTGCATTAGTGCCTATCTATGGAACAGAGCGCTGGAGTTCATTCATTCTTCTCTATAGTATGGATCAGACAGATAATTAACTGCAGGGACATAGAGTCATTGTTCAGATGAGGATTGTGCCCCGGCCTATTAGGAGTTCGCCTGTAGAGCGCAGAGCAAAGTTTGAGCTGTCCTTTTAGACTGTGATAAACTGAATGTCAGGGAGTGTGCATTGAAATGTTAGATGAGAATTTGCAGTGTTAAAGGGGAGAGATTTAGCTCTTACCGTGCACACCAGCAATAGAAGCTTTGAGACCATAAAGGCCTAAATATCCTTTTACATAAACTCTGTAAAACTCTTTTTGTTTCTGGTGCACAAAAATTGAATCCTTGACATGAAAAAAATGTATTAGCATGTAGGAAACATTTTTTTTTTCTGCTCTGATAGTAGCGAGGCAACTTTATATGAATTTAAACTCATTTGCATGGGCTTTCTATTGAAAATGACCATTTCTTTTTAAGCAATGAAGGTGATTCTTTAAGCCCTAATGAGGAAATAAGGAATAAAGAAAAACACTGTTTAGAAAATCATTGACTATTTAGTATGTTCTACATTCTGTTCATCAATTTTCTATACCCATACTATTGCTATTTGTATTTTTTATTGTTAATTATACTCAGTTGTATGGATGGATGGATGGATGGATGGATGGATGGATGGATGGATGGATGGATGGATGGATGGATGGATGGATGGATGGATGGATGGATGGATGGATGGATGGATGGATGGATGGATGGGTCACCAATATCACTGACTAATTCAAAAGTGTGAACTTGTTTCATTTTAATGAGATGGTCACATTTAGGGATAATTTGAAACTGAATAATAACTTCAATTATTTAAATCTAACACATATTTCCCTTGAAACTGCTCTTTATTATGTTTATAATTTGCTTTGACTTATTTTACTGTCAGTTAAAGAAAACAGTTTAATTTCTAAATATAACATTATATTTTACACACCCAGGTCCTTCAGGAAGAGTTCACATCCAGTTTCTTCTTGTGTTTCAGGACTTCCTCATTAGTTTAAGCTGGTACAGTAACTCTAGGGAAAAGTTAATCATAAAATCAATCAGAGTATATTTTCTGTTTATTTTCGTCTCAGGCACAAACTAAACTCTGTTTGTTTTTAGAAAAAAAACGAGATTTTTTTTATCACATCATAGGCAATAAGACAAACATGTAATAATTTAATGAGAAGTAGCCAACATTTGAATCTATAAATCATTTTATATCAAAATGTGAACATTCTTATATGTTTCCCTTCATAAAAGACAATGCTATCTATTATGTTATCTAATATCATTCTTTCCCTAAAATGATTTCCTATGCTAAATTTATCAAATTTTAATGATTAAATACATAAAAATCTGGGTTCACAAAATCTGTCCAGGGGCTGCAGTTGAACCTGTCTGCCTTTTGGACCCCATTACAGTATTGGGTCACCCATGGACGTCCTCAGATGAAGAAATTCCAGGGCTTCAGCATTCAACATTGTCAGATTAGCTTTTACCTTTGTTCCATTAGACAACACAGTTGTAGTGAAAATCTATGAGCACTAGGACCCTGGTCAGCATGCATGTGGTATGCCACTAACCTGAGAGCTACCCTGCTGCTGACTGTGGGGACCATAGTACATTGGGAATTTGTTGAAGCTTTGTTTTTACCTTGGTTAGCAATGAGAAGATGCATCAATAAACTCACTCAACTAATGCACATGACTTCGGGCTTGGCAACCCGCTGCTCATCAGCTCTTTTATCCTTATGCTGTGGGTATGTGTGGTTTGGGAAAATAAAAGATCATAAATACTTAGAAGTCACTATACAGCAGCAGCCACTGTCTTTCTTTTTTTTCTCGGCTTCTCTGATGTTGCTGTTTTTTTCTCTGCATGTCATCTCTTTTAAGTAATATAGCACAGTTGATTATGCAACGGATAAAGGTAAAAGAAAAAAAAAGTATACACTGTTTTGCTCATTTTAGTTGTCAGAAAGAACTTACGGCTCTCTTTATTTTCTTTTCCATGTAAAGAGGGTCCAAATTATTTAAAGCCATCTGATTTATCTTTTTCATCAGACATTTTCAGGAATATTAGTGGCAAATAATAACAATGAAAAACATTATTAATGTATTTCTAATTTTAATCATAATCAAATAATAGGCATGTGCATAGATTTTGGGAAAGTATTTTAATTCACAAATGTAAGTACGAATCAATGCATGACTGTTAGGATGTATGGCAGATTCATTCATTGAATTCCCAATTTTACAACTGTTTAAGAAAAAAAGACAGAATCAGCAAAAGTTTGAAATGCTGATCAAGGGATATGATCAGGAGCCCAACTATCCAAACCCAACAGCACTGGAAGTGGGAAATAATTTGCTTGTCATGTAATTTACGGGCCTGAGAGTACTTGACTCATAAAGACAAATTTATGCCTGCACTTTTGGGGTCGAGTGGGTCTTTAGCACAAGCCCATTCTGTTCTTGATCGGACTCATAAAATCTAAGTTTTGAGTCTTTGAATGTGCTGGATTTAGGAGCCCCTGACTATAGGATTTAAATCAGAACCTAGGAAGAGACACCTAGGATATTTATTATTTTAGTCTTCTTTAGATTTTATACATACATATATATATATATATATATATATATATATATATATATATATATATATATATATATATATATATATATATATATATGTATGTAAATAAATTGGGTGGTGCAAGAAGAGGACAGAGCACTCACATCTATCACTTGTGTGTGGCTTCTGCTCGTCTTAGAGATTTTCCCAAAAGGTTGGACTGTACATTTGTAGGAGCCTCAATGGAATAACTACATTGTATATGTTTACAGTACATGACTTCTTGCCAGGATCACTTTGTTACAATATAAATCAAAAGACAACCAGATTGAAAGCAAGAAGAAACTTTAGAATGTATGCACAATGTGCACATATAGGTCCCAGTGACTCTGCTATTCAGTGCTGGAGGCTAACACAGACAGACAGAAATAAGCACATGATTACTCCAAAATAACATGCAACTCTTTGTGTGTTTCCTAAGAAAAATGAGTGACAGCATCAGGGCAAAAACACGATGAAATGGTTACATCACCCTATCTAAAAGTCATCTCCCTGCTCTGCATCCATTCTCACATGTATGATTTATATAGGTGCATGGAGGATCTCTTCAAAGCTCTCACATGTTTATGAGTCCATAACATCTGACGTGTTCATGTTTACGCTCCCAAGCCACATTTGACATTTTCTGGATATGATGAATCATTAATGATGACCTCAATAGGCTTTCACATCTTTGGCCCACAGATCAATAAAGTGGTTAGGGGAGTAGGTCAGCGACTCTCCAGAGGTGTCTGTCAGGGTGTGCATGTATCTGTGTGCATGCGCGTCTTTGAGCGTGCCTGCAAACAGTCTCACCCAGCGAGCGGCTGTAAAATGTTGGTGCTAATTGGCGGCCAAACGCGGGCCTGTCTCCCACACGGCGCTCCGGGGCTTGCAGAATTGAGGATGGTATTCCAAGTTTTTTTTCCAAGCAATCCCTGCATGTCAAGCTGTGGGAGTTCCATCCATTATTGATCACATCCAAGGATGAAAGTAGAAAGGCTCAGTGGGGACCAAGCATCTTTGGCCCCCACACAGGATTAAAAAAAGGAAGAGGGAGAGAAGAAACACAGCCTTGACCGCCAGCTCTGCATGAAGTAAGACAAGGAAATATCTTTTTTAAGTTGTATTGAGCAGTGACTGAAAGCCAGACAGCCTGAAAGGGAAAAAAGTAAATACAGTGAAGTTATGTTAAATCAAATTCACACAGGATGTGAATCTTTATTCATGCCTATCATTACACCGACAGTTAGGCTTTCACTTCCAAATGATGACATTATGTTATGCATTGCTTTTGCCAGCAGCGCTGTTCGGCGATTCAGCTGCGCAGAAATGACCTCCACCTCGGGTTGGCAACACTCCCCAACCAAATGGACAATTGGCTGCCAGAATACACTCTTGATATAGAAAGCAAGCATGCATGCCAATGATAACACACACACAAACTGCAACACACACTTCCACAGATATCCAAATTCATGCACTCTCTGGAAAAGGTTGCAATGCTGTTTGAAACAAAGGGGCAGATGGTTGAGTGTGACGCGTTGCCAGCACTGGCATTGGGGTTAAAATATGCATTTGCATCAGTGTGAAGTTCAGAATGCATCCGCATACATCACTCTCAGGTCTATTTTTTTTTTCTTTTTTCAAATGTTCACACAGAATCACTCTGAATTTCTCCCAAAAGCAAACTGATCTCTCTATTTGTGTTGGCTTGTCAAAATGTTTCTCTCCAGTCTTGCAATGAAACAGATGTCTGCACAAACTTAGCTGTAAAGTCATTTATTTTATAATGCTTATACTCATCTTTGTAGGGGAGTATTAAATCAGCCACTTTATAAGGTAGCACCTAGTACTCCTTGAATCATTTCTGAAATATTTCCTATCAATTTTGAAATAATAACATTCAGTTGTTATAGATTTGCTGGTTACAAACCAATAAGATGAATCTCCTGTACTATCAGGAGTTTGCAATAAGTAAACTCATTGCAACACTTAAGAAACTAATTCTAGATGATTTGAGCCTTGCAGCATGGTGCATCATCCTGCTGGAAGTAGTAACAAAAAGATGAGTACACTGATGCCATAGATGGAAAATGTGAAAAGTAGCAACATTCAGGTCTGCTGTTGTGTTTGAACAATTCTCAATTGGTAGCAGTGGGACCTCACTTGCTAGGAAAATATACCTCCCATGCCTTCACATCAACACCATGAGCCTAGGCTGATCTTGCAAGGCAGGATGAATCCATGCTTCATGTTTGTCCAATTCTCAACACCCTCAACGCAACATCATTATTTCTGAGCTACTGTTGCCTTTCTTCAATCTTTAACAAGTATGATCATTCTCATCCAACTTCGAGTCACTTGTTTCCATGAAACTGCTGCTCAGTTAATGTTTTCTCTTTTTCTCACCAAACTTATACCAGGTTGAACAGCAGTTTCTGAAATACACCGACTCATCTGGCAACAATAACCATGCCATGAGTTGCTGCAAAGTGCTTGGCTGATTTGATATAAGTTAACAAGCAATTAAACAGGTGCATCTAATAAAGTAGCCAGTGAGCTTACAATTAGAGCATTTGGTCTCAAACGTTTTAAAATGAGTATAATCTTAGCAAATATTAAAGTCTCCTTTAGCCACCAGGAATCTAGGTCTAGCTAGCAGCTTGCATGAGGTAATGGCTCTGCTTTGAGCTTACAGATGTCAGAGACAAGCAGGAAAGCTGTTGTGGCAGCAAAAATTGTCCCAATGGACATATGGGCAGGTGGTCATAATCTTTGTGCCAGATCAGTTTGTGTAGGGTGTACCAGTCATCTCGCTCATTGACAGCTGGAGATTAAAGGGATATAAGAAATAGAACCAAGGTATTTGACATAGCTGTCACCTCTATGCTTTTGTGGTGTTTTTCTTTAGTCTTACTACATCAATAGGCTGTTCTGTAAAAGTGAAAGACAGGTGATGTCAATTATTGCAATGATAATGTGATCGTCAATATTCATGACTGTAAGTAAAATAACCTGAAAAAAAGCAGAACCATGAGTAGTCTGTAGCCTATCAACTAAACACCAGAAAAGGGAAACATTGGCAGTAAGGGCCCTGTCACACTATGCCGATTTAGCAGGCGTATGCCTGGCGTCCCAGAATCTTCTAAAACACTGGGATACGCTGAACTTTCTATGTATTTTTTCAATTTTGGGCATATATATAGAGTATTATCACAATTCCAGAGAGTATGTCCAATGACAGCCTAACCTATGCATAACAAATGGCAGCATAATGCCCATGAAATGTCACGAGCCAATGTCCTAAGGGGGGCAGCGATGCACCCGGAGGTCTGTAAGAGAAGTCTGCAAGAGAACTGGCAGTTTCCACCTTTGAACCCACTATCAATCCAAAACGCTGCCAAAACTCCATTAAACGGTAGCTGTAAGTTAGAAACACTTTCAACAGTCGTCTGGAACATGTTAAATATGTTGTTATGCGTTGGAGATTAGTTCTTGATAAGTTACGCATAAGTTATGCACAAGTTACTCATAAGCTAGATGACAGGACCTATGAGTAACTACACTTAACCTATGTCAACAATCACATAACTTACTGGTAACTTATGCCCCATTTATGGAATACGCTGGCATACAACTCAACGTACTTGCCGTATGTCGACGTGTGCCAGCATGCTTCAGTGTACTTCAGCGTGTTCATAACTTATCCAATGTATTCCAGCGTTTTTGTCAGTTTTTTTTGTACATCAGGCCTACGCTGGTCTAAAGGTGTGACAGGGGCTTAAGATAGCGCAGACCTTGAATTAGGCTAAAAAATCAACTATTGTTGAAATTTGCACATGATCTGGATCATTACCAAAAGAATATATAATCCCTTTATAAATTATAAACACTTTTTGGGTCCAATGCTGAGGCTGTCAATAGTCACTGCTCTCACTTTGTTAACTGACCAATTAAAATATTCAAGCAAAAGTTAAAGGTACACTATGAAAGTTTTGAAAATAAAATATTTAAAACATTTTCCTAAAACCATCACCGTGTCCTGACAGTGCAAAATAAGGCAGACAAGAAAGAAACCAAACTCCTCTTCCCCCAAGCGGACATAGGCTTGTTCCACTACTGGTCAAAAACAACGAATCAAAAGACAAGAAGAATGTCTTAAACCACATTCATCACACAGCACGGACCTTTGTTCAAGCTGAAGATTGCGGGTGTCATTGTAAAGCATGTCAGTGATGTTTCATCTCAACCTGTGAGTATAATAGCTGCCTGCCATCATTGCTAGTCCTGCATACTAGCCCATGGCAAGCTACAAGCTGCAGTATGGGGCAAGGGTTGTAACACAGCAGAGAGCAGGAGTGCTGAGTGCTTGTTCAAATTATAAACATAAGTCCACTGTGTACTCAGAAAACCTTATACCAGCTTTAATGTAACAGAGTTTAACTACGTATATTCCTTTAGAAAAAAGGAAACATATAGATTTAGTGAGCTTTACTTAAAAGCATACTTGTTGGCACACCATCTTTCATTCAACACATTAAATAAACTTTATTTAATGCAGAAATCTTTTCAAAGAAAGTAATCTCTTGTCTCAAGGTAATCTGCTATTGTTTTATTTTGCAAGAGTGCAAATTACTTCTAAAGGTGCTGAACCATGAAGCTACAGGTCATAATGGCTAAAAGTTACCCAGTGCTTTAAATGTGAAAATTCATTACTTCAAAACTTAAAAGACCTTACAGTTGTGTTTAGTTTGAAAGACTTAAGATAAAATCTCTTCTCTAAAAAATATACATATTATGTCAGCTTAGATTCATTTGTCTGGTTATATCATAAGATATCTGTAACAATCTGGACTAAAAGACCAATTTTTAGGTGTCTGACCACAAAACACTTAACCATGGTTGCTGAAATTCAAACATAGCATATTTAATTAAAAACACCTCATACCAGCTGTTAAGATGTCAGGAAAGATGGAGAATCTTAGCTATATAGAACACAAAACCTTGCCATAATGTATTCAGAAGAATTTAGGGATCAAACCGACTAAAAGCTGTTAATCTATTACGCAATGTCTAAAAGTAAATTGTTCATCTTTCAACAAATCCAGACCTCAGTTTAAATGAAATATTTAGAGCTTGGCTTGAGGAGAAAGAATTTCTCCAAACCTTGAAAACCTAAAGAACTTTTGAAATGGTTAGCGTACCAATCTTCCTTACATGCAATTCTGAAAACTACTGCAGAATTGCTTGAGAGTTTGAGCTCCTGGAATCTGTTATCAAGCACAACAGTTCATATCAAAAGCTGGTATCTTGAGTTTCAGTCTGACTGCTTTTAAGAGCGAAACATGCTGTTATCACTTCTAGAAGCTCTGAAAACATTTTAATGCAAATTTTGTATTTGGAATGTGGTAATAAATATTTGCAAATTCTTGCATTCTGTTTTTTATATTTTGAGCATCCCAAATGCTTCTGTTTCTATAGGAACATGGCCCATGGTATCTCTGTATCCTGAAGATCTTTTTTTTTTTTTTTTAAAGACTGAGTCTGTCCACTCCATGTCATTGCTATACTCAATGGCCATCTTTCCAATCCATCCTAGGTCATTAGCCCCTGTCTGCAAGGCTAATCATTATCTCCTTTGGCTCAAGTTAGCCAAAGAGAGAGCGACACCAGAATGAGACGGTTAAATATTCATGTCTCACCGTGGTTTAATATCCTCCTCAATGATGTTTGAACCTTTTGACCTGAGGTAATCTGCAGTAATCACACACTCGCACCAATCAGTGATAGATTTGATCTGTAAATGGTTGAGTCTGATGAGCTTTTGACACAGTCGAGGTCCTTCATCAGCCAAAAAAACTCAGATGGTGATTGCCACTTCCTGAGCAAGCGCTTGAAGTGCTCCCAAAGGCCGTCTTCCTTGTGACAGACAGTTCATTTCTAACCCCCAACCCCTGGCTCATAGGTATGACATCACTCGATTAATAATGGAGCAATTAATTATGACCTATTACACTGATGAATTAGATTAAATAGTAAGGAGGAATGTAGCCGTATGATAATATTACATTGGCAAACATTAAGGACTTCTTGGGGAGCAGAGTGGAGGAGGGCCAATGGGGTAGAATTTATAAGCGCCAGTTTAGAATGGCACAGACTTGGCTGTCTAATTATATATAAGATAAATGGTTTTATTGATATGATAATGATTCCTTTCCTCCAACAGAGTGAAATTCCACACCTGTAATGTAATTACACTCAATCCATTGCCTCTGTGATGGAGGGATTTTGGAACTTAACCCTCAGTGCATTCATGATATTGAAGCATAACATTCTTTTACTTCCTTCAACAAGGAAGTTTTTACTATGGTTTGAGCGTCCTCTGGCCTAAATGTGGCTTCAAATTGTGTCTTAATATTACTTATTCAGAAACAACCTGGAAGTGAACACTATGTCATAAACAATTCATCCATTCCCTTTGCTATCTTAGTTTCTGTCCACTCCCAACTGTCAACAGATGAGATCTTGGGTACACACATTATGACCAACAGCCGGATAGTTAACTGGGGGGCCAGACTTACCTGAGCATGCAGTCTAGGTATGTTAAAAGCAGATTCACTAAGTGCTGAGAGCTACAAGTTAATATATCACACTTGGCCAGTGATTGGACTTCTTTATTCAGCTCATTTCCAAGATATTTGAGATTATGGGATTCTGGAAGGCAGGTCAACATCTCTGACTTCTTGTTGATCTCATCATCTATTGCTGGAGTATTTTTACGTGTTCTTCTTTGCCTGTCCAATAAGGCTGAAGGAGTTTTTCATCTTATCCCATGTAGATCAGTAAACCTTGGCTTTCCATGACCCTGTCAAAAATGGTTTATTCTTTTGACTGTTTTTGGTAGAAACTTAATCTCAGTCACCTCATAAGAACTTTAGTTTTGTAATCACTGTGAACCAATTCTCTCCTCATTAAAATTGTTCACTTTATCACTTATTCAATCCTTCACTCTTTCCTATTGTTGCGTTTTCTTGTTCAGTACTCATGTTTGACAATAAACCACACTTCTTTTGTTGGATAACTGTGTTCACTTTATTGCTAACGTTCCAGTTATCAAAGTCTTCACTTCTTCTATTTTATTAGAACAATGCAGCCTACACACGAACTTGGTCTCACTGCCCCCAGTGGACAACAGCAGTACAACATGCACATAAACAGAAAGTGACAGGATGCAAAACTTACAACTATACCTTTCAATGTAAATTAGAATGCATGAACACATAACATAAAATAACTCAAAGACAAGTTAAGATGAGAACATATTCTAACACCCTCCCTTGTTCTCATCTTCTTTACCTTCAAATACTTAATGTCCAAAAAACCATCCTTTGAATTTCAGGAATTTTGCTTTTGGTGCGGGTTAGGTTAAGATATCAGCAACCATATTTTCAGATGGGCAGTACACCACATTTATTTTCCCTTCTCTCAATGCATCACGTATAAAATGATACTTCACATCAATGTGTTTGGATCTCTGTCTGTTCACAGGGTTCTTACACAATGCAATGGCCCCTTGGTTATCACCATGAAGCGTTGTACAGCTGTACTTTTTGCTATCCATACCATTTAAGAGTTGACTTAAATGTAGACTTTCTTGTGTAGCAGCTGTTAACCCAATGTATTCAGCCTCACAAGTGGAAAGAGCCACAGTTGGTTGTTTCTTGGATTTCCAGGAAATGACTGGACCTTGTGACGTTAAACTAAAACAATAACCTGTGGTGCTGCGTCTGTCCTCTACTGAGGATGCCCAGTCAGAGTCACTGTAGGCTATGAGGTTCAAGTCTTCATTGCTTTTCTTGAAACTAAGTTCATACTCACAAGTACCTTTCAGATATCTCAAAACATGTTTAGCATTCACTAAATCCTCTGTCATAGGTTTAGCTAAAGTCTGGGAAAGTTTGCTCACTATCCAACTGATGTCTGGTCTGGTGCAGGTCATGGCATAAATCAGACTACCTACTATCTCACGATAGTCTGTAGGATTCATTATTTTTGTTTCATCGCACTCACGATTTTCTTTGTGATCAAGTTTTAGTTCGCATGGGGTGGATCTTGGTTTGCAGTCCAACATTCCATATTTTTCCAACATTTTTAGGATGTACTTCTTTTGGCTCATTTTTATTTCATCTTCTTTTTGTTCAAAATGTATGCCTAAAAAATGCGATATTTTGCCTAAGTCCTTCATGTTGAACTTTGATTTCATTGTTTCTTTGAAACTGTCCAAAACATCAATGCTGTTGGCAGCAATGATCAAGTCATCCACCCAAATGAGCACAATAACCGTGTCATTTTCTGTTTGTTTTCTATACACACAATGATCAACTAGGTTCCTTTCAAAGTTGTTTTGTTCAAGATGATCATTCAGGAGTTTGTACCAGTTTCTTCCAGATTGTTTTAATCCATACAGAGATTTCTTTAATTTATACACACATTTCTGTCCTGTTTTTGTTTGTTTTTCAAACCCCTCGGGCTGTTCCAAGTAAATTTCTTCGTCAATTGGGGCATGCAAATAAGCTGTTTTGACATCCATCTGATGTACTTTAAGGTTGTTCTGAACTGCTATCTGCATTAATGCTCGCACTGATGTTATGTTAGCTGTTGGAGCAAAGGTTTCATGATAGTCTATACCTTCTGTTTGGCTGTAGCCTTTTGCTACATACCTAGCTTTGAAAATCTCTTTTCCTTCCTTTTCTTTGAGTGTATATACCCACTTCCCTCCAACTGTGTTCCTACCCTCTGGTAGAACGCTCAGTTCAAATGCTTCGTTTTCTTTAAGAGAGTCAATTTCGTCTCTCATTGCCTGTCTCCATCTGTCTGCCTGTGGTGACTTCTGAGCTTCACTGAATGTTTGAGGGATACCAAGCACAGCCCTGTAACAATGATCAACAGTTATTTGTGTTGCATCTTTAGTCTTAGGATCTAATTGGTAATCTTCAAGGTATTTTGGGGGTCTTTTCTCTCTTTTTGGATAACGATCTCTTTGCTTTGTTTGAGTTTGATCATCATCAATTTCACTGCCAGTGAGATCATCTGGAAATTCTGCATTTTGAGTTCCTTGAAGAGTGAGTTCCTCTTTGTCACTTGGGGTGACATTTTGGGTAACATCCTGGGTTAAGGGTGTTACATCATGTCTGTATGCCTGCATCGGGTATCTATGATCTTGGATCCCTTCATCCCAAATATCTGTCTGTATCTGTTGGTCAACACCACTTTCTTTGATGAACCTTACTAGTCTGTGTCTGGAAACTTTTCTCGCCTGTGGGTGGTACACCAAATAAGCTGGGCTGTTCTTGCTGTACCCTAAAAACAGTCCCTTTTCCCCTCTTGAGTCTAATTTCTTGTGGTGGTTGTTGTATGAGTAACACTCTGATCCAAATACCCACATGTTTGAAAGATTGGGCTTTCTTCCTGTCATCAAGAAATATGGGGTGTTTTTGGTTCTGTTACTATAACATCTGTTGCGAATGTGGGCAGCACACTGAATAGCATATGGCCACAGTTCTTTAGGTAAGCCCTTTTCTGATAACATACACCTTCCCATTTCAAAGAGCGTTCTCCACTGTCTCTCTGCTTTTCCGTTTTGGTGTGGTGAATATGGTGACGACGTTTCATGTCTAATGCCTTTATCTCTGAGTAGTGTTTGAAAATCATTACATGTGTACTCGGTACCATTGTCTGACCTAAGACATTTAACATTACCATAGGGTGCACAGTCTGCCAGAAACTGCTTTGTTGCCTTAGTCACATCACTTTTGTTTTTCAGAAAATAGACTGCAATAGATCCTGAGAAGTCATCAGTAAAGGAAATCGCATATCTGTGTCCTTCTAAGCCTGTAGGGTCAATGGGTCCTGATAGATCAGTATGAACCAACTCTAGTGGCTTGCTCGTTTTAACATCTGACTCTTTGTTTCTGCTGTTGATAAATTTCCCTACTGTACAGATGTTACACTCCATTTTACTGTTGTCAGTGACTTTCATTCCCTCCACCACATTTTGTAATTTCATAACATCAGCCATGTTACAATGTCCTAATATTTCATGCCATGTTTTCAGATCACAAGCTAGCTTCACTTTATCTCTGCTCATCATGTCATTTAAGTTTTCCTCAATGCATCCTTCATTATTGCTTTTCATTCTGAGGTAATACAGTTTCTCATGTGCCTCAATAGGGAACACAGTACCATCTTTACTCAGCAGTTCATTCTGCCCATCTGTGAATTTTACACTGGCTCCATTAGCTGTAGCTGATATCACAGAAAATATGCTCTGTGGGTAGGATGGGATGAATAAAGCATTTTTCAGAGCAACTTTAACATACCTCCCCTTTGAGTTCAACAGTTCAATCTGTGCATCACCACGCTTCAGTGCAACATTGTTCATCTTCTTTCCATCTGCCAGTTCCATGTAGTGTCTACTTGGGTCAAAAGTCTTATCAATTCTTGTGAACAGCTCTTCATCAGTGATAATGTGTGATGTGGCTCCACAGTCCACCATTATTCCATTAAGCCTGATGTTGTCAGACGGAAGATTCTGGCTGACTTTGAATACCATGGTCTGGTCCTCCTCATGATTGTCCTGCATGTCTGAAGTCTGCTTGGCATCATCTTTCCGTTTCGATCTTCTTCTGCATGTCTCGTCACTGTGGGTTGTACTTCTGTGGTAGCTGCACCATTTTGGCGCGGTCTTTTGGTGGCAGTCTCTCGCCATGTGCCCCCGCTGTCCACAGTTGTAGCAGTTTATTGTTGTCATGTCCACTTTCATTACATTATCTGACTTCGGTTTGCTTTCAAACTTTTCTGTCTCTTCATAGCTTCGAAGTCTGCTCTTAAACTGAGTGAACGTCAAATCTTCACTGCTCTGTGTTGTGTGAATAGCAAAAGGTTTGTATGATTCTGGGAGTCCCTTCAGAATCATTGCTATTATTAGTCCGTCACTAATAACCTCTTTTGCATTTCTCAGAGACGTTATCGCTTTTTCAGCACGTAAAACATAATCTGTCACTGTTTCGCCGGGTTCCTTTAGTAGGGACGTGAGCTCCGTGTAAAGGGCGATGATCCTGGGCTTACCCTGGCTGGCGTAATGCCCGCGTAGTATCTGCAGAGCTTTCTTCCCATCGTCGGCGGCATCTCTCATCACCAACGACAGGCTCTTATCATCGAGGACCTGGATTAGTTCCGCGTAACATTCCGCGTTTTTCTCTTCGTCTGGCTCCGCCGTAGATAGGATGGTGTCTTTTAGGCCTAGCGTTCTTAAGTAAGCGAGGAACTTTACCTCCCAAAGTTCGTAGTTGTTTTCGTCTCCGTTGAAAACTAGTCTGTCCCATCGTCCTCCCGTGCGGTGCCTGGGCCCATAACCTGTTGCGTTTTCTTGTTCAGTACTCATGTTTGACAATAAACCACACTTCTTTTGTTGGATAACTGTGTTCACTTTATTGCTAACGTTCCAGTTATCAAAGTCTTCACTTCTTCTATTTTATTAGAACAATGCAGCCTACACACGAACTTGGTCTCACTGCCCCCAGTGGACAACAGCAGTACAACATGCACATAAACAGAAAGTGACAGGATGCAGAACTTACAACTATACCTTTCAATGTAAATTAGAATGCATGAACACATAACATAAAATAACTCAAAGACAAGTTAAGATGAGAACATATTCTAACACCTATTTTCCCTGTTTGCAATTTTCGGGGGAGAAACTGTTTATTCACTGCTTTTTTTTTAGCTTTGTCAAATAACAGATGTCATTATGAAGAGACATTCATCATTATTATTCATGTTATCTGTATGTGATTTCAATGTTTTACAGACAGTGTATGTCGGTATACTGCTAACATGGTTGCACAAAGCAAAGATCCCTTACTTAATGAACTCCAACTTTAACACATGTCGTACATTAAAACAGACCCTGACTGTGCCACCACCGTGCTGGACTGCTGTGTTTTTTAGGATTAAAAAAATCCCTCTTCCAAACATTCTTTTTTTATTGGTCAATAACATCTGTCAGTGTCTTGTCTCATAATCATCTTCATTATCATCATCATCATCATCATCATGGTCATCATTGATCTTAAAACAATTTAAGACCAAAGAATAAGTACCCAAAGCAATAGAAAATCAAATACAAGTTTGAGCGTAAAAGCACAAAATCAACAATTTAAGGCAAAGAAGAAAGAAAGACTGACCCAATAGTTGTTCTTTTTGAAATGGAAAAAAACAGTTTAACATGATCGGTCTTTTTTATGACAATGAAATGGTTTCAAACTGTATTTGTTAATTTATATATTTATTTTTTTTGCCGCTGTAAATTTCAGAAGCTTCTTTCTTACTTTCAGTGTTTGCCCCATGCTGACCTGACTGACCATCAATGACAACAGTCTCTCAGAATCTTCCAGGTTTCATAGGCCGGAATTCTTGCTCATGGGAACCAAAAAAATGTATGGATTCTCTTTGACTTGCAAATTCATTTTATTTTAGCTTGTATAGATAAGTACCAAATTCTTTCCCCTATCAAAATCACTTAAATCATAATGTTTGCCTATTTTTCCTGCTTTTAAAACATTAAAAATGTAAGGAATATTTTTATCATTCATATATGCGCTTATGGCTGTTCAGTGGTGCAGTTGGTAGCACTGCTGCATTGCAGCATAAAGATTCTGGGTTCGATTTCCGGCCTGGGGTCTTTCTGCATGGAGTTTGCATGTTCTCCCTGAGCATGTGTGGGTACTCTCCGGGTACTCCAGCTTCCTCCCGCAGTCCAAAAACCTGACTGTTAGGTTAATTGGCTTCTCTAAATTCTCTACATTCTTAGGTGAGACTGTGTGCATAAATGGTTGTTTGTCCTTAGTGTCTCTGTGTTGCCCTGCGATAGACTGCTGACCTTTCCAGGGTGTACCCCGCCTCTTGCCCATAGACAGATAGGCACTAGTACCCCTCGCAACCCCAGCTGGGATATGTGGTGGAAATGGATATATGTGCTTGTTAAACCCTAATATTACCAGCTTGTTATGTGTCAAGACTAATGTTTTTCAAAGTATTTTATCTAATTGGGAAAGCTCTCTGCTCGGGATAAAAAGTAATCATCCTCATTATGTACATAACAAAGATGAGAGAATGAAATGGGAACACACATAGAGTAGAGAGTGGACTATGCTTAACAGAAAGCTCTGTCATAGTGCATTTGGGTTGTCCTTGATCTAAAAACACTTAGTAATTATTTGATATGGCTTGAGCCAGGAAAGTCTCCTACAAACGTGTATGATGTAATGATGTGAGGTTTGATGATGTGACAGGCTATTTGTATATAATGCTTCTTTAACTGGTAATTCCAGTGGAAAGCACTGCCATCTATGACCTGTGTCATTTGATTACAATTTCTGTCTACATGTCATGTATCTTCATAATTTAATACATAACCCTTAAAAAGCACTTTTTAAAGTGTTTGTTCTTACTGATCTCTTCTCAGAAAAGAATCGGAGAGACAAAGTTTAAAGATGTATTCATAAAGCTTTCTTTTATAAAACAGTCACCCATGGCTTGATATACAGTAGCATATGTGTGATAATGTAATGCCTTAGTGGTTTATGCATTATAATGTGTTCTAAAAGTTTTTCAGTTAATATTTAATTGGGAAAGTACTACAAGAATAAAGTCGAACTTTAAGTTCCATCTGTGTGAGACAGAGTGAGTAAATGTGACAGTAAGGATAATCACGACATATAGGATAGATATCTATCATATGTGTAAGAAGCCAAAGGAAGAGTTATCTGTAATCTTGAAAACAGTGGATATTTACTCATTTTCTGCGGCTCTTAAATGGATCAACTGCTTGAATTTAAATCATAACATGCATTTAAATGATCATTCTGTCATTATATGGTGTTTTGAACCAAGAAAGAAGCTGCTTGCACTCCTGAACTCTAGAAACAATTACACTTCTGTGCTGCATTCCACTGACATCTAGTGTCAGAATGAGGAACACTTCTTACCTGACCCTGCACAGGTGTGTGCCAGTCTGCAAAGCACCCTTCATCCCAACTACTCACTCCCCCTAGGCACAAACACAACCACACACACTTGTCACCTACTTTCCCATACATCAGTCTAGTCTTATCGATCTGCTCGATATGACCTTGAATGATCAGACAAGTGGAAGTGCCGCTCTGGAATGAAACCCATCCATTCCCACTGTCTGCTGCTCGCTGCTGTAATGACTCGAGGGGAGTTTTGAAGGAGGAGAAGGCCGCTGAGATGCGCTCTGGAGGCAGCCATCTCTGCAGCAGCCTTATGTCGCGGATGGCCTCCCCTCTGGGCACAGTCTGTTTTCCAGGAAAAGAAAGAGAAGTGGGTCAGTTTGTCTGAGATACAAGAGGTGATGTGTGATATTTGGGTATTTTGATGAATATTTATCCTGATGTACAAACATATAACAGAAACATGTAAGTAGATCTGTCCCATTGGAAGTCTTACTCTTTAATCAATTAAAGTATAAAGCTCCAGACAGATGATGAAACAAATCCTCCAGAGTGGAAAGATGAGGATACCCAGGCTCAAGGGCTTTAATGAAAAGCCTTTACAGTTAGTTGAGTTTATTTGATTCATAGGTTTATGCAAAACATGTCCCTTCATCTAAAAACATGACTCAGACTGATTATGATTCTTTAAAACTTTGAATAATTAACATGCTCACTGGAATCAGCATGCTTTGAGAAAATTACAGATTTTTAATTTTTTTTTGCTGTTTGTTTCTACGCATTTCAATGAGCTATAATTAGTGTTTGTGTAACTTTTTGTTCAGTGTAACGCAGGCTAAACACTGATTCATTCAAAGTGTGACCTGCTGATTTCATTTTCTCCGAGCTCCAAATTGTGACCACTCCGTGACTAAAAGTAATTTGGACCGAAGCTATTTTTTCTTGATCTAATGGGTGTGCCAGATATTTGGCACGTCTTTTCCTGTTATATTATTCAGCTTTTCTTTTTTTTTTTCACAGAACACCAAATTCCTGACCAAACACAGCCACCTGTATTAAGAATAAAGCTGACTGTATTTCTCTGTTTACAATGAAGCCAGGGAGACAAGATAAAGTCCAAATTAGTTGGACGTCCTCAGCTTTTTCATGTATCCTGATCAGGTTGACCAACTAATGTCTAATATTCCCAAGGAAACTAATCATAGTAAATGTAAGTTAAAGAGCTGCTCACAATTGGGCAAGTTTATATCTATTTCAGATTTATCACAAACTTCTCTGCTGTGTTTTTATAAATCTCACTTGTGCTAAATATAATTCTAGTGACGAAATGTATAGAATTAAAAGGTAAATAGTTATTAAATCAGCCACTGTCTTATGAATGTCAGCGAGTTCTCGTTTTCCTGTTTATAAAATTATAAAGACCATTGAATGCCAATGTATTCCTTTATTCCAGTTATCAGGGCTACTAAAAAGCTGGTTGCATAGAAGTTACATGCGTAATAGTTTACTTCTTTGTTTCTTCAGCCTGGTTTCCATAAAATTAAATGGGCTGTTTTATATTACACTGCAAAAATTGAAATCTCTTTTTCTTGAATTGAGAAGGTAGTAAGACACTTTGCCAAGGGAACATGACAATTTACATTCAAAATAAGAAAAGAAAAAACAAATGCATTGTCTTATTTCAAGTGTATGCTATCATATTATCTTATTTTAAGAGTAAAAAATACTCATTCCATTGCCAAATCATCTTATTTACCCACCTAAATTAAGAGCAAATACACTTCATTTAAATCAAGGATAATCTAGATCATGTAGGGTTTGAGTTTAAGGAATATGTGTGAATTAAGTTTTGATAACATTAAGAGTTGGGATCAAAGCTCAAAATCTTTAAAGAGTTCTTATCTTAATGATTTTGAAACAAACAACAAATGGAACATAAAAAAAAAAGAATATGAAGCTGTTTAACCTTCCTAGAGTCAGATATTTTGCAGATCTACTTTTAGCTGTGACTACATCAGTCAATCTTATTGATTAACCATACCATGTTGCTACTTGGATATCTTTATACTTTTGATGAAAAAACTGCTCCATCTTCTTCATTTACATTGCAAAAACGATCTAGAAATAAGTAGAGATTTATTCAATTAAGTGTATTTACCCTTAATTTTAGCAGGTAAATAAGATTATTCACCAATGGAATGAGTTAAATTAAGACAATTAGATAAAATGTACTTCAAATAAGACAATGTAATTCTTTTTTATTTTAAATGTTAATTGTCTTGTTCTATTGGCAAAGTGTCTCAATTACCTCCTCAATTCAAGAAAAAAATCCCTTATATTAGGAAACAAGCTACTTATTTAGATTTCTATTTTTTTTTTTGCAATATAGGACGGTTTTGGCTTGTCAGCAAGAATCCTCGGGTCGAGCCATTGACCAGAGCAGGGGTTCCTAATCATTTCAGGAAGGGTCACTTTGTGCTATATAGCGCCTTATGTAAATCAACTCAGTTTGTTCGAGGTTCCTTTTGTTGGTTCTGTATTTTTCACATTTTGTCAATCTTTTCTAATTATTGTATTTTTGAAAACACCAGTACAAAATCAAGTTAAAAAAAAAGAAATATAAGAAGAATATAACTTCTAAAAATTTCAAAGAATTTAGGTTTTAAAAGTGTGGTGTTCATTTGTATCCATCAGCCCATTATTCTGATACACTTAAATGGAAACCAGTCCAAACAGCTGTCCCACTATCATTGTTTCAAAACATAACCAGCTGCTTTAAACCCACACATTTCAAATTAAAGATACTCCAAGTCAAGCAGTGTTTGAGTAAAAGTAGACAAGAAAATAAAAGTGCCCTTCTTACTGATCTTGTTTTGCGTGCAAATATATCTTCTTGCTATCAAAGAATGCAATTAGAGTTTCTGCTGTGTATGCAAGGCTCATGTTTTCATTTGTTTTATTTATTACTTTTTTTTTTTTTTTTACAGATTTTGCCTTCCTCGCAGGAGCAAGTCAAGAAAATAAAGACCAAAGAGGGATATACATTTTAAAAGCTTTTTGAAAGGAATTTTATTGCCCGTTTTGAACAAAAATGCACAGAGCGGTCATGCAAGCCCCCATCAGCACAATCATACGGACACATAGACACATTCACATGCTGCTCTGCCTCTTCATCATTGAACGTGACACCTGATGGTCCATTAGTTCCCAAACTACTATTCTGGGCTAAGAATTCCTCTCCTTATTGAATATTTAGGATCCGTGTGTTTCTCTCCGCATGTCAACATGGAATGCATTATTCATGTTAATGTACCATTATCTGACGCTTCGCATGATGTAACGCAGCCATTACCCGGCCACACAGCCACACATGCATGCAGTGACCTTCTGAACTGCGCAGGGTTATCACCACGGCAACTCTCCTTCATAACCTATCTAGAATGATAAGAAATTTGCACTAAGGCTTTATTGTGCAGTTAAAATGCATGCCAACACATGGCACAACCAGAGCAGAGATAAGAAAAGATTTAAGGCTTCAGCGCAGCTTCAGTGTGTGCTTAACTGCTTGCCAGCAATGCTTGCTTTCTTAATTTGAACAGCTTTTAATTATTCTTTTATGAAGGTGTGTTGATATTTCAGATGGAGTGATGTGTCAGACATGTAAGAAAAAGAATTTGAGTCACAAAGTCTTGCAATTAAAAGATAAGTTATTGCCACTCATTGGAATAATAATGAGACATATTTTAGGTTTTAACAGGAATAGGTCTATTGTGCAGCTTTAAGCTTCACTTGTATTTTATGATATGGACAAGAAAAGGCCATTTTGATTACTTTTAGTGGAGAATAAAAGGGCAAGCTGGGAACAAGAGCGCTAGAATGAAAGGACCCTTTAGCAACAGACATTTGTGTGCAGCATTAATTAAAAAGCTTTAAAATTGTTGTTTTTTTTGTATTTTCCACTTGGTCTTCATCAATCTCATGTGGGCTCATGAAAAAATAAAATAGAATTACTTTCATTATTTGAATACAAATATTATATTAAATTAAATGTTATAGCGACACATTTTTGTATTGGTCTCCAGTTCTGCCAATGCTAAACTAAAGGCTTTGGTTCAGAAGAAAAGCAGCAACCTCTGAACCTTCTGAAGCCCTTTGCTTCCTTAAAACTGCACCAAAAGCTTGACTGATTTTCAATCTTGCTTTGCTTCTTTTGGTTTATTGTTATTTATTGCCAAATAATGTTTGGCAGACATCCATTTAAAATGTAGGCAACGGCATGAAAAAAGTGGTTTCTACTTTTACTTTTATACTTTAAGTAAATTTACAAGCCTGTACTTTGTTACTTTTACTTGAGTAAAGAAGTTTAATCAGTACTTCCACTTTTACCAGAGTATTTTTTAACACAAGTATCTGTACTTTTACTAAAGTACGGAAAGTGAGTACTTTTGCCATCTCTGACTAAATAGCGCAACAGGTTTATATTAACTTCATTAGGGAGATTATTGCGAAGGAGAAAGAAAAACAGAGTTAATTTTGCTAAATAAACTGCCCTTATCTTGGTGTTTGTTTGTGTTTGTGTGAGACCATCCTCAGTACAGAGGATCTTCACTGGCAGGTTTAGCAGCCCGATGAGGAGCCCCACACACATGCAGTTTCTTTTAGGAAACTGCACGTGTTTCCTTTTTCCTTTATAGTCGCTGAAGGAGGTTTAAAAAAACAGATTTATATTTCTCTCTTAGAAAGTCATTGTTATGACCAGCTTATTTCTACTCAGCCTACCCTTTATGCTTTCTGTGCCTCCGAGGTCAAAATCACTACCAGTTTCCAAGTCCAACTCTGAATTGATCCAAAAATCTTCTCCAATATAGCTTCCTCTAGGAATTAGCCCACTTCACTGGTGTCCTCAGCAGCTCCAACATCCACTGCCATCATCTTCTTGTTCATTTCACCAACATACTTTGTCCTCCATTTGGATCTCAAACCTAATAACTCTTACCTTCAACTCTCAGAACCATAGGCCATCTCTCTCCTCTACTGATACCTGATCATTTTGATTAGCTTTGTTCCTGTTTAACTATTTGTCTCCATTCCTAACGCCTTAAAATAAATTTTTAGAGTGCACATCTATTGTTGTGTATGAATAGATCCCTTTACTTTTGTAATTTTGTGAATGACTTCTGTATGCTGGTCAGAAAATAACCTCAAAACATGAAAAGGCAAAAAAAAAAATCAATAATAATTTATAGTGTTATTATAAATAATATAGTCATTTATCTTATGAATGTTTGAAATGAACTTTAATGACTAAGTTGGATGAACTTTCACCCCTTTTAATAAATAGAAACCAGACAGGGCATTAACATAAACAAATGTAAACAACTGACACATGAGTAGACTATATGTTTTACGTCCTTTATCCAGTGACAAAGGCTGCATACAAAAAGGGATTGATAATAAGGGACAATCAGGGAAAGGCTCAAGATTTTAAAATTTTATTTAATGTGGCAAAAGGATTCAGATACAATGATCCTCTAAGCCAGAAAATGTGATACCAGCTAAAAAACAATTAACAAACACATACAATACACTAAAGTATAAATGTAGTGAAAGTAACTCCAAGACTTGAAAATAAGTAATGAAATGATGCAAATCAGTTGTTTTTAGACTCCACTCTGATAAGTTGTCACAAGAAAATATCCACAACCCTCATCTGTACCTACAACAGGAAGTATCCGATGTGGATCTATGTTGATTTATAAGTTAAACAAAATCATAAAGAAGGACAGCTCTGTTCTAAAAGCTCCTCTAGAACCTCTGAAGATAATTTCAGAAAGTTAAGAAAATTATGTACAGCAGTGATCATCCTCTTTTGAGATTGTTAAACAACATTAGAGTGTCTGGATTTATAAAGTATTTTTAAATTTTGAATTGGTTGAATACTGTCTTCCTTCTGGAAACAACTAAAATTATTTTACCCCAAACTTTCCACCAACTAAATATTCTATAATTTTTGTTTGCAATACCTTAGTTTTCTGATGAATATATTTCCCACTGGGATTAACTGGCTTTAGGTGGATTTAAGAGCTTTTTTTGTGTTTATCTATTGCTTTTGTGTTCCTAAAAACAACTTAGTCCTCTCAGAATGTTCTCGCAGTACATCCGGGTGGTTCATGCTTTAGGTCCAGTGGCAGGCTTTAAATGCTTTATTATTTCCCAAGCTAAGATCAATGGAGCAATTCTATATGGAAGGTATTGTTCCTTTAAGTTTATATAGGAATTAAAAGAATTCAAATGTTGTGTTTTGAGATGATTAAAAACAAACTGAGTGGGAAGAACGAGAAAATGTACATATGGATGAATGTCAGTGTCTTTTATTAGCTCTCTGCTGAACTGTCAAGTTGTCAAAATCATCTCCAAATCCACCATCCCTACCACTTCCAAAAAAGGATTAGACAGGAGGAGAAAATGCAATATTGAATCTGCTGTCTCAGTCATCAAACCTAAAGATTGTGCTTTTGGAACATGCTTTACTCTCGCTGTTTGACGAGCCAGTAATTGAAAAGCCCTTCACAACGAATTACCATGATTGCTTAGTTTTTCCAGGATATTGACAGTGGGTTTTTGAGTTTTTTTTTTTTTTTACAGGCAGCTGTGGGTTGATGTGCTGCTTATTTTTAAGACAACAGACAAGCACAATTCACAATTTACCACACTGAAGAATAAGCTTCCCAAGCTAGTGAATTAAGGAAGTAATAAAGGCAACAAGGCCTGCAGCTGAAATTACAGATAGTGCTTTACAACAGCTTCTAAATAGAGGAGATGGTGAAAAAAAATGCTGTTTGCACATCATCTTAAGAAAAGTGCAATTATCTTTGAACCAATCAACACATGGCTTTCGCTTCATGTGCCTGACCTTGCTGGACTGGTAACCATGGAAATGTGTCTCTCTGTGGCAGAGCACAGCTTTGTTACACAGAGACCTTAATGTGTGTGTGGAGATGATGAACGGCACACACACACAGCCAGTTTTTCATGTCTTTCTCTCACCGGGGCTCCCTAGAAATAGTCTCATCCTGCCCTTTATGACTTCTCATACTGTGTCCAAATAACAAATATGTGGGGGTGATGAAGCAGTGCCTTCTTATGCACAAACATACCAAACCACCAGCTGACTTACTCTGCCTCGCAGCGACTGTACTTCCATGTGCCGATTGTGAAAATATGTGGGACTGGTGGCTTTTGGTTCCCTTTCATTTGGGAACTGTTGTGACAGACTCCATAAATAATGCATGTTGTGGATATATTTACAGAGCACATATTAGCATATACAGTCATGAAAAAAAAATCAGGACACATCCCAACAGCTTGTGTGTTCTTCTAACATATTTTGACATATGGATATGTAATATATCTTTTAACAATGTGATGTTAATAAAAAAAATAAACAGCAAAAAAATTAAAGAATTTAAAAAGATATCAGAAAGAATTACTGGTTAGGAATAATTTAGCAATGCCTCACACTTATTGCCACTTGAAATGATGAATATCATGCAGAAACATATGACATTAGGAGATAATGGTAAAAACATTAATACTGAGCTTTTTAAGGAGGGTTGTCTAGCTTGAACCTTCAATATTCAGCTGGGTGAGTGAAAATTAAGAGAGAAAAGCATGGTGACATTACCAGAGCTGCTGGAAAAGAAAGGCTGACGTGTGGTAACATATTTTAAGAGGTCGAAGAGGAATTTGGAATTAATCATCCCACCTTACAGAAAAAGAGGTCTCCTTGAAGAGGAAATTCAAATTAACTACCAAAAGTCACACATCTGCCCTTCCATCCAGGTCAACTCTGAAAGCAGACTGCAAAACCCTAAAAGAATTCTCCCAAAAAAAAAAAAAAAACTTTAAATGTAATACTGCAGAGAAAGAAACAGGCTCGGATTTAGACTTGGGATCTTTTTTTGGGACATTAACAATCCTAAACATTCGTTATGAGCATGTGCTGATATGGTGCAGCCCAAAAGTATGATGGTCTACGGTATAAAACCTCAAACTCAACGCTATTCCTGACATTTTGAATTGAAAAAAGCAAAATGTTTTCAAACTTAGAAAAAAAGTCTGTAACAAAAAATGAGTCAAAGGAAATGTTTGTAGACCTTTGAGACAGGATTGTTTTCTGGAAGAAATCTGTGGAAGGACATAAAAGCGTTTCTGCTGCTTTGAAGGTCCAAAAGAGAACATTGGCCTCCATCATTATTATATAGAAGTAGTTTGGAACCATCAAAACTTTTCCCAGAGCTGGTGGGCTGACTAAACTGAGAGATCAGGAGAAAAGGAGTTTAGTCAGGGGGTGACAAAAGGACCCCATGGTCACAGTTACAGCTTTGACCATAAGGTTGTAGCAAACAACCAATCAAGCCTGTGGTGTAGAGTCACCAGGAAAAAAGAACACAACTTAAAAAAGGCCCACGGCAGCCAAGCTGCCATTTAGCAAAACATACCTAAATTACTTCCAGACAAGAAGAAACAAAATTATCTAGTCTGCTGAAAAACAGGCTATAGACTGTGGTGTGAATCCATGGCATCATGTTTTGACGAAGTCAGGCGTCATCCATTACCAGAATATTAATGTCCTTACACTGAAGCATGGTGGTGGCAGCATCATGCAAGAGCTGAGAATGCAAGAGCTGCATCAGCTGCAGGAGCTGATAGATGAAAATACAGTATGGATGCAGTGAGAGAACAAAGATGTCCTGGGTGGAAACTTCCTTCAGAAAACTCTTAACCTCAGTATAGGGAGATGTTCCATTATTCAGCAGGATGATCGCTCAAAGCACGCAGCTAATATCTGGGGAGGGGCTTCAGAACCACTCCGTAAATGCCCTACACTGGCAATACCAGATTCTAAACTTGAATCAAACAGAACCTCTCTGCTGAGGTCTGAAAACGGCTGTTCACAGATGTCTCCAATCCAAGGTGATAGAGCTTTAGATTCAGCAAACAAATACGGGAAGAACTGTCTGACAATTTTTTAATAAAGTGGATAACTAAAAGTGGAAAGTATGCAACACTCTCAATCCTTCTACGATTTAGTATTTATGGATGGGATTGATAAATCCAAAGTAGCCATGCTTATAAAGCGGATTAAAAGTGAGGCATTGTTTCCATTATATATAAACACATCTCAGTATGTGTTATTAATGAGGTTTGTTTTAGACCCTTTAAAGTAATATCTAAAATAACAATCCACTAGCTAAGCAGTTAGCTTCAAAAGTCATTATTTAACTGACAGCGTGAAATCAGGAGTATTCTATTCTCAATATAAATCTCTCCTTTGAAGGTCTGAAAAGTTTAAAAGAAAACATTATATAAACAACAGTCCCCATAGTATTAGGTTAGAAACCTAAATCCTAAGCTTTGGATACTTCCTTACCCACTTTTAGACACAATAGCTTCATGATACCATTGGGATGCTTATCTTTTAGGAGGTACAAGGAAGATTCCAGTAAAGAGCAGGTCAGGCTGTTGCTTATAGTTAGGAGAAGCTGCTGACGCTAGAACTATGAGTCCTCTACAACACAAATGTAACCTTTAAGGAATAGGTTTGTGACAAACACCCCCCTTAGTACAGCTTTATATCCCTTACCCCACATTTTTGTCCTTGAAATTTGTTATTGTTTTAGCCCACCCAAAAACTTCACACAACTCATTATTGTAGCATTATTATATACCTTTAATTTATTCTGATTAATTGGCTGAAACATTTCATAATATAATGTGCACTTCTTTATTCAAATTTTACGTGAAGTTGAGCTTTCTTTTAATTTATGTTTTTTAGACAATCATAACAGCAGGTAAGGGATTATTATTATGGGGAGAAAAAAGTCAGATCCAGTTAACAGTTTCCCACAGAAGAGATGGAGGAATTAGAAAGCATGTGGATGAAGGTCCTGATGAATTCAAAACATTAACTTTCCTCGCCTTCATGTAAAATGTAAAATGAATATAAATGACACATAAAATATAAAGCTGATTAAATACAAAAATAACTGAAATAAGAAATACTTGATTAAATAAAAAATTGTAATATTCAACTTCAATAAAATAATATATCAACACAAAGCAAAGAAAAATTTGGTGGAAAATTACATTCGATTTATAATAAAGATGTAAAAACAGCACAAAAGTCAAATAGTTTGTGTTGTCTTTAGACAAAACACACCTTTGAGTAGTGAACTGTACAAATCTAGCCTTTATGGAGGGAAAAAAAACCTGAAGAGCTACTATTTGCAGTTTCCCTAAAAGCATATAGAGGGCATAGCCAACAAGTAAAAGAAGCCACTAAAGTATGATTGCAGCCTTACTGAATATTTTAGATCTACATTAAAAGAGCTAATTAGGAAATTATAATTTGTAAAAACAAATAAACATATTATTCTCAAAGAGAACCACAGTAGAGATAGTATAGTGTTGTGGGAACCCTCTCTTCCTCTTTTAAAAACTCGCCCTCTCCACTTAAAAAAAAAATTGTGTGTGCAAGAGCTTGCACAAGTCCATTTCTCAGCGTGCACACCCTGTTTAAATTGTGCTGTTCTCATTGCTCATACAACCATACTGTGTCCACATATAGCAGGGACTATATAGTGGACTTTATAGCAAACTCAGTTAACTGACTGTTTGGACAGACAATCACTGCTTTTTGCTCCGTTGATCATGTAACTCCTCCTGCTCCGTGCGGTGCCTGCGCCATCTTTGTTATTAGTCGCCTATGGTGAAAGTGGGCCGCTGTGACAGCAATTCCCATGGTGCTTTGCGAGGAGAGCTCTTCCTGCAAAGCATTCTGGGATATATCTGCCTCTTCTGAGGCCTTTCATTTCTTCTCATACACTTTGTAGACACTTTTTCTCTTACTTCCCTCTGCCTTTTTCAAAGAACCGCGGTAAGAAAGGTTAGCTTCAATGACTTATGCAAATTGTAGCTCACCACAGATATGTGGCTGAAAGTGTGCATGCGCAGAAAAAGATAGCTAACAGGAGGAGCACGTAGGACCTTACATAAACATGTCACCAGAATAAATGATGATCAAGAGGACCACATATTTAGATGATCCACCCAGAAATAAAAGATCGTCCTCTATACCTTTAAGTGGATGCATGAGGGTTTGGGAAAAAACAACTATACATCCCAAGCCACTTTCACCTAAAGTTCACTCAGTATGGGTGAATTTTAGTCAATAACATGTATCAGTCTGTAGTATTATTATTATTATTTTTTTTTTTAAACTTTTAACCAAAATGATTTAAAAGGAAATTGACTACATAGATGATTAGGTTAAGGTGGAACATATGGGCTCAATTTGACTGTATTTAAATGTGTCAAAATAAAAAATAAATTTTTTTTTTCCTAGTTGACTGTCTTTTGTCATCTTTATGTAAAAAAAAAAATAACGTAAAATAAAAAACAGGGTAATGTTGAGTGGATTTTGAAGTTTAGCACGCATTCTCTAAATATTAATATTAATAATGTAGAAAAATGCTTCTAAACACGTATTTCTCCTTCCCTCTTCGCGCATGCTCAGTGTCTTTCCTCAGCGTATCTAATCGGCGGCAGCTGGAGATCAAGTGGTTCGACAGCAGATGGATGCCCAGTGAGAAAGGCGATCCGCTCCGGTTAGGAGAGGTAAGACCGACCCCTAACCGCACCTACAGTCTGGTAGTCTGTTAGAAGAAAGATTCGGTGAAACACTTTGACTGAAATGCGGTGATGGAGGGAGAGGAGCTGCGGTGACTCACTGGGATCCAGTGGCAGCGGTTAGCTGGAGTGAGCAGAGAGTTAAAGTGACCACAGCACAGTGTGTTCCTGCCTGTTCGGAGAGAATATGAATGTCTCAACCACTAACCAACATTGTGCATTAGTCATGAAACATAACTGCCAAATTCCATCTGTTTGATCAGAGTAATTTCAGGAGCAATTTAGCTTTGTTATGTCTACAGAATTAAACTAGTCTCTGAAGCAGGAAAGGAGTAAACAGCAATGTTCAGCACCATGGAGAGCTCTAGCCGATGCATTTATGAGGCCTACTGTAATTCATGTATTTTCCCAACTTATGGTGCTTTTTTTTGTTTATAAGATGTAGCTATTAAGCTATATTGTTAAAAGTATGCTTGTATGTATTATTGTATCTATGTGTCCTTAATTTACCCTCTTTTTTCAAGAGTTTACTGGACAAGAAAGCAGAATAAAATATAAAAATCCTATAATTAAGGAAATGTGGGTCGAATTTGGACCAATACTGAAATTACAAAATGGGAGGGGGTGCAATCATATGATTAAACATTAGGGAAAGCAAGTGATTTGGTTTCTCTAGCTGTTCAATTTTTTTAAATTTCACCTAAGAAACAAAGTATAATATAAAACAATATATAATAACTTTAAATCCATCTGCTAATTATTGAAGGCGGCAGGCAGGAAAATTTAAAAACCCTTTTACCCAGTCTGGTTCTGACCTTTTGGACCTGCATCAATGGTCTAAAAATGCAAGCCATGAACAGTTTACAACACTTCTTAGTTGTATATTAACAAGCGGTAAAATGAAAAAAAAAAAAAATAATAATAATAATAAAAAATAAATAAAACACCTCTCCAAAAACAGCTTGCTCAGAGTTACAAGCTTTAAAGATGTTACTTGGATATGACCTAACTGAACAGCTCCAAATGACACAAAACTCATATGGGTGTGTAGACCATGATGTAATAACGTAAAATCAAGGGCCCAATGTAAAAAAAACAACATTCCCCTTTAACTTCTCTTTTTTCAGTAGATTGTGTGTTGTTCTAGGATTGAAGCTCTATTGTATCTTTATTCTATGTCACTGCCAAAGAAAGCATCCCTACAGCATTTAACAGCAGGGTAGATTTTTTCAAAGGTGATGTGCTGGTTGGTTTTATGCCACATGGTAATTTTAAATTTAGGCCTAAATATTGAATTAAGGTCTCATTTCTTCCATGTGTGCTATGCCCCCTGCATGGCATGTGACAGGCAGCAAATTACACTTCTGAGGTATTTTTCTTTTCCAACAATGATTTTTCTTCGGTCACTTTTTAAAAAGATCGGGTTTGCAGTCTATAGTTCTTTCAGTAAATATCCCATATGAGTTGTGGATCTCTGCAACTCTTCCATAAAAGTCAGAAACCCCTTAGCTGCTTCTCTGATCAACCGTCTGATAGTATTTAGGTTATAAGTTAGCAGTGGTTACATGCTCTTTCCAATTTCAGATGACAGATATAACTGCTGAGGCTTCCAAGCTTGCTTTACTGAGGTATTGCCACATCCATTGTTTTCTTCCACTAAAAGATCTTGCACTTCCTTTTGGTGATCTGTCGAGAAAATATCCAACAAAGTATATCTGTTCGTGTTTGTTTTGCAGGGTTATGCATACTTTTGACTTTAACTTTTTGGTAGGTTAGGTTGACAAACTCATCCTTTCCCCTCAATCTGATCCAGTATGAAAGAAACAATAGAAGCAAAAGTCTTGCTGTGTAAATGACGAAGGTGCCAAAGAACAAGAGGAATTTAATTGTCAATAAACTCATTAATTTGATAGAGCAGGTGGAAGTTACACACTGAATCATTTGCAAGTAAAGATGACAGATTTTCTTTGCAAGTAAACAATCGGAGGTCTGGAACTCAGCTTCTGCCAGCTTCAAAATAAACAGAAAGCTCATTGGAAGGCAACCACTTTTGTTTTCTGACTCTGCTGTCAGTTTCACAGATGTAAACTCTATCTTTGGTGTGGCTCCTCTTCAGAAAAAAAAAAAAAAAATCTCTTATAAATCCAAAAGGTGTGGTGCAGGTTTTTATATGGAGCAGATATGTTGTATTTGACACAGTGATATTTAACATTTGTCTTGCTTTCAGGTCAAATGTTACATACCATATACTTGGTATACTCGGTTTTTGATTCATTATCAGCTGTTTACAGCTGATACTTATCAGCTTAGTATCATCTGTTTACTATTAGAAATTATTAATTACATGAATGTTATTGTAAATCACATTTCAGTGGTGCTTTTATCATAAAACCATTAAAAATGTATAGTAAAATCATTAGGATCATTAAAAACATCAAGTACAAAGCAAACCATCAAAGGAAAATAACAGCACATTTTTAATATGACAAAACATTTAAGTGCTAAGTATCCTGGAAATGCAAATTCATCCCAACTTTATTCAATTTAAGAAGATAGCCAAAGTGGTGGTAGCATTGTGATGGGGGGTGCTTGTCATCAGCAGGGAGAGGAAAGCTGTTTACTGACTGGTGGATGAATGGACTGAAACACATAGCAACCCAGGAAAAACAACTTTTGGAGATTTGGTTGAAAATTCAGGCTCCATAGCAAAGGAATAGTTTAAATCAAACCGAGTGAATCCATACTTATGGTTTTAACACAACAACATATAGTCCCAATCATTTATTAGTTTTATACAAGGATTTTCTGAATATAACAAACAAGAGTAAATTATTATGCTGTTAACTCAATCTATTATTAGCATAAAGGTTAAATACTACTAAGTAGGAAATGTGTATTATGGGAAAAATGACCTTATTATGGACTACAGTTTACAGTTTAATACATAATTGGGGGAGTATTGCATAACTTAATTCTATTCTCATAAAAATGTTTTCTGTTAAGTTGAAAATATAACAAAAATGGAGATAAAATTAGCTTAGGTAGAGAAGGTTTCTTTCTTACAAGGTGACCAAGCATTTAAACATTCCTTTACTTAAAAAAAAAAAACATTCCTCTCTGGTTATCACCATTTCAGGTATGAAATTAAAGACAACTCAATAAAAGCACAAAGTATAGATTTTAATAAAAAGAAATCCTGTAGAGCTTCGAAACTCAGCATCAAGGCAACTTGTTTAATGAATCAACAGCATTGGGGTATGAATACACTACACAGACTCTTGGATATGTGTGAGTCATATGTGGGAGGAGAGAGAGTGAGCTAAGAACAGCAGAAGCAATGAGACGTTCACAGGCAGCAGCTGATGACAAAGATCCCAATTCATGACGTGCTTCTGCTGGGAGGGAGGATTTGATTGACGGAAATAAAAATGCTGCAATTTAATTATTTCTTGATTATCAAGGATAAGATTTTCTTCTGTTATTATTTGTGTGTGTTTTTGGTTACTTTATACGCTAAACCCATAGCGCAGCTTACTGTAGATGCCAGGTGAAGAATGACCGGATTTTTATAAAAAAATAAAAACCTGGACACTGCTGTAGATTTATATTTATTGCTTTGTACTCTGAAACCAAACATTGGCCAAAATACCGAACTGAATGAGCCGTGGAAATGTGAAACTACATCCCCCTGAAGGTACTGTCCCCATCAGAGGGAATAAAAAGGTAGATTCTGCTCACATCAAATCCTTGTCTAAGAAAAATGTTGCTTCCAGCATGAAGATCTTGTGAGCAGGAAGAAAAGCCTCTATGACCCTTAACCTTCACCTATCTGAGAATTGTAATTGATATTTTTGGCAAAGCTGAAGCCTCCTCCATCCAGTCTGACTGAGACTTAGATCGAGCTGTTTTGCAAGGAAGACTAGGTACAAATTTCTCTCTTTTGGCATGTAAAGCTGAAATATTCCAAAAAACCTCCATCACCATAATGCGATTCTGTAAATAAATGCTTTTGGGCTGAATACAGATGCCTGCCAAGGTTCCCAAATAGCTGTAAGTTTCTAAAAATCCCAAGTTTTCCTCATTTTTCTCCGTAGATTAGAGTTTGAGGCTATAGCGTAGGTGTGAATACTTTTATAAGCTACTGCAAACATCTACACCACCTTTCACTGGATAACTTGTTTCCTTGCTGCAGGTAAAAGTGGTGAACGATGGCGCTGTGCCCTGAAGGTTGTACTTCTGGCTCAGGAGGGGAGTCCTCTGGAAGCGAGGTGAGCTTTAAACGGACAGATCGATCGATCTACTTAAGGAAAATGGCCTGACCTCATTTCACTACCTTAGGCCAAAGGTTATATATCAGGATAATGAAAAAGAAAAACCACTACAAAACCAAAATGTAGCAAAAAAATGTTTCAATGTTTCAAAAACAGAATCCAAGCAGAGGTTTGGTGTAATGTTTTTGACAAAATGCTACCAGTATCTGTAAATGTAATTCAATTTTGCAACTATTTTTTGTAAATATGGCTTTTAAACTAAATTTCACAACCACAATTATATGCCCTTAAAGCAAACCCAAAAGAGTCAGAGATGGGCATTTTGTTTTTCCCCTGTTATGTGGTAACCTTGAACACAGTGATCTTCCAGGCAGGTTCCAGCTGTCTTCAGTTTGGGGTTCGTTCCTATCTGCACCACTTCTATGAGGAGTGCTCGTCCTCCATGTGGGAGAGGGACCCTGAGAACCGGGGGGTCCGGACCCAGAAATCAGCCCTTTGGTGGAACTCGGTTGTCTGGAAGGTACATTCACTGAGCTACATTCAAACAAAGATTTCCAACATAGTTTTTTAGGACTGAATTTCCAAAATTAACTCATAGAAATACTTATAGATTTAAATAAGAAGAACATTTAATTAAAAAAATCCAGATATTACAGCATAATTTAGGGAAGGAATGTCTTTTTTTTATACTTCTCTAAACTGAATCCTTCTCAGTTAGTTTAAAAAACAAATAGCCCCTATTTGTTTCCTGCTCATATGAACATACTTCTGCTAATGGTGCTTTGAAGTATTTATATTCTTTCTTTGTTTCATATCAACATTGAAACCATTTAGTTAAATTCATTTTGACCCTTTTTAGATAGAAAACCATCTGAAAAGCAGCCGTATTTTTCAAACGAGTAGTGAGCGCAGGGTAGAGAAATTACTGCTGGATGCTGGCTGCAAACAGCCACATCTGTGACATGTTACCTCCTGCTGGCTGCTATCGCCTGCCAGCTATGAACTTCTCTAACAGATTGTGTTTTCTGCATTGTGCATTTAAACTGTCGCGACACAATGGACTGCAGACACTGAATGAGGCTGTGGTATTTGTAAAGTCGAGGGGAGTCTGTACAGACCTCCTGCATCCCTGGCTTTGTTTTGCCTACTCTAATATGGGTAACCTTTCATAATAAGATGCTGGGAGCACCATGCAGATAACACAACCTATACAAAAAAGACTTACTCTGCAGAAATGACCACTTCAGCTCTTATTGTGTCTTGCTGACTGCAGCTGTCCTTGGCTCTGGGTCTTCTGATGCTGACTGCAGGCATTGTGTCTCTCTCCATCGCTTACTCCACCCCCCATAAAATTGAGTCCTTCGGAGAGGGAGACCTGTACTTTGTGGACCCCCAGGCCATCAGCTACAACAGGGGTCTGCACCTCAGCACAGCGTCTGGGATCGGGCTGTCCTGCCTCGGCTCCGCTCTGGCAGTGATGGGGGTTGTTGTCTGGGTCCTGCCTAAGGCCAACTTAAAAGAACGGCTGTTCCACAGATCGAGGGAAGTGGATCAGAGAGGAGAGCGGGGCTTGAAGTGGAAGGGATTCAAAGATGGAGCAGATGTGATCACAAAGCCGCCGGATACGGAGGAGGGGAAGATACCTTTTTCTCTGGCTACAGTGAAAAACGTGCAACCTCCTTCCTAAAAAGAGTCACTGTTGAGCTACAGGTGGTACAAGCACTCATTCTGGTTTTGGAACATTGTTTACACGTTCTGCTCGTTGGATTTTGTTTTGTGACCTAAAAGATCAGAAAAAAAAATCTCCTTTCACTTTGACTTCAGACATAATATACATTTACATTTCAAGGCTGACAAAATATCAGTGTCCCATCAATATGGTTATGATATATTCAAAATTACCATGTTTTAGAATTAAATCATTCTCGCTCATTTAGATGTGTTTTTTTATTTTGTGCGTTTTTTAGTTTGTAAATTTTTAAGACTGAAAAATGTGTTTCTTAAGATTCTCCTTAAGAAAATCTTTTGGGTTCCAAGGTGATTAAAAAAGGGATTAATTTAAGAGCCCTAGAGAGCAAATAGAGCCATGTTAAGAGTTTTGATCATTAGAAATAATTCAGTTTCTAAATGTTTTACACAAACACCTTTTAATTTTTATGTAAAACAGTCTTGAAGTGTTGAATAAAGACACAATAAAGCTGTTAACTCTGGGATTCAGAGGTCTCCATGTAATATCTAAAATCTCCAACTTGGAGACTTATTTAAAAATAACCTGTAGGCATTAACTTAAAAGTCACGTGTTGCAACCTTAGTCTGCCGATAATTCAAAGGCTGAATAATGAATCATCCTAAAAAAAAAAATCAAATTTAAAGCTCTATAAACGTACACTTATTCAGGAAAGTGGTTTAATTTCTGGTCCAAGTCTGACCAGCATTGTTGCAATGAAGCCCACTTTCCTTTCACCATACAACTGTGTGATCAGAATAGCTTTTGTAGCATCTCACAAGCCTCCAAAGGGCATATTCAGGTGTTTTTAATTGTCCTTTTCCATCCAAATGATCATAATCACCATGAAAATGAATAAAACAAACATAAGCATATTGAGCTCATGACATAAAACAAGAAATGTACCTCGTACATTTGATCAACACAGTGTTGAATAAAACAGGGAAATATCTATAACTATCTGCATAATTGTGAAGTCATTTTAAATCATTGAAACATGAATTTAATCATTTACAGCCTTCTTTATAAAAACAAACTGTTGTGTAAATCATGGAGACATTAAACAGAAACAGCTGAAAGTCTCACTTTTCTCCACATAAGTTTGGGTTTTACACCCGAGGCTGTAGACTCACTTCCATACATATCCAGCTGTTACAAGCTGTGTTGTATTTCATGCCATACCCCATTAGCCAAAATTGAAACGGTTTTAATAACCTGTATTAAAAAAAAAAAAAAAAAGTTTTAAGTTGAGAAATAGTTTTTGCTGAGTGATAAAAAGTCCAACATCTTCAGCAGCTGTCAGAAATAGTTATTGCATTATTTTTGGGCCAGTAGATAAGCAGCTTTGGATCCATTTAACATAATATAAGAGAAAGGTCTTTTTGTCAAACAAAGACAAGATGCCAGACATGATGCCATCACTGATATATGTGAGTGCATCACTGCTTTCAATAAATACTCTGAAGATTCTTGTGACTTTTATGTAACTCTAATATACAATATTTGTAACTCAAAATGCTCCCACTTGAACAGGTGAGATATGTTCATCTCCCTTCAACACATAAAAAGGATCACGCAGTTAACAGACTGGCTAAACTGATCACAGGAAAGGTGCTTCATTTTTATCTTCTTGCATCTATCTCTCAAGATGCTAATTAGAAAATGTTAACAGGTACATAGTACGAAAACTTTAAGTTATGGTGGAATATTTTTAGCACCTAGGAAATCCGCACGCAGACTGCTGTTGAAGGTAGCTATGGTAACCATGAGAATCCCACTAATTGGTCATAAAATAAGTGGTGCAGTTTCAATCTTTCATCCCTGTAATTGTCTTGTCTTGAAAATATCATCCTAATTGATTGTCTAGTTGTTTGCAGCCCGGCAGATGTCTTGAATGTATTGAAAAGATACTGAAAGTCAACTTTCCATTTTATCCACAAGTTAAAAGAGGTATTTTTTTTTTTATGTTTATAGAGTTTTTTTTTTTTTAAATCACTTGTAGATTACAGCTAGGTCACACGGGAAATCTTAAGTGATGTACAAAAATGTGTTTTGAGCATCTCATAAACAAATCCCTTATTGTTGATACAAGATCTCAATAAGGGATAAGCCTCAATAAATCATAGTCATTTTCTTTTAAATTTCCCAACAAAAGTGAACAAAATCAATTCCTGATTTAAAAAAAGGACTTTTCAGGTAGAATTGTCTTGAACAAGCTTTAACTTAATGTACTATTGCCCTTAATAATCTTCTCAAACTGTCCCTGTATGAAGATTTGGTGTATTAGTTTCCCCATAACTCTTTTAAAGTCATCCTGCAAGATTTTCATTAACTGGTTCCGAGGTTGAATTGTCTTTCGCTGTTTTTTTTTGTTTTTTTTCTTGTTTGTTATAAATGTTTTTCTTTGTCTGAGGAGTTTGGTTGTTGAATGGTACTAGTTAAATTAAGTTAAGTTAATAGTTAATATAAATACTCTGATTTACAGAGGATTAAGCCCATGACTTTAAGGGGCCCTGTAGCAGTGGCTAAAATGACCCCATATCATTAACCCTTTCTCCCCGTGCTTTACAGTTACTGCATGGGAATTTTCTAAAGCATAAAATGTCTAACCCTAATATCAGTTTTTTTTTTTTTGTTGTTGTTTTTTGGAAGACATCTTTATCTGAGAAGAAAAAATGATGTAAACTCTACACTGGTAAGCATCTTACGATGCTGTTTTTGCTAAATTACTAATAATGTTTTCAATTATGATATTTAGCTTATTTGATGATTTCCAATTATTTCATTATCTGACAAAGACCATTTTTATATATTTTTTTCTATCTATTGTTTGGCATGAAATCAAAGATTTAACCCTCTTGGATTCTGATCTTTTGGACATTTGATTTTTTTGTGCGTATTAAAATGTGTGATACCTCGTTTGCGCACACAAAACTTATCTTCATACAAGGCTCAAAGCGATTTGCATGTCTATTTCATTGCGGATTCAAAGGACGCATGATATTGGTGTGGTTAAGGAAAAAGTCTGATTATGAGATTATAAACCAATGCAGCGGGAAGCTGTGTGCAATTTTCCAAAATGATTGGAATACACTAAGCCTGAATTTAATAACTTAGAACTATTAATTAATGCATATTGTATTCATATAAATACAAATATTATACAATTTATGTACATACGTATATACACTATATTGCCAAAAGTATTTGCTCACCCATCCAAATTATTGGAATCAGGTGTTCCAATCACTTCCATGGCCACAGGTGTATAAATTCAAGCACCTAGGCATGCAGACTGTTTTTACAAACATTTGTGAAAGAATGGGTCGCTCTCAGGAGCTCAGTGAATTCCAGCGTGGAACTGTGATAGGATGCCACCTGTGCAACAAATCCAGTCGTGAAATTTCCTCGCTCCTAAATATTCCACAGTCAACTGTCAGCTGTATTATAAGAAAATGGAAGTGTTTGGGAACGACAGCAACTCAGCCACGAAGTGGTAGGCCACGTAAACTGACGGAGCGGGGTCAGCGGATGCTGACGCGCATAGTGAGAAGAGGTCGCCAACTTTCTGCAGAGTCAATCACTACAGACCTCCAAACTTCATGTGGCCTTCAGATTAGCTCAAGAACAGTGCGCAGAGAGCTTCATGGAATGGGTTTCCATGGTCGAGCAGCTGCATCCAAGCCATACATCACCAAGTGCAATGCAAAGCGTCGGATGCGGTGGTGTAAAGCACGCCGCCACTGGACTCTAGAGCAGTGGAGACGCGTTCTCTGGAGTGACGAATCGCGCTTCTCCATCTGGCAATCTGATGGACGGGTCTGGGTTTGGCGGTTGCCAGGAGAACGGTACTTGTCTGACTGCATTGTGCCAAGTGTAAAGTTTGTTGGAGGGGGGATTATGGTGTGGGGTTGTTTTTCAGGAGCTGGGCTTGGCCCCTTAGTTCCAGTGAAAGGAACTCTGAATGCTTCAGCATACCAAGACATTTTGGACAATTCCATGCTCCCAACTTTGTGGGAACAGTTTGGAGCTGGCCCCTTCCTCTTCCAACATGACTGTGCACCAGTGCACAAAGCAAGGTCCATAAAGACATGGATGACAGAGTCTGGTGTGGATGAACTTGACTGGCCTGCACAGAGTCCTGACCTCAACCCGATAGAACACCTTTGGGATGAATTAGAGCGGAGACTGAGAGCCAGGCCTTCTCGTCCAACATCAGTGTGCAACCTCACAAATGCGCTTCTGGAAGAATGGTCAAAAATTCCCATAAACACACTCCTAAACCTTGTGGACAGCCTTCCCAGAAGAGTTGAAGCTGTTCTAGCTGCAAAGGGTGGACCGACGTCATATTGAACCCTATGGATTAGGAACGGGATGTCACTTAAGCTCATATGTGAGTCAAGGCAGGTGAGCAAATACTTTTGGCAATATAGTGTATATATATATACATATATATATATATATATATATATATATATATACATATATATATATATATATAGAAACAGTATATAAACAGTATATTATATATATATATATATATATATATATATATATATATATATATATATATATATATATATATATATATATATATATATATATATATATATATAGAAACAGTATATTAACAACTAGCAGAGAACAATCACAGTCTGTAAGGGGACATCAAGGTAAAAGCTATATTTAATTTTTGATACATTTACCCTTTTATTGTTTTGTTTTTTTGTAGAACTTCGAGATGCATGTGTAAAATGTGTTATGAATAATATTTATTTTTATTTTTAGCATTTCTTTTTTTTAATGCAATTATTACCTCCATGTGGTAGAAATTTCTTATTCTTTTCTTTCTTTTTTCTTTCTTTTATGTCCACTCTCAAACTGCCAGTAGCACTTGTAATGCTCCTTTTTATGAAGCGGAACTAAACCAGTTTGCATGTCTTATCATTTGCACTAGTAATCTTTATAGATCACCTGCAGCACACCTACCTATTGAATGTGCATTTATTTATTTTGTTTCCTATATAATTTAGCCCTACTTATTTTGAATCTTTGAAAATCAGGCCCTTAGGTTGTATTGATTTTCTTTGATGAAAATTTTTAACATTTTCCTTTTTCAATTTTGTGAAATATCCAAGTATTACCTTTTAAACACTAAAAGGAGGGGAGTTAAATCCTTATCAGCCTGTTTTCTACCAAACACTCAAACACATACAGTTACATGCAGGGAGGTTCTAAATGAAAATATTAACAAACCTGTTTAAACATTTTCACATATCAACACTAATGCTAAGATTACTGTATGAAACACATCTATAGTGACCCCCGTTCTGCGCTCACCCGCAGCCGCAGCAATTTGTACTCCTTTGACAGTATCACCTATTTTCCCCCACTGTAATCTGTTGCTGTAATTGCCTGTAATCTATGTATCTAGGCAACAGTTGGGCTTTAAGTGCTCTATTTTGAACTTAGAAAAAAGAGTCCCTCCTGATTGGTCCATCACTTCCCCCTCTCTTTATTATCACACCTATGAAATGTGTTGTTTTGAGCTATAAACGTTAGTGGAGCAGAGGTAAAAGGAAATTGCTTAAACAGAGAGGCCACCTGTCCAGCTGGGTCCTCATATTCAATGGGTTGAAGGTGTTTAAAAGTGTAAATAGTAGAGCAGTCAAAATGTCTGGATGAGCTGCAGTTTTTCAGCTGGATGTGATGGTGTTTCATTCTTTGCTGTTTTTTTTATGTTTGTTTTGGTTGTAATTCTTTCTTTCTGGAGATAAAGTGGGATTAGTAACAACCGTGTAAAGCAAAGGACCAAAAATAAAAAGATCTGCATACTGATATTCCCTGTGTTCTGATCCTGATTGGTTAAAAACAATATAATTGAAATAGATGTGGAAAGACTTGCAGAAATACAGTACATCCTACTACCACCCTACCCTCCCTGACCGCTTAGATGAGATTTTGTTTTATTTTCTGTCATATTAGAACCACAGCCCTATGTCTTGTATAGAAAAAATGTGAGAGGAAAACACAAAGTAGAGCAGAATTTTGAAATGGATGAAAACAGGAACAACGGAACATGAGACAAGTTATGGATACTTTACGCAGACATTTAAAGCAGTTTTAGGATATGATATTTATTATACAGTACCAAGCTTTGACAAGCTTTGACTTGTTTACAGTTCTGTTTATTGTCTGAGATGGAATCGGTGCCCCAACTGTAAGACTAGGAGTTGATCTTTTAGTAAACAAACAGGACAGGCAGACCATGGTAACTCTGGACGAGTAGCAGAGATTTATAGCACACATGGAAGGATCTGCTTAAAGGACAAATGTTACTTATAGATAATTCTGGCTTTTATAAAGACAGTTTAGGAAAACCGTAGTTGAGGAAAGCTTTAGCTCCTGCGAGTTGAGACCAAAATGTAACTTTTTGGCCTACGTACATTGGCCTTTCCTTGCTGTAGCATAATGGTGGCAGCATAGTGATAAGGGGTTTATTTTTCAGTGGTAAAGATACCAAAAATACTTAGTCAGAATCCTTCACCTGGTCAGGTATCCTTATAAAACATACAGAACTGAACAAACCAAAAACTTAATTGAACAAGGAATATAATGCGGGTATCATACAATTACAGCATGAATTTAACTTATTTATGTTTTCTTATTTATTAACTCTACATCTTAAAAAAAAAAAAATTGATTTAAGAATATCCAGATGGCAATTTTTTTAACCAACAAGACAAACCTTACTTCAGACAATTCTGTGAGCCTTAGACAATGTTTTTTTACTCCCTCTGTTATTATAAATGGCTGTGTTTACACTTTGTGATCACTTATTGGGTCACACTTTATTATTTACGGGTCTGTGCGATCCCGGCCAGCTTTTAAATGGGGGCAATTGAGGGTAACGGGTCGGGTAACCGGTCAGGTCTCACTTCTGAACTGTACGGATCCCGGCGGATACAGTTTTGAAAAATCAATCCCATGCAGGACTCTGCTTAGTGTTAATGGGGAGATTGACAGAGCACACCACCGGGGAATCCTGTAAGACAATCTCTTAGAAAATTAAGAAATTTTGGTTAGAAATAGATATTTTTCTTCCACCTTCCAGGGAATCTTAAACATGCAGTCTCAGCTATAGTCCAGGGCCCCGGTAAAAGCATGTTCATGTGTAATTATGACGCCTTCTAAACCAAAGCTGATGAGAATTTGTGACAAACTGCTGTTTTCAGATGCTTCCAGTCTAGTGTGATTAATTATGAAAACTAACTATAAACTACTCTGCAGAGACAGAGTAGCTCATTATCAAAGAAAAATGGTTTTAGATATAAAGAGGAGATTGAAGCACACTTAAAAACCACATCCAGCTGTATCTGCAGTTGAACGTGGTAAGGTTTAAATAAAATCTAAAAGAACGATGTGCGAGTCCAAATTTTATATATATATATATATATATATATATATATATATATATATATATATATATATATATATATATATATATATATATTAAAAAGTTTTATAAACATTTATTTAGATACAAAAGGACTGATTTCAACTTGTGTCTCTAATCTAGCTGGTGTGGAAATGTTAAAATTTTCCCATAGTATTTGTCACAGCTTTAATATCACAGCAGTATTTACATGGATGGCTGGTAAGGTAGCCAGCATTCAGCTGCTTTCCAGCATCTTTTACAATATTATTGCCTTTTCACTACAGGCTCTCTTCATCTCCAGTCTCTTGCAGCAGCATGCTGTAATGGTGAATTGAAGCTTCAAAGTCTAAGCCACATGAGCACAGTGAGATTCCCAAGGTTTTAAAACAGGCCTGAGGTCAAACCAGGACTATAATTGCTCAGAATGCCACAGTACAGCAGAGCTGTATAACAAAAAGCATGGGGGGGGAAAAAAACACTCTTAAGTCATTATGTTGGCACAAAGGGAATGTTTTGATCTAACCATTAAGGCCATTGGAGACATGATCATTGGTGCTTCCTTGTGCACTACAGTATAACTATCATAAATATTCATGTACCCCACAAATCATCATCGAAGAGTGACAAGAAAAAAGCTTTTGCTGGCTAAAAGAAGTCCTGTTTGCAATTTGCCACAAGCCATGTTTGCCTTTGTCTCCCAAGTAGAGGACAAAGGCAAACATGGAAGAAAATGTTCTGTATATGTGAGACCAAAGCTGAACCTGTTGTCTACATACAAAATGCTGGCTCAGTCCTAATGTCTCATATTGTAGCCCCTGCTTCTTTTTCCTAGCTCCTATCTTTTCATCTTTCACAGAGTCAACAGTAAGAAAACTATCCACTGTATGAAAGCATAGGAAAAGAAGCTTTGGACTAAATCTGGACAGACTTCTGCCTTATGGAAGTGACAGGTTTGCACTTGAATGAAACTGGTCAAATTTGGACTACAGCCTTCCATAAACAAACTACAAAAAAGTCTAAAGTTCTCCATTATAAAATCCCGAACATATGAAGCTGATGTTATCTGCATATGTCACACATGGTACATAAGATTGTGAGCAACTGTATAAGTCCTAGTGGCAGCTAACGAATGTCAGTTGGTCCATATGATAAATGCATTGGCGGTAGGAAACATCCTAATTTCTTGTCCTAACTCCTTCCTTACTGCCAGCACTATTCAGATAGCACTTATTATGGCGACTGCTGGTACACTTCTGCTGTGGCTTAAGTGTCCTAACCAATTGAGGTATTTGGACCAAGCCGCCTTATATGACTGTAAATAAATGCTGCACTACTATAACACTCCCCAGAGGACGAGGTAGTTGCAACACAAAGAAAACAACGCTGTGTAAGATTTAGTCCCATCTAGTGGTGATCTAAACTAATTGCAAATGACTGACAAGTGGGTTCTGGTGCCTCAACCGTATTACTAGAGCAGAAGACAAAGGGGGTCATAAATGCAACAATGTCAGCATCTTGCTTGAGTTAAAGTATGCCTTCCGAGGTGGAGAACAATACATCATTGTGGTTTTTATTGCAACCAAAAAGTGAAATGTGAATGAAATGAGCAATCAAGCCAGCCATCTGTGCCAATATCATACCCTAGTCTTGTCTAGGAGGTAAATAAACCATATTTCTATTGTTTTCCAACAGAGAAAAGACCAAAAAGACCGGTTTGGGTGCAAGCTTTACGAAGAATCTGTGAATATGGTAGAGTCCAAAAATCTAAGTGGACCTACATATGTAGAAGGCACAGACATTTTATTAATAAGTTTAAAAATTAGGAGATGAGAAAGTATCATGAACTGACCAATGTTATAGAGAAGGGGGCAGCGGAGATTAGCCTTTTTTGAAACAAAATGGAAGATAGAGAAAATAATTTAGACAAAGGATGAAGCAGGGAATGCTCATAAGATTTATAGGTGGCTTTAGAAAAAGCTTTTTTAATTTTGCCCTAAAAGGACTGTTTTGTCGTCCTACCTCCAGTGCAGACAGCGGGCACCTGATGCCTTCCCTCCTCCACTGCCCTGCTGCCTTTGCTTCTTGATTTTAAGCTGGTATCTTCAACCTTGTTTCTCATAACTTTTTCCAACATGCTGTTTATGCAACACTTAAAGACATTTATAAGGTCCAGCTGATTGCATTACTTAACCTTTTCATTCTTCAGAATTACCAATAAGATTGCAGTGAGCTTTGAACTAATGAACAGCAGATTAGTCGGTATCATAATACAGCTTTATATACCCATTAAACCTGACTGAAGAAAAATAATGAAGTTGAAACTTTGTGTATCACCTATTTTTTTTTCTTACTAATAAAAGAGGACGGAATCAATACGTTTGAAACATTATGCAGTAAAAATCAATGCTATAAGTACTGTATATAAAGTGCGCTCATAAAATCTGTCTGGAGGTAGCAAGGTGTGTATGTGGTTGAAAGTGTGTGTTTATGAGCTGACTCGCATCTAAGAGCGTGAGTCATCCTGTCTCATCTCCCAAGTCACACACTAACAGGAGAGAGACTTAATGTTCGCCAGTAGAGACAGAATGTGCTCAGACAGTCATAATGTGCTCAGACAGTTAAACACGATGCATATTTATTTCAGGTTAACACTTTATCCTCAGAGTTCTGTTTGTTCTGCAGCTGGTTTGACCTCAGGCTTTGAATTAAAATAAGGCTTCATTTCTTTTTAAACCCTTTTATGGCATTCAGTTTCACATCATATAAAGTGATTTTATTGTGATTATATATTAGTTTGGTTTAGTTTATCTACACCAAATGGTGGGCCATTGAAGTTTTTTTTTTTTTTCCCAGAGGTTGGTTGCAAAAAGAAAGTTTATGATGATAAGATATTCTTACCAAAAATTCTCAGTATTTAAATTTAAAGAAAGTAATATAGTTTTCTCCACTTCACTCCATTTTACTCTTCGATGTATGCTTGGATGAATTCTAGTAGATCAATCTCCACCATAGTCCCAGCATTGTGTATTTTAATGGTGGTGATTCTGTCTTCAGAGTTCAGCATCCTGTTTTGCCTTTCAAAATTTTGGATGTCAGGAAAAAATTCTATTTGGTCTCAGCATGTGACACCTTTGTTTAATATATTGTGTGTTCTCTTTATAGCTTTGTACAAATCACACGCATAAGTCCATTTGATTTGATTTCCACTTTCAATTTTCTTTATGTTTTTTCCAGATAAGTAGAATTTGTATCTAAAAGTTATGCTGTTAACGCTCTCCTACCCCTCCCCCTCTTCCCTGAGCTGATTGTCTCTGCAGCTACCATTGGCCTCTTAGCTCCCTCACTGATCAATGCTCTCCTTGCGTGGCCTGTAGGTTTAAGTGGACAGCTATGTTGCTAAGTCTTCAGTCACTCTATTCTCTTTTTATTTTTTCAATACCTTATTGAATGATGCTCCATGAAACTTTTGGATAGGGTTTGTAATCGAACCCCACTTTTAACTTCTCTTTAACTTTCATACTGTTATTCATTCACATCTGAGGCCCTAACAAAAAAAAACTACTTTTTCCACAGATATTGGAAACACCAATGGGCTCTATTTAATAACTAATCAACCTCAGAGGATGGTGGCAGTACTGAATTTTATTCATCGAGAAAGTAGTAGAGTATAAATGCCAGGCACTTATCTTTTATAACATTATTTTTTGTTTATCTATTACATGGAATCATTGTAAATCGCATTTTTGTTGTGGTTGAAATATATAGAATATAAAAACTCTTTATCAATTACTAACTGTGCCATCCCAGGAAATGTTCTTGATGTGTTTGGGTGGTTGATTTCAGCTTGTGAAGGTTTGTTAGTAAGTGTGTTGTATACAGGTGCTGGTCATAAAATTAGAATATCATGAAAAAGTAGATTGATTTCAGTAATTCCATTTAAAAAGTGAAACTTGTATATTATATTCATACATTACATACAAACTCATATATTTCAGATGTTTATTTTGTTTAATTTTGATGATTACAAATGACAACAAATGAAAATCTCAAATTCATCATATCAGAAAATTAGAATATTGTGAAAAGGTTCAAAATTGATGGCCCCTGGTGCCACACTCTAATCAGCTAATTAACTCAAACCACCTGCAAAAGCCTTTAAATGGTCTTTCAGTCTAGTTCTATAGGCTACACAATCATGGGGAAGACTGCTGACTTGACAGTTGTCCAAAAGACGACCATCGACACCTTGCACAAGGAGGGCAAGACACAAAAGGTCATCGCTAAAGAGGCTGGCTGTTCACAGAGCTCAGTGTCCAAGCACATTAATAGAGAGGCGAAGGGAAGGAAAAGATGTGGTCGAAAAAAGTGTACAAGCAAGAGAGATAACCACACCCTGGAGAGGATTGTGAAACAAAACCCCTTCAAAAATGTGGGGGAGATTCACAAAGAGTGGACTGCAGCTGGAGTGAGTGCTTCAAGAACCACCACACACAGACGTATGAAAGACATGGGTTTCTGCTGTCGCATTCCTTGTGTCAAGCCACTCTTGAACCACAGACAGCGTCAGAAGCGTCTTGCCTGGGCTAAAGAGAAACAGGACTGGACTGCTGGTGAGTGGTCCAAAGTCATGTTCTCTGATGAAAGTAAATTTTGCATTTCCTTTGGAAATCAAGGTCCCAGAGTCTGGAGGAAAAGAAGGGAGGCACTTCATCCACGTTGCTTGAAGTCCAGTGTAAAGTTTCCACAGTCAGTGATGGGTTGGGGTGCCATGTCATCTGCTGGTGTTGGTCCATTGTGTTTTCTGAGGTCCAGGGTCAACGCAGCCACATACCAGGAAGTTTTAGAGCACTTCATGCTTCCTGCAGCTGACCAACTTTTTGGAGATGCAGATTTCATTTTCCAACAGGACTTGGCACCTGCACACAGTGCCAAAGCTACCAGTACCTGGTTGAAGGACCATGGTATCCCTGTTCTTAATTGGCCAGCAAACTCTCCTGACCTTAACCCCATAGAAAATCTATGGGGTATTGTGAAGAAGAAGATGCAATACACCAGACCCAACAATTCAGAAGAGCTAAAAGCCACTATTAGAGCAACCTGGGCTATCATAACACCTGAGCAGTGCCACAGACTGATCGACTCCATGCCACGCCGCATTGCTGCAGTAATACAGGCCAAAGGAGGCCCAACTAAATACTGAGTGCTGTACATGCTCATACTTTTCATGTTCATACTTTTCAGTTGGCCAACATTTCTATAAATCCTTTGTTTTTATTGGTCTTCAGTAATATTCTAATTTTCTGATATGATGAATTTGAGATTTTCATTTGTTGTCATTTGTAATCATCAAAATTAAACAAAATAAACATCTGAAATATATGAGTTTGTATGTAATGTATGAATATAATATACAAGTTTCACTTTTTAAATGGAATTACTGAAATCAATCTACTTTTTCATGATATTCTAATTTTATGACCAGCACCTGTATGTGCGAGTAAAACTGAAACCAAAGCCAACTTTCCCTGTGAAGATGCAAGCCGATATGCTCCACTGACCACAAACCTTGGAGACTGAGTCACACTGTTGTGGGAAGCTGAGGATTGGGCTGCCGTCTGCGTAGATGATTGGCAGCTAGTGCTGCCCAAGTCTGTGCCAGTATGGTTGTGTGTAAGCAGAGATGGAGCTGCATCCCTGGCTTCCTTTGAGTCCACTGCATGGATGTGATACCATGACATCACATCTGCTGTTCATGTTTGATTTCACAAAATGTAAAGTCCTCAAGCCAAAGCAGTTACCTCCTGGCATGCTGTGTGGGGACTGACTAATGCGACGTTTAGTCGTGAGCCAGAGATATTTCCAACTGTTTGCTGGTATCAACAAACCCATAGAATTTTAGAAGAATATGTAAATTATCATCTGGTCAGCCAAAGCCCATAGGTAGTCTTACATCTGTTTAGTGCTGATAACTTTCTTCATACAAAGTTAGCACAGACTGTGTGTGGGATGTAAAAAATTGGCAATATGAAAAAAAAAATGTATTTCTTTTTAATCCGGTTGCTTTTTTCGCTTTTGCTTTTTGGAGCTTTTGAGCCTCCTTATTTCTGAAGTCGTCTTTGGCCAAACTACAGAAATTAGGAAATACATTTAAAATGGTCAAGTCTAAGTCCAGGTTGACTGAGAGTCTTTGGGAAATCTTAAAGTATGTCTGCAGACCTTCTTTATCCAATTTGACTGATCATGGACAAATAAGGCTTTATGTAAATGTGCAAAGTCCACCCACTTACATTAGGGATCATACTAAGTGCTGTATTCACATCAGCCAGGAGATCATGTGGTAGCACCTCATTTAACTTTGGTTTGACAGGTTCTCATCTGAGTAATTGGGACTTGGTACCAAATTTCTGGGGGGATGATGGTGGTGTCCTCATCTGTCTTTGTGTCTTTTTTCCCCATTGACGTAACTTGCATTTGTTGGCTCTAGTGCACTTTGAATAGGGTTTAGTTGTTAGTCCAGAGGGTAGGTATCGAATCTTCCATTGTTCCCACTTTTCATATAACCACGTTGGTCAGGGTTACTGACTGAGTACTAGTCCAATAATGCTGTATTATGTCCCTGTCCCTGTGTCCATTGTCTTCTACAGTAGTCCCACAGCTGCTCGGTCAAAAAATGGTTCTGAACTGATTTGCCTTGAGAGGAGCTATAGCATTCTTTCTTTGCCTGTAACAATGGCAGCTATATTTTCTCTGATCAGTCGGTAAAAAGTAGTTTTAATGTTTTTAAGTGAGAAAGTCCATCTGAAAACTTCATCTAAACCGTCAGTTCATCAAGATTACGATCCTGCCTTCAAATATTATCTGGCTGTCGGAGCCGCTCAGACCCTCGCACACTAGCGATGTTCTGTCACTAGGAATCCCATTCAACAGCAGCCTCTGGTTTGCGGTTTGCTGCTACTGTTCGCTGCGCCTGGAAGTAGATGTTAGCATTATTTATGCACGTAGACATTAGGATAATAAAAGCAAACATGTTTTGCTAGCAGGCTTTGGCATTATAAGTTTATTTGGACGTTAATAAACTGTTTCAGAGGAGTGATCATAGTGATCTGCATCAGCAGTGCTGTGTCTGTCTCCCTGCCAGCTCCCAGATCAGCTTCTCTGATTGGTTGATGTGGCGCATCGAGCAAGCAAAAGTTTAATTTTTCCAACTCCAGCAGCTGCTGATTTCCCACCACATCCCACGCGTCAGATGCTGAGAAGCCTTTGAGGCGCTGCTTCAGCTCCTAAGATGCGCTGCTCCTGCTGCTCAAAACGTGCTGCAGGACCTTATGCTGCACCTTGATGCATGCGTGTCAACCATTGACTTTACATGTACACTAGCTGCTTCTGCTGCCTCTGCTGCTTTAGGAGTGAACGAAGCAAGTCTACAAAAGGTACAGTACAATGTCTTTCAGGCTGGAAAAATATGGCTGCAGCGTGAAAAGTAGAGGGAAGTTAATCCACATAGAGGGGCTCCCACTTTGCTGGGGTAATAAGTTGGGCTAAGGATGAAATTCAGGCCACTGATGTTAGCGGAAGCTACTAAGCATGTCTGGTGGATTCCACCCCAAATCCCGTTTCCACAGACTATACACTAAGAAGGAGGCAGATGCGCATCAATAGTAGATGTTTTATCTTCCATCATAAATAAAACATCCAAGCTCCAAGAAAACATTAGGTAGAGGTCACCCAGACCTACCCTACCAGGCAAGATGCCAGGTGCAGGATATGAAAAGAGGCCTCAGAAACAATCCAGCATCTCTCAGCAGGGTGTAAGATACTGTCAGGAAAATAATTCATGAAAAACCATAACCAATTGGCTGGTATAGTTTACAGAAACATCTGTGCAGAATACAAACTGGACACCCCTAGGTCAAATGGGAATCACCTCCCAAGGTCGTGGAGAATGACAGCGCTAAGATACTGACTGACTTCCAGATACAGGCAAAATGGTTATAGCCAACCTATCAGACATTTTGATAATTGATAAGCAGCAGATTACGGTTGTAGTGATTGATGTTATTTGCTCTTCCAAATTATGGCAACATCTGGGAAAAAGAGCACAGAAAATTGGAAAATACCAGGGCCTCAGGGAAGAACTAGAAAGAGCCTGAAAGGTGAAGGCAACAGTAATGCCGGGTGTCATTGAAGCACTTGGGGCAGTAACTCCTACACTGGAAAAGTGGCTCCAACAGATACCAAGAGAAACATCAAAGATCTCAGTCCAGAAATGCTCAGCTCTAGCGACAGCTAAGATACTGCGAAGAAGTATCAAGCACCCAGTCCTCTGCTAGAGGAGTACAGTTCGAGGGATGGGTGAGCACAAAGTTGAGAACAAATATGATTCCTGCTTACACCACACAGTCACACACAATGACACTCATGTCGGCACAAATACACACACACACTCTCTCATACAGGCCATGATTACATATCTGAGCAGTTTTCTGATGATTTTTAGATTGGATTTATTGGTAATAGCACCTACATTTTGATGTCTGTCCTTGAACATGATGTGAACTTCACTCTGATACAATCTCCTACTAAAATAGCTGTAGAAGACAGCTATGTTGTCCTGACAAATATGGCTGTGTATGTCAGCTACATATCCTCATAGGCTTGTGCCTATCTTCAGCAGACAGTGGGTGAGAGGCGGGGTATACCCTGGACAGTTTACTATTCCATCACAGAGCAACATGCAGGACAAATGATAATGCCCTCTGACACACACACCCACACACACACACACACACACACACACATGCACACACACACACACACACACAAACACTACCACATCGCCCCACCCCTTAGACATGGTAGTATTGATGCACCATTCCAATGAGCCACCTCATGAGATGGGACATGAAGAAAGCTTGTGGTGCAAAAACAATTTACTGTTCCTTTTACCTCAAATACTACAGTAGAGCCTTTTTTACACATCTGGGTAAAGTTAAGTCCTGTTCTTGGTTGTGAAAAAACTTTATTTCATTTCTTATTATCTCTACTTAGCACCCCATATTTTGGTTTTCCTTTTTTTGATAAATGTGCCAAAAATTTCTACATTTTATTTATTATTTTTGCAACGATGGGATTACAAAAATGTAAAATAAAATTAATTTATTGGATTTAAGCAAATGGCTGCAATGAAATAAAAAGGGTAAAATTTAAAGGGGTCTGAATATGTTCCATACCCAGTGTACAGGACAGTATAGCAGATCTTCTAATCATTTTCATATAAATTATAGATGTCAACTGCTAATAAGAGTAACAAACATGTACCTCCAACACTGTCTGTAAAAGTCGCTTTATAAGTTTACTATTTTTTCAACCATGAATGCATCCAAATCTTATTCCTCCTCCATCTTTTCTTCATCTTTTTCTTTTTTGGTTCACATAAATGCCACAGCCACAATATTGTTTGTTGTGTTTGTCCATGGTCTTTTTCTCTCTATCTGTAGAAAAATTATCACTATTAGCACATTTTAGAAAAACCATGCAGTTTTCTTTTCTGGAAGGATATGTCATATGCCGTGATTCACAGAAAGTTTTGTCAAATATAACAAATGTGCAATCATTTATTATTTTATCAGTCATGGATTTCAGTGACATGTCCTTTCTGTTTTATGTAAGATCTGCAGGATACTATTGTCGGACCATATCTGAGGAATTCTCAGTGGGAGGGCAAGACAAATGAAAAAAGTGCAATGCTGTTTAACATCTATATGAGTTGAAGAGGTGGAGGTCATTACCTGACAATTATCACCGATATTTCCCACTGCTTGGTTGATTTTTCACTTAGCACTTTAATGAAAACAGCTTTGCTTGGTGTCATTATTTTCTTTACAACTTGTTCAAATAAAAAATAAAGGAATACACAGGTACACAGCACCAAACAGAATATATCACACATGCACACATGCATTCAGATATAAATTAAGAATTTCTTCTCAAAGGACCAGAGATGCATGCACAGCTCCGGTACAAATGAAGTAACAGCAGGCAATCACACCGTCAATGAGCTCATCAGAATTCTGTTGAAGAAATGGTTACGGTCGACCACGCTGATGTCTCACACATCATGACATGAAGAGATGTTATTTCCATCTGCAACCACAGCTCAATCTATCCATACGCAGTGCCCAAATTCTTATCTGAGGAGCATAATGTTCAATTCCTCACCATGAAATACTCTACAGTAGGTCACAGTATGCTGCCTGCATGCACAAAGCTGATGGTATGTATAGTATAGCATGGAGGCAGCCAGGTCAGTTGAAGAATGCTTCCCCAGAATATGATTTTTCAGCTTTAAACTTTCAGTATGCACTGATTTAACAGCAAGTTCTTTGCATTTGAAACCCCATCATGTTTTAGCAATGCTGTAGTGCCAGCTTCTGAAGATGGAAAAAGTTTGGCTGGAAACAAAAAAGAAACAACTAAACTACTGTCAAAGTTGCTCCTCACCGAGTTTCTGGTTTTTCACACCTCTTTGATTTGAACACAAAACCAAAGCAGTGGGAAAAAAAATAATCAAACTTATGTATTACTTCATTTGTTATCAATCTTCATTTGTTATCCATCTTCTTTCAATGAATCCATCAGGGTGGTGCCTATCTCAAGTAGTCTTCAGGTTGCACTCCGGACAGGTCACAAGAGACATAAAATCATGCCCCAGACCATCGAAAAGTACAGATTTCCCTCAATAGAAATCCAATAGGAGAGTTTCCCAAAATCTGAGCTGCAAGCTGTTTTCGAATTGCGGCCTTTACTAAACCCTTCCATGCAGAGAAATTAAGCAAGAGGAAGTCCCTCATCAGGCTTTTCTGGCACTAATAATTATAGTGAAGAATTAAAAAATATATAACTTTTACGGTTTTTAAATGGATTAGGACTGTTCCATTGCATCAAAGTGACATTTTACCAAAAAAGCTACAGACTGAAATCTTTCAGAATGACCCTATTTTTTATATAGTCACTATGGCTAAAGATTTTTTGTAAAAAAATGGGAAAGTTGGCATAATCATTCATCGAAGCCTGCTTATAAAGTCAAACAATAATATCTGCAATTATTATAATTTTTGATTAATTCATCTTAGTTCAATGTTCAATGTCATGTTTTTGGACTGTGGAAGGAAGCCGGAGTACCCGGAGAGAACCCACGCATGCTCAGGGAGAACATGCAAACTCCATGCAGTAAGGGAATCGGACCCAGAACATTATTGCTGCAAGGTGACAGTGCTACCCATTGCCTGAGCAGCCCAACAAAAACAACACATCCATCCCCTATCCGTCCTAAATTAAATGATGTAGGGATGACATCAATACACCTTATGATGCCAAAGTTATGCAGTTATACAGAATCCTGTAATCAATGAAGTTCTTCAGCTGCAGCTCAAGTCTAAAAAGTGAATGTACTGGGCCATCTTAGTACAAATTGGGGGACTCTGGCCTCTGCTCCCTCCCTCACTCTTCATGTGACACATCAAAATGCAAGTATTTAATGTTTACTTCCACCTTCTGCATTTCCCTTTTGTCTTAAGACTATGGTTTTCTGTCCTGTCTTCTTAGACTAAACACACATATCTGCTTTTTGCCTATATGCGACCTGTATCTGATCTTTTCATGACAGTCTGAACAACAAAGATCTGGCTTTTTTCCAATGTGAACCAGGAAACTGGGCTATGTGGTCCTGAATCTAATACCTATCTGATCTTTTCAAATGTGACCTTTGTCTGAACGGCCAGGTCACATTCATCCGAACTGTACGCCATTCTGTTGGCTTAGTGCAGACATGGGCAATGTGGAGTCAACAAGTCATCTCCATGTCATGTATTTGTTCTACCCAGCCACTGAAGCAGGTCAGTCCAATCTTCACCGTGAATTAACCTGTGCAGATTGGACTGACCTGGTTAATTGGCTGGGTAGATTAAATACATGACATGGAGATGACTTGTTGACTCCACATTGCCCATGTCTGGCTTAGTGGTTTAGCATGTTAGTGGGTTAGAGCAGTGCGCTTCTGTTCTGAGAAGGTTGCAAGTACCTGATTCGAATCCCACAGCCTCCACTCTGCGTTCCTGAGCAAGATCCTTAACGCCCGATTGCTCCCCTGGCGCCACACAATGGCAGCTTACTGCTCCCCAAGGGGATGGGTTTGTCATGGTTGGTTTTTAGGTTAAACCCACATGCAGAACACAAACGGAGGCTGAGTAAAAGTTTAACAGAGTTTATTGAAGTTAGATTGACACAAGAACATGAACTGGATCAGGTACTGGTCCGGGTTGGGTTCACTGATGTCTGCAGAGATGGACGGTTTGATTAGCCAGGCAGTCAAAAGATTAATTGAGTTTTACCTTGAAGGAGTCCAGGCTTAACTTGTGAGGGAGGGAACCGTTGGGTCCAGAGACTGTTGGTTCAGCAGAGTGAACAAGCAGCAGCAGCGTCTAGCTTCTGACTTTGAATGGCAGACCTTGATCAGAGTTTCAAGCTCTTCTCTAAGAGCAGCAGAAGAAAATCCCGACTGGAATCTTCAGGCTTGGCTCACCAGGGCTGGCAGGCAGGTTAAGCTCACCCAGAGCTTCAGACTTGAGACAGGTTTCCTGTGAGCAAAGACAGAGGCAGATTAGAATCAGGTTTCTCACTTGAGATGACTTAGATTCTTTCTGGTAACAGAGGCTCAGGTTTGCTAACCAAACTAAGGTCAACACTGCGGCGTTGAAGGAAGGTCTGGCAGCTGCTTATGTAGGGAAGGTTCCTGATGAGCAGACGACCTCCAGGTGTGCAGGAGGGCTCCAGCCCAGGAGACCCACGGCGCACTCTGCTGGAGAAAGGTGGTACATCCCCAGATCCCAACAGTAACCCAGTCCCTAAAAGAAAACAAAAAACAGAAGAGGATCCTCGGCGCCCTCTGGTGGGCAAGTCTCAGGATCCCAACAGGGTTAAATGCAGAGTTACATTTATCCAATGTCAGATCAATAAAGTTCAATTATTCATAATAATTATTACTTGACAAATGCCCCTATTCTGCATCTTGCTACGCAGAAGTGGCAAGAAAAACAATAACCATGGTAAATGATAATGCGGAGTGCACTCTTTTATTTTCAAACTTCTTGAAAAGGTTGTGTTGTTAATGCACTGGCTGAGGTTGGAAAAGATCGCTAGATGCGCTCCAGCATTATACCATTCATGTTTACTTTCATAAACAAAGGGCACGGCACAAAACTATTCATGTCTATTAATTCGGATCTATAGATATTTCTTCTTTATAAATCCGGTTCTGTTTTCTGCCTAGTCTCTTTGTCTAACAATCACACTATGTCTCGTCTGTCTCCTCCTTTTCCTTACTGTCCTTCTTTTATAAATGCTTCTTCTTCTATTTTCATCTCTCTTTTTCTTGTTTTCTCTTTGTTTGTTAAACCTATGTCTGCATCTCTCTGTCTGGCTGAGATGCAGCCTTTTTTTTTGTCGTATTTTTTTTTTTATTGTTTTCTCACTTTTCACGGTCTGTCCCTGCTCTTTCATGAAAGCAATTACACGTTTTTTTTTCTGCCAATTTATGTTTCAGCAAGCGTTTTCCTGCTTAATTGACTTCTTTTACACTTTGAAAATGTTTTTGCAAATGTATTATATAAAAAAAATGCAGTAAAGCTAAGTGTGTTTCTTCCAAGATTAGCATGATTCTGCTTTCTTTTAGGAGAGGCAATTAGCAATTTGTTTTCTGCTAATTCATAACAATTCAGCCATGTTTCTGCCATGGCTGAATTGTTACCGCCATTTGCTTCTTCCTGCTTCCTTTATTTTTTAGGAAAGTAATAAAGTTTATTCCTAATACTTAAACAAAGTTGTTTTTTTAAGTTAATCTTCATTTTCATTCATTTACAGTTTAGTGTACAGCATTCACACTGGATTTTCACAGAAAACGCAACTTTTTCTTTCTTCTTCTCTGAAACAGTTTTTTCTAGAATTTCAATTCTACAGAGCATCCATCTGGAAAGACTTCATTGGAAGTGAAATGAAAGTGTTTGCACAAGGAAAGGATATTCAGTACAATTCTTCAAGCTGACTGGGTAAATCACCAAATAGCACCTACCTCCCATTTCAAGCTTTTAGTCAATCACAGCAGAAGTAGCAGCTGCGCTGTATCGCACTCTCAATTTGTTACACAACCACCAGAGTTAACGGATAGATCAAACTCTTACCAAATCCAGTCAGGACGAACATGCAATGATCTTTACCATCCACAATAGCACAAATTGAGCCCTTTAAAGAAAAAGAAAAAAAAAAGAAATAGACTGTCTTCCAGCTAAAATCAGTGCAGCTGTGTTTGTTATTCTTCACAGCTTCTGGTTGATGTCATACACGTCAATGTATTTCATTGGTCCGAAACATTTCTGTATTTGAGTCTAATGCATCTGTTAGATCTTAGCAATCTGGCGACTGCTCATCTTGGTTGCAAGGTAACTTCTATCAGGCTTTAAACACCTACAACCTCACTCTTATTGCATCTGAATCAAACTGATAACCAAAGATTGAGAGAGTGTTGGAAACATAGGTAATTCAACAATCCATTTGAGAAAAAAATACATTTTACAGGATGTTCATGAATAATTATCAGCATAGAATATGTGACTAGGACAGCTTATTTAGTTTAAAGTTGTGAAGTTAGCAGGTGTGGGTTCTTTATTGGTACTCCAGCTTCCTCCCACAGACCAAAAACATGACTGCTAGGTTGAATGGCATCTGTGAGTGTGTGTGCGGTTGTACGTCTCTGCCCTGCAATGGGCTGGCAGCCTGTCCACGGTCCCATTTGCCCTAGACTGATGGAAATTGGCACAAGCACCCCATGACCCTGACGGATCAGCTAGACAGTAAAGTTGGCATCAACTACATTTTCAAAAGATGACCAGTTTTGGTAAATCTGCTTTCCACGAATGCTGCTTTTACACAATACAAAAATGTTAAAAAAGATAGATTATGGGAATCAAATAAGAATGGTACTATACCAGAGGTCTTCAACAGGGGGTCCGCGACTCCTAGGGGGTCCAGAGAGGTACTGCATGGAGCTGGCGAAAGTTTTGGTTGATTAAAATTTTTTTATATTCCCCCCTGCAATTTTTTCCACTAATTGAAATGTCTTTAAATTCACATTAACATGAATTCAACACACTGTAGTAAACAGATAAATGGAGGCAGAAGATGTCTTTCAGTCATCAATGCACACATTCAGCGACACACAGGAGCTCTTTCAAGCTGGGCACCGTTTCATTCACAACACCTGTCCCATCAACAAGGAATAAGGAATACTTTAATAATCCCAGGGTGAAATTACTTTCGTTACATTACTCCATCTGTAATAGAGTGACTATAGGACCAGTTTGATATAACAAAGTTTGATACTATATATAATTAGGGGTCCCCGCTCCATCTTGCCATCAGTTTGGGGGTCCATGACCTAGAAAAAGTTGAAGACCTCTGTACTATACTACAGAATCGTTATCAGTCGTTAGTATCTTATGTTCTCTTAATTATATCAAAATTAATTATACCCTAGTTTAAAATAAGATAGTTAACTCCAACATCACATTTCATAGGGATTATTTTCAATGCTTTTATATTTCATGAACAGCCACAGCTATACTTTGTTTAGTTATTCAGATAGAAGTCTCTACTTTTTCTTATTTTTAAAAACACAATTGTTTCCCAACAGAAATTTAAAAAAAATGTTTTTTTAAAACTTATGCATGTCTCACAAATTGCAATACTTAACCATCATGTTCATGTATAGATTAACTGGTTTGTGGACTGCAAGTTATCTGTTCTGACCAGCCTTAAGGAGACACCCTCATCCCCCGCATCCTCTATATTCTTTTCCAACAAAGGATGAAATTGAGCCCTTACTGCTGCAGGTTAGAAACTGACTCCTGCTAAACAAGGATTGTCATCTGCAAAAATGCTAACTATCTTTTTAGATATGATTCTGGTGTTAACTTCAAAGAAAATTACACATTTATTCCAACACTTGTGCAGTTAAAATTTAAGTGAAAAAAATACACACACAAAAGTTGAATAAATGCAAAATCTCCTTTTAGATAGAAATGATTCTTTAACAGCATGAATCTACTGTTTATTGTGTGTTGGCTCAGGATGTTTAAACAAGAAAAAAAGGGTTCATTAAATGAATACAATAAAAGCTTTTTTTCTTGTCAGTAACTAGCCCTGCCAGGTGTGAGAGCATAAGCTCAACAGCAAGCCCGTGAACAAGCAATCTGTGCATAAATTACCAGTGCAGGTATACCCCAGCTGTTAGCAGCTTTCATTTTCAGATGCCTCCTAAGAACAGTTAGAGAAACCCATTGCAGCAAATATGTAGAGAGTACAAAGTTCAAGGTGCTGAAATGTTTGAAATTTCAAAGGCAATCGAGGAGCCAGTTGAAACCTTACAATTTTACGGCTGCTATATTACTGCACACGTACGCCTGTTCTGATTGAAGCAACAACTCACAGCTTCCCTGCTGGCTGTCACGAGTCATTCATGCAAAACGAGAGAGAGAAAAAAAAAACAGGAAATAAAGGACTGAAAGGAAAAAAAAAAGTGTGACCATCTGAGGAGAGGGCCAGGAAAAGAACAAGGATGAGGGGGAGGTAGAGTGTAAATTAAAACACTTCATCACAAAATAACCTCAGGAACACATTCGGCATTACAGTATCATAGATATAAGACAATGTCAGACGATGCCAGATTTTAATATTAGTTTTAATAACTTGCAAAAAAAGCCCACATTCCTCCTCTGTTTCATCTACTGTGTTGTTCTACTTTCGTTAAGTATTTATGAGGCGAAGGTGATAAAAAGGTAGCTAAATTCAAGGCTGCGGGGGTGCACAGAAAGGCCTTTGAATAATTACTGCTTTTCAAAGGAAAACGTTAGCTTTATAGATGTAAAAGCCTGCTCTGAGTGCAAAATGTTACTTACTTACATGTGCCATTATCATCAACATATACAGTAATACCTATATTTGAGTTTATACATAAACTTATGCAGTTAACATGATGTATAGAAATGCAGTTTCTTATTCAAAAATAAATTTCACCTAAATGTTTTTAAGTTAGGAAATGTTGAAGCAATTTTTCTCTGAATTCTAAAGGATTTTACAGGCTAGTTGGTTAAAAGCAGTATATTATGATGAAAGAGAAGTAGAATCATAGTTTTTTTCTGAATTTCTTATAAATAATAATCCAAAAAGTTTGGTACACCCTTTTTTTACCCTCAGTCTGAATCCTGGATAGAAAAAGTGGTAGTGGTAGTAAATAGAGTTCACCAGGTTTTATTGAACTGAATGTTAAATCCTGCTTTTCTCTGAAGGCCTTGTTAGGTTTGTTAGACCATTAATAAACAAACACCTTCATATAGATCAGGGAATACAACAGACAAGTCAGGGAGAAGGTTGTGGAGAAAATTAAAGGAGGGCTTGTGTTAAATAAACTCACTGCTCAATGCATCAAGTCAAAATGGAAAAGAAACCTTCCAAGGCTTGGAAAGAAATGCATAAATCAGAAAATCAGCCGAGAGGCTGGCAGTAACCATGAAGAAGCTACAGAGACGCACAGTTTAGCTGGGAGCCGTTACTGACAGGACCGCTATCAGTCATTCGCTTCACAAATACGGCTGTTATGGAAGGCTGGCAAAAGGAATGCCCTTGGAAATCACAGTTAGAGTTTGTTAAAAGTGATGTAGGCAAACATCCAGAAAATGATGGTCTGTATGGATGACTATATAATGTTTTTACCCCCAAAGCTGTTTTAATGTAGAACTCACCGTCAACACAATATTTTGATTTGTGAAAAATCATGGTGGCAGCATCATGATGTGGAGATGCGTTCTCTCTAGACAAAAGAAGGATGGCGAGATGTATAGTCCAGACCTAAATCCATTTCTAACCCCGATTAAGAAATTGTGTCAAAAAGATTGAGAAATAATGTTCACAAGGCTTCCCGTCCATTCTGAATGGGTTTGTGCTATTTGGCAAAGAGGAATGGGCAAAATATCTATTCTTTAAAAGTGCAAAGCTGGTAGACCTGCACGCTTAACATAACTGCATCTGCAGCAAATATGCACTCTGCCGCTGGTCTAAACAATACAAAACAAACCAGTTTGTAGTTTGAGAATGCAGTGTGTAAAGTTTCAAAGGGGTTCAATATTTTTGTAGTCCATATTTGGTAACTTGAACACAACATTCACTTTTGAAAAGAGCAATAAAAGCTAAAAAAAAATAGGACTTTTATGATTGCGGTGTATCACAGTTTGACACACTTTTCTCCCCTTCACAGTATTTAAAGATTAGCTCTTGTTTTTGATATCTTAAAGTCAACAGGAGCGTCCAAATATGTCATTAAGCTAATCAAAAGTTAGCAATGTGCAGAAGTTATTCTTCTCACCCTTTTTTTTCTCTGAATCCCATCACGAGATGCAGCGCTGTCAAACACCCCTGCATATTTGCCGTCACCATTGGTTTGTTGAGCATTAAAAATGTTAATTGGAATCTTTAAAAAGGAAAGAAAATATCGCATTACCATCCCACCTCATGCAGTCACAGCCTGTCAAAATGCAATATTCCAAATTAGATTGTATTTGGATAATCTTTTGAACTGTAATAGGTTTCCAGCCAGCAGGCATATTACTATTGGCACATCATTATTAAACAAAAGTGACACCGAACCATCACTTTGCAGGCGGTGCCAGATAAACGTTCGACACCGTGCAAATAATATTAGTTCTGCTTCCAGAGTCACCAGCTTATCTCCAGGATGCTATATTGGGTTCATATCCCCGTCGGCTGGTGAAGGCCTTCTGACGGAAGTGTCTAAATTTATGAGTAGCCCATATGTGTGTGTCGTAAAGGTATGAATAAGCGGCTATGTGTGTGTCTGTGTCGCACATTAACACCTTTATATGTAAATGCTAGCATTCTATGAGGGAGGGCGGGTGGGTGGCAAGGAGAATGCGTGCAAAACTGGATACATTCATATGTAAATAAGCGCTGTATGTGTGCCTGTATGTGCAGACGCGACCCATATCATGGTGTAATGAGATCCGCCACTGTTGGTTACCCTTAGACAGTGGTAATTATGGCTGCGGTGAAAAGGAATGATGCTGAAGGCAGGATGGATCCTTTCACACGATCATATTCAGCCACATACAGGTCTCGGTGTCCCTGACAGGAGGCTGTGGGCTAAAATATAACCCGTCCATTTTAGTTGGGGGGGGTTCTTTTTTCCAGTGAGATGACAATATGACTCTGTTAACAGGAAATGATGAATTAGACCTGCCTGCACTTTCTCATCAGCCTAAGGACATCTACCTGTTCTTGCATTCAATAACATTTTTAGGGGACATTCAAAGGGATGTTTTTCAAAACGATGTAAAGAGATAGCAATAAAAACAGAGAGAATGAGATGAGAAATACATTTTGTTTCTTCATTCAGCCGTAGAAAGAGCATTGCTCGTCTGGCTCAAGATGCTTTTCAGAAAGCTGAATTGAACATCACACATTGTAACGGTGAGTCAAGCGGTGTGCTGGATGTGTTAAATGGAGCAAAACGTTGGACTTTATTGAAAAAGGAGTGGGATTCAATATGAACTCTGAAATTAAAAGAAAGAAAACTCTTTGTAATAAATCTAAACATTGGATGTGGTCTCCCTTCCACAGTTAAACTGCTTTGTTTTGTTTTTTTTACCTGGTGTTACTGTTTCACGAACGTTCTTTTTAGCTGTTGACTTGAAATCGGTTTCCTATTGATTCTGTGGCCACTAAAAAGTACAGTAAAGGGCAGCTTTAAAGTGGGATTTTTAGTAAGAAATTTTATAAATGTATACAAAATAAAATGCATATTTCCTTAAAAAAAGAGGGTGTTTTGCTATTTATTATGTACAGCTTACAAAGAATGCAACAATCTACAATTTTAATCATATGTACATTCTAACAGTGAGAGACAGAATCCCAAAGAAAATTCCAGAAAATCACATCATATGATTTTATAAAAACTGATAACCATCTGATTAGGAAAAACAAGTATTTGACCCCCTGGACAAATAGCATGTTAATATTTTGTAGAAAAGCCATTATCGGCTAAATTCTATACCTCTGCTGTGGAGGATAAGTTCATCCAAGGCACTAGCCTCAGAAATCGCAGGTTACAGCAGCAGGTCAGATTAGAGACCAGGTCAATGCCATACAGAGTTCTCACAGCAGACACATCTTTAGAACAACTGTTAAGAGGAGACTGTGTGAATCAGGCCTTCGTGATAGAATAGCTGCAAGGAAACCACTGCTAAGCACAGGCAACAAGCAGAAGTAACTTGCTTGGGCTAAAGAACACAAGGAATGGACATTAGACCAGTGGAAATCTGTGCTTTGGTGTGATCAATCCAAATTTGAGATCTTTGGTTCCAACCATCGTGTCTTTGTGCGGCACAGAAAAGGTGAACTGATAGACTTCACATGCCTGGTTCCCACTGTGAAACATGAAGGAGGAGGTGTGATGGTGTGGGGCTGCTTTGCTGGCGACACTGTTGGGGAATTATTAAAAACTGAAGGCATACTGAAGCAGCATGGCTACTACAGCATCTTGAAGAGGCATGCTATTCCATCTGGTTTGCTTTTAGTTTGACCATCATTTATTTTTCAACAGGAAAATGACTCCAAACACACCTCCAGGCTGTGTAAGGGATATTTCACCAAGAACCTGAGTGATAGGGTGCAGTGCCAGATGACCTGGCCTCAACAATCATCGGACCTGAACCCAATCAAGATGGTTTGGGGTGAGCTGGACCACAGCGTAAAGGCAAAAGGGCCAACTAGTGCTACAATAAGTATCTCTAGGAACTGCTTCAAGACTGTTGGAAGACCATTTCAGGTGACTACCTCTTGAAGCTTATCAAGATAGGCATGGAGAAAACCATGGGTGCTTGGTCAGTGTTGGTTCAGTGATAACACCACACTAATCACTACCAAGTCACCTTAACAAGAACATACTTCTGTGTAGATGCCGTTACTGAGAAAAGACTTTATATTTTTTTAGTGTCAGTTGGTACTTAAAAAAAGGACATAGGGGGAGGCATGGGGATGTAACAAGCTCTTAAAAGGACAACACATTTTCTACGGCATGTACTGAAAGTTTGTAATGCTAGCCATGCTATTGTGATGTTCAACCAGTTTAAAATGTCAACTTTAAGGCTTTTTTGTTTGGAGCTTTTTTTAAGGGTAAAAGGAGTTTTTGAAATCCATACTTTTTGACCTGTTGCTTGACTTTATTCCTGAAATAAATTAATAATTGCTAACCATGAGGAAGCTAAAAATGGATTTAGGGATTTTTTTCTTAGGTTTTTATTGCTATATACCTATAGGACATAGATAGAATCTGAAGTTTGGTCAAATTTTCAAAATGGGGCTTTATATTCTAATATGTTTTTTCTCTAATACTTTATTTTGATTTGAAGAATCAGAGTAGAATTTTAGAAATTATCTGCCGCATTCATTGAGAGGTGGAAGAGAAGTGTGCTCTGAAACAACCTGTTTCATTGTGAGTGTGTATCCCGTCCCATGTTGATTTCTAACATCTGTCATCTCTGTAATTGTCCTTGTGCTTCTGTTTCTCCTCCACAGAGAGGTAGGCAGTCCTGCTCTAGAAAACTGCTGACAGCCCTCTCTACCTCATGGGCTCTTCATCTCTTTTCTCCCCGACAATCACATCAAAACGAGTTCTGATTCATTTCCTTGGTACTTGCCTTGAACCTTTCAACCACAATTTTGCTCCTTTTATACCTCTCCATCTCTGAAAACAAGCATTTCCTCCTTGCTTGTCTCAATGGCTAATGGACTCCATAGTGCGTCTTTTGTGCCCAGGGTCCCTTAATCAAATGCATTTTTCAGTGCCTCATATAGGAAACATGGGGGAGAAGCATAAAGGATATGGCAATATTCTATGAGTGGAAGCCATCGACCATCAATATGGTGCACTCAGAGAACATGTGCACATACCCATTTTCCACAGCTTTTTATGTGGATACCACTTCAAATAGCTGAATTGAAAGGCTTTTATAGCTGCTTGTCAACAAGGCCATTTCTTGCAAACTCCAAACCATCTTAATCATGCTTTTGAATTCTCCTGGCTTAGCATCCATCTAATCATTGGAGCCGCGATGGAAAACGGGTTGAAAAGTTCTTGGAAAAAGCAGCCTTGCCCTTTGGCACTTTCCTCTTGGCATGGTTTTGATGTTCTTGGATCACTATGACTAAAACAGCGGGGGGCTTGTTCCTCCTTTTAAGGATTTCTTTTTAATTTCCTTGCTTTTGACATTTGATGTTTGAAATACATATAAATAAACCCATACTGTCAGATGTGACAGAAAAGATGTTGAGAAGTGAGGAGCCTTGGACCATGAATATAAGGAAAGTGACTAAGAGGAATTAAGTACATGTTTTATTTGCAACACCTACGTCACAGTTTTTTAAAGCACGCTATGAACCAAAAGTAAAACATAAAAACTTAGGAGGGAGAGGGGAGTTGATGCAGAGGACAGAGTACTAAGAGCTAAAAATCTTTACTCACTAAACACCAACTTAGTGTGTAGAAAAAGCAGCTGTATGAACCATTGCTGAAAGGGAAGCTGGTGCATTTCTGTTTTCTGATCAATTTGTTTTAGCCAGACAAAAAAACAAAAGCGATTCAACATTATAAGGCTTCCTTCACATTGCAGGTCTTAATGCTTAATTCTGATTTATAGTCAGACCAGACTTTTGTGCGGCTATTCCATCTCAAATTGTGTCCCTGATGTAACTTGCATGCAAAGAAGAACATTGTATGAAGGGATTTGAAGCTGTTAAGCAGAGGAAGTAGCCAGAGGATACAGCAGACAATGGAGAAAAGGACACAGGGGAAGAGATTGCTAAACTATTAATTGCAGCTTTTGGAGGAGCAATGGCTGTGACTCATCTCTGAGGAAAATTGTATGGGGGCAGTGCTGTAGTCGACTCACCTGTTATGGTATGACCCCTCAAGTTTCTTTGGATTGTTGTATTCACCCAAATACTAATTAATTCAAAATCCCATTGTCCCTCCACTGAAAACCTCTGTCTACGCTGTCCTCCATGTTTATTTTTAATTTGTTTTTCGTCCCCTCACTGTTGGTACAGTGACATCATCGTCAAACTAAGTGGGTCACTTGGTTGTCCAGAATTCAGTCAGATTCCAAAAGATCCAACCTGTATCAGATTTAAAACCACATATAAATGCGGATTAGAAAAAGTCTAATCAGTTGGCCTCTTCACCCATTCAGGAAAAAATCTCAACTGGGTCACTTCAGTAAAAAAAAGTAAATAAATGAATTTGGGCCACATTTGTGTGCAGTATGAATCCACCCTTCACCCCGCTAATGAATAACCTTCAGGAAAAACAGCAACCTTTCACATACAGGCCTTATCAACATATTTTAGTGCACATTTGTTAAACCTGATTAAAACATTCAAAATCCGTAATTTGTTTAAAAACCTGTGAGGCTTCAAACGTATTAGCACTCTTATCTCACAACTTATCTCAGAAAATGTCTCTTTCAGTTTGATGTATAATAATAATGATAATAATAGTCCTTTGAGTGTTTCTGAAAGTTTTCTTTTGTAACTTCTCTTTTTGTTTTATAATCTATTGAACATTTGTCACTGATGCAAACTAGCAAAAGTATTAGTTTCTGATGTTAAAATAGGGAGGCATCTCAGCTGTCTATAAAAGGTGTCCTTACAGGCTGGTATAAGACATTCAGGGGGTAAATAATAAAGAAACAACTGTTAGTAAAGCTATATAGATAAAGCTGTATATCTTAGAGATGACAACAGCAACTGAGACTGCCTTTATATAAACACAGCTCTTATAGGGAAGGGTAGTATATTTTGATAGGTTGAAGGGAGACCATAACCTGGTCCGAACTGAATTTTTTAGGTTCCTCCAGGTGCATAGCCATTTTGAACATATCAGAAAGGAAACAGACATCAGTGTTCCCATATTAAAAATCATTTTTGTAGCTTATCAAGAAAAATCTAACAAGGGTGTCATCTCCAGAATTTATAAACGCCTATTGTCTACAAAGTCCCACAACACAGACTATGTTAGGAAAAAGTGGGAGAGAGAGGCTAATCTCATAATATCTAAGGAGGATTGGCCTAACATTTGCCAATCCCAGTGGAAATGCACCAGCTCTCATTCATGTTGAGAGTTTGGTTGGAAGTGTATGATCCGTTTCTTTATTACACCAAAACAAAAGACACATTTTACTTGAGGGGAAGCTGTGTGTTGGAGGCAATGTGGACACTGGGAAGCCGATCATCAGCATAGCTTTTGGGAATGCCCAGTAGTTAGACCCTTTTGGGCAGAACTTCATAAGGTACTAAATGGTCTGTTTAAAGCTAATGTCCCTAAGCAGTTTTCAACATTATTTTTTAGGAAATTTTGATTTAGAGGTCAGGAAAGCTGATGAATATTTATTTATATTCAGATAACCGCTGATAAAAAAAAAGCACTCACAAGACGCACCTACAATACATGGTGGATATGTATTGTAAATAACATTTACCTTATGGAAAGGATCACCTTCTCCCTCTGACTTAAAAAAAAAACATAGTTACTACTACAGTGAAAAAAATGATGGATAGGCAGGATAGTCCATTTTGCGGAAATTTCATTGCAGCAACTCAAAATGGTATTCAGTAATTTGTATGGCCCCCACGTGCATGTATGCATGCCTGACAACATCGGGGCATGCTCCTAATGAGACGATGGATGGCATCCTGGGGTATCTCCTCCCAGATCTGGACCAGGGCATCACTGAGCTCTTGGACAGTCTGAGGTGCAAACTGGCAGCGTCGCATGGATCGAAACATAATGTCCCAGAGGTGTTCTACTGGATTTAGGTCAGGCGAGCTCGGAGGCCAATCAATGGTATCAATTCCTTCATCCTGCAGGAACTGCCTGCATACTCTCGCCACATGAGGCCGGGCATTGTCGTGCACCAGGAGGAACCCAGGACCCACTGCACCAGCATAGGGTCTGACAATGGGTGCAAGGATTTCATGCCGATACCTAATGGCAGTCAGGGTACCGTTGTCTAGCCTGTATAAGTCTGTGTGTCCCACCATGGATATGCCTCCCCAGACCATCACTGACCCACTACCAAACCGGTCATGCTGAACGATGTTACCGGCAGCTTAACGTTCTCCATGCCTTCTCGAAACCCTTTCACGTCTGTCACATGTGCTCAGGGTGAACCTGCTCTCATCTGTGGAAAGCACAGGGTGCCAGTGGTGGACATGCCAATCCCAGTGTTCTGTGGCAAATGCTAATCGAGTTCTACAGTTCCAGGCAGTGAGCACAGGGCCCACTAGAGGAACTCAGGTTCTCAGGCCACCCTCATGAAGTCTGTTTCTGATTGTTTGGCCAGAGACATTCACACCAGTGGCCTGCTGGAGGTAATTTTGTAGGGCTCTGGCAGTGCTCCTCCTCCTCCTCCTTGCACATAGGAGAAGATACTGCTCCTGCTGATGGGTTGTAGACCTTCTACGGCCCTGTCCAGCTCTCCTGGAGTAACTGCCTGTCTCCTGGAATCTCGTCCTTGCTCTTGAGATTGTGCTGAGAGACACAGCAAACCTTCTGGCAATGGCACTATTGATGTTCCATCCTGGAGGAGTTGGACTGCCTGTGCAACCTCTGTAGGGTCCAGGTAGCGCCTCATGCTAACAGTAGTGACAGTGACCCTAGCCAAATGCAAAACTGGTGAAAAAGAGTCAAAAAAGATGAGGGGAAAAAATGTCAGTGGCCTCCACCTGTAAAACCATTCCTGTTTTGTTGGTCGTCTCGTTACCCCTCTAGTACATCTGTTGTTAGTTTAATTAACACCAAAGCAGCTGAAACTGATTAACAACCCCCTCTGCTACTTACCTGACCAAATCAATATCCTAGAAGTTTAATTAACTTGATGCTATACTCTGATTACAAAGTGTTCCTTTAATTTTTTTGAGTAGTGTAGTTAACCAATGCCAAATAAAGGTAAAGTAAAATATAAGATATTTATTTAAATGAAAGAATTACCTGACCATTTGTTGTGTGGTTGCACATGCAGCCATCACACGAAGGGTTTGGATAAAAGTTTTCAAGTTCACAGTGAAAATTTTGAAAAATGAAATATGAAAAATTATACTGAAACATAAGAATGGAGTTTAAAGGAGCTGAGTCAAGTACCAAGAGGAATTTCTATGACAGCTCACTCTAGTCCCATAAAAAGGCTCCAAATCAATTAAAAAATACTTTAATAATTTCAAAGAGAATAAAATGTTAGCCTATAATAACTTTTTTTTTTTGTTGTTGAAGACATTGATAGCTGTAGGCAGATAGGATCTGTCTCAATCTCTTTTGCAGCGGATCTGGAGAAGCCACTTAAGACACTGTTGGTGTTTAACAGTCTGATGAAGAGGATGTTTACTGTTTTTATCCATAATCGTCTTCACTTTATGAAATTATCTCCAGATGTTCTAGGGGAGTTCCTAGAACAGAGCTGGCCTTCTTTATGAGCTTCTTGAGCTTTTTTAAGTCATTTGCTCTGATGGTGTTACCCCAGCAGATAATGGAGGAGATCACACTCTCCACAAAAGACTTATAGAAGATGTGCAGCATCTAGCTGTAAAAGCTGATATTTCAAATAAGTGACGTTTCTGCTCATAATGTGAGGAATGTGCTAAAACATATATGTGCATATCGGAAGAATGCTGCTGTTCAGAACTGTCCCCGAAGTTACATCTTTAACCTAAGACCTGCCAGTAGAATCCGTGTATCATTCGTTCTTTCTATTTTCAATTGTCAATCAAAAAACAAAAAATTGACTGGTTATTTTGTTTTTTGTTTTTTATCGTTAAACCAAAAACGAAAAAAGGATTGGTTTTTCATATTTCAATTCTAAGCTCAGATCAAGAATACGAAATGGAAAAACGGACAGCAACGCAGAATTTGATTTTAATATTTAATCGGTACAGTTTACATGACCCGGAAGTTTGGTGGAGCGTTAGCTAAAAAAACAATTGGCTTACACCCACCACGTTCGATCAAACTGCACCAGATAAGGCAGTCGGACCTATCAGCCATGGACAGTTACGTTTTATTTCGAGGATCCAAGCGTGTGACTCTTGAGGAGGACATGACAACGGAGAAAATTTGCAGGATTTTCCAGGTATAACTTTTTTCTTGAAACTTTTCTGTGCACTGTACTTTTAACTAGCAATAACAAACAGCTTCTCGATCAACATAGTGTGTGGTTCTAGCGTCGCCATGGTAGCCACTTCATTACCCCAATTGCTGCGCAAAGAGCTATTTCCGGGTCACGTAAACTGTACCGATTAAATATTAAAAACAAATTCTGCGTTGCTGTCCGTTTTTCCATTTCGTATTCTTGATCTGAGCTTAGCATTGATATATGAAAAACAAATCCTTTTTTCGTTTTTGGTTTAACCATAAAAAACAAATAACAAAATAACCAGTCAATTTTTTATTTTTTGTTTTTTGATTGGCAATTGAAAATAGAAAGAACGAATGATACACGGATTCAGTAGCCTACTTTAGTTTTGGAGTCATTCCCTACTTTAATCAGCACTCCCAAATGCTTTCAATGGGTGCTCGTTTGGTTGGGCTCCATGATAGAGAATCCCTGTATCTCCTCCTCTTTGTGGCAAAAATTCCTCCTCCCAAGATAAATTGGATATTTTTTCATATTTAGCCTTTTCACAGCTGGAGATTCTGTTATCAATCAATATAGTTGGTTTAAGGGCTTATGATGTAATCTAGTGCTCACTTTATCAACTTTTATGCTACTTTTCTTATTTTACTATTAAACCAGCAGACATATTTTGCATCCCATCTGCACTGACAGAATGGCAATTCTGTCAGTGCAGTTTTCAAAATAACCTCAATTATTTTTAAAAGAAGAAATAGGAGCAACAGCATTTGCTTTTCAGCCATGGTAAACTACAGTTTATATAGGCCAATAAAACAAGACAGCCTGAAACAGCTGTAAGTCAGTTTACAAATGGGTCATTTTGACATAATCAATCAGCTGACTGGATGATATCCATATTTTCACAAATTAATTTAAGAACAAAATATGAGTGATACATTAGAATATGTTCCAAGGGAACTGTGAAGAATTCATTCATTTTGTAATTAAACTCAAGTTAAACTAATGGGAAAAGTTGCAAATATTTTTGATTTAATATAGGCTCTTTGAAAGAGAAATTATAAACTTTGAGAAAAATCTGTAAAGAAAAACACAATGCTAATTCTAATTTCCATAAATATACGGCTAAAGATCAAAACCACACCTGTGAAAATAAAAGGCATTTGTAGAAAAAAAAAAATCTAAATAGGTTAATTTTCTGTATGATAAAAGTGAAGTAAGGAAAAGCAACAGATGTGGAGAGCTTGGAGTTCAATTATGTACGTCAGCCTACAGAGAAAATAAATGCATTATTTGATAACGGATCCAAGATGTCCAATCCTTGGTATTTTCTTTTTACTATTTGAAGCTTATGCTCAGCAGATCAGTCCCATCAAAGGGCAGATTAGATTTAACTACCAAACAGGTATTAAAGACCAGATTTAATAAATGACCCTGTAGGATGTTTACATCAAACATCCTGTTTGAGAAATAAGAATAGCAGTTCTGCATCAGAAGGTACAGATGGAGGTCTGACCTAAAGGAGGAAGAGTGGGCAGTGTTACAACCAGGGCTGCAACATTGAGAGGTGAAATAACTTGTCACTTTAAATAGTTATGCAAAATGTGGAAGTGTTATGCTTCTTAATGGGTAATCGTTTTTCACAGTTAGCCTGGCGCATGCATACATTTATTCATTTACGCTGATTAATGAGATCTTTGCAGAGCACCTAGGTATTTAATGCTGAACCCATACAAACTCAATACGATCGCATGCTTAAAGGTCGTGGCTACAACTTTTTAAATGAAAAAGATTTTTTTTTTTTTCCAGAAATAATACATCAATGGAATGTCTAAAGTGGTGCAGAAAAAAAGGTGTTACGGCTGCAACTAACAATTATTTTGCAAATCAATTCATCTGCCGATAATTTTTTTGATTAATCGGTTAATAATCCAGTAGCAAAAGGTGTCTTAAAAAATCCTTTTTTTTTTTTTACAAAAGTAAACCAGGTGAAACCAAAACTTTTCCACTTGAGTTATATAGCATATTGACAGATGAAAACATTTTTGTTTTTATCTTAAATGCAAAACTTAATATTTTTTAGGTATGCTCTGTCAGCTGAATTACTAAATTAGTTTATTTCAATAATCGATTAATCATTAATTAATCTGCCTTGAGTCTTGACGGGAAGCAAAGGGTACACACAGGGATTGCCCATTTTCTTCTACAGTAGTAGCCATTCAACATTTCCCTTATTTTCCTTCATGGGCCCTTTGCTGGTCCTCTACAATTCCTTTTTATACATCAGTCTTTGCACTAAAATATTCTTTCTGTTATGATTTATGGACATTAAGATCTAAAGAGAAGCGTCATCTCCTGGTCAGACCCTGTAATTCAGTAAAAGGGTGGAGTCAGAGTAAAAAAAATATGCACGTCCAGGAGAAGGAAGGGGGTCACTCCAGTGGCAGGAAGTTGGAGGGGATTTTGCTGGGAGTTACAGGGTTGTAGGCTGGGGAAATTTTGAATGGCTGCTACTGTAAATTGCACCACTTACAGGCTGGTAGGATTTAAACTTGAAGCTATCACCTTTAAAACAGCTCAGAAATGTACCCAAAATTTGATAGCCAGTTCTTAAAGCACCCCAGATGAGCTCTAAAAGTTCAGACCAACCATTTGCATTCTGGTTATTTTTCCTCTCTCAAAGTTTGTGACAAGTTAACAGGCAACACTGGAATTCAGCAGCAACAAAGAAAGCAGAAATAAAACTGAAGCTGACATTTTCACTCTTATGTGTCATCAATCACTACCCGCCCAAACACACAAGCATGCACACTCACACACTCCACCCCCAATATGGTTTTCTTTAACAGTGAATAGTTAAACAGAATCAGGTCACAGCTTAAATCCGCAGAGAAGCAGAAATATTTAGATAACGCCAACTGTACAGGAAGATGACGAAGAAATCAAAGCCAAAGCATAGCTGCAGTTGCTGGTGGAATAGAGAGTTAAAAGACATGATTTGACAGCTGAAGAGGATTTTATTCAGCTCCTGACTTAGACTTTCATATGAGAATACATTAGATCTAGCAAATAGGTTTGGTTCACAAATCAAAACTAATGTAGAGGTAAATAAAAAAATATACAATCACAGAATTCCAGGAAACAATCCTCAGACATAGATTTATATGCATCTTATTGCATTTACAAACTTCAATGCAGTAGGTATTCACTTTATCGTTTTTTTATTTTAAAAAATCTGAAGTGTGAAGTGGATTTGATTTCATCCCATAAATCAGTCCTCCTGCTGTAATCACAGCTGCAGATCTTTTAGTTTCCAAGAGATTTTCCACAGCCTAAAACTTCTACCTGTTCCTATTTTCAAATCAGCTCAGTAGAAACCAATTTTACTTCACATTCACATTTAAAATCAAGTGTATTCAGCCTTAACTCTCAACTCTTCTGTTTTAGTTTGTTTGTTGTGCGTTAAGGCCTGTTGTCCTGCTGCTTTTCTTCAACATCCTATTAACTTTGATAGACTTGGCTGGACTAAATAATCATCCATGTATATATGAAAACATATTAATTAAAAGCACTAGTTAGAACATCCAAAATCCACTTTTACTTAATTGAAGTAAACATAAGCAAAATAATTCCTGCAAGGTTGAATAAGATTCCTGGATCCAGATCCAAATGAATTATTATAATCAATGATGTCCAATTAGTCTTTATTAAAATTCTTGTAAGATATAATTAGGTGTTCTGTTTTCCGTTTTAGTAAATCTGTAAACAGAAGAGCTTTTGTAAACTGTGCAGAAGTCATACAGTCACTGATCAGCGAGTCAAATCTTTCGCCCTGCAGTGTAGATGCCTCCAGTTGATTAGCTTTGATGTTTCCTACAGTCCACTGACTGGGATTCGATACAGGTTGGACTGAGATGTAAGGAGGGGGAATTTTCTTTGACAAAGTGAAAAGTGGAGGAGGTTCTCTAAATACTGTGACCAGATTCCAGCCCTCATGATTCCCTCAACCTGATTTTTATGAGGATCACTACGCAAGTTCTACATTTCCCTCAAAGCTCCTTCTTCACCCCCTGAAGGCAGGTCTTAATTGTTAGACGTGATATCTCCTGTCTGCTTCTCCTCTTTCTTTGACTGTTTTTTTCTTCCTCCTCCCTCCCTCCAGCTATTAGGAATTGGATTTGGAGCAGAACGATCCATTTAGTCTCTCTCCTTCACTGCCATCCCTCTCTCCCTGCTGCAACACCACCTCTGCAGGTTTGGCTCATCAAAGCCCAGGCTTAATCTATCTATTTTTACCTGAAGGAATGAAAGGAAGGGATGAGGTAATGCTTTTCCTGTCCATCAGGTGGGCACCGGTGCATGGGGGCTCTCCTGTGTGTGCAACACAGGGGTTTAGCACCACCATCTGGACTTTTTAATAACAGGAACAAAAGGATGGCAAAACACTGCTTGTAAACCATACTCTAAATATTCCAGGGAATCTTTTTGCAAATATCCATGGAACTAAGATCAGCAGTTTATAACACTCACATTTTTACTACATTAGTTCATGCTAGTCCTGACTGCAGTTTCCCTGTTATCTTATTTCTGAATTTTAAATACAAAGTTCACTATTACTTAATGGCTTATTTCTATCACTGGTAGCAAACAAGGAAGGAAGTTCACATGGCAACAGGCACAAAGCATAGACAACAATTCACACTTACTCATTCATTCCCTGAGGACACTAAATAAAAAAGAAGCAGAAAAGAAAAACAACTAAGAAAAAAATCAGAAGAAAGGCAAAAGAGAAGTTGATAGGAAAGGAAGTAAGGCCTTTACCCAGGAAAAAGGGTAAGTAAAAAGGACAAAGGAAATGAGAAAATAGCAGGGAAATAACAGGATTCAAAGGAGGTAAAGAAGGTAAAGTTGAAAAACGGAAGGAAGGAAGGAAGGAAGGAAGGAAGGAAGGAAGGAAGGAAGGAAGGAAGGAAGGAAGGAAGGAAGGAAGGAAGGAAGGAAGGAAGGAAGGAAGGAAGGAAGGAAGGAAGGAAGGAAGGAAGGAAGGAAGGAGACAAAATGGAATAAAGTCTTGATCGAATTTAAATCTGATTTTTAGTTTTCGAAAAGAAAAGTTGTGAATGAGTGAAAGCAAAGCTCCACCTGGTGGTCAAAAAGCAGAAATTTACGTTGCTCAAAATGAGAGAATTACAACTGTATTATTATAAAAGCACCAACATCTGATATATGTGTGACTGATTCCTACTAAACAGAGCAGGATAGATATTTTTTTGAGTTTGTTTTTAACACAAACCTTTTAAGAAAGAACAAAATAGGGAAGCAACAATAAAAAAAGAAGTTCAATTTCTTTTAAAAGAAAAAATTCAATTATATTACATAATGATTCTACACTTATTGCCAAGGTGTTAAACAAAAAGAGCTGCTTAGAGAAAACACCAAAACAAGAGAAACAATAATATGAACTTGTAATGTAATTTTTGACCACAGAAACAAAATATTTGATCAACAGTCAGATTAATGCATCTTTGGTCTCTTGTTTACTTTCAATTATTAGCTATTTTATATACATCTTCCATACTATTACCAACAAGAGCAATTTAAAAAGCAATTATAAAGAAAAAAATGCTCTTTTTTTAAGTTTATAGTCTGTCATTGCGTAACAGATTTCCATTTTAAGCTGGTTTTCATATAGCACACTTCTTCTTTTTCCATTCATTGCATACAACAGTTAATAAGCAAGTAGAGTCACTTTTCCGAACCTGAAAATGTTCTTTGTTTATATTTGAAAGTAAAGATATCTAAATGCTGGTATCTGCTGTACCTGAGAGCTTTCAACTAAGACAAAAGTATAAATCGGCTGACCTCCCATGTATCTGTACTTTTAGAATAAGACATAAATTACTCATTTATATTTTTAAAAAAGGGATTCTTTACATCAAAGTAGGTTCTAAAGTAAAAGGTAAAGAAACGCTAATGAAGAGTTGGAGGATAGACAACCTCTTTAAAGATTGACTCTTCCATTCCCTACACTGTGAGGCACAGAGGTGGCAGAAGATTTACAACATTCAGATATAAACATGGAACCAAACACACACACACAAAAAAAAAGAGTGCATCTTTCAGTCATCTTTGTTTAAGCTCTGGCCGTTGCAGCTTTTGAGTCGCCCGATGCAGCCGCTGCGTGGATGATCCTTAAAACTGAGGAACTCCACAGAGAAGTCCGGATGCTGCTTTATGAGACACTGAAGCTCATCTAGGACATAAGAAATGATTCAAATTATTTTCAAACACCAAAGAAAAAGATAAAAACTAAAACAACACATTTGATTAATTCCTAAAGTAAAGAAATCCTTTTCAGTCCAACAGATTGCAAACTAAAGTGTCCATCCCTCTGTCTAAACAAATCTGAAATCTTTTGGATTGTATAACATAAATTGGATGGTAATTTATTTAAAGATTTGACAGTTTGTCTGTAAAGCAGGCGGTGAATATAAAATCCCAGGCAGATGGCATTCGTTTTTTCACACCATAGCCAAGAAGAAATCAAAAGCTATGTAGGCAGCCCAGATGTATAAGCAGGGGACATGTTCAGAGAAACCATCAGTTAAAACTCACTCGGCTTCAGCCACCTGTAAATGCTACACATGCAGTAGTAGTGTAAATATATCCATACTTCTAAAGGTATTTATGCCTATTACTTTTTGATATTGCAGCCAAAATGTCTTTTTATGAGAGAAGAGAATAAAAAACAGAAAATTATACATAGTTTTAAAAGGAAAAAGCAGCCAAAGCTGAGCAAGACTGGATAAAAGCATCTGACCATCTACTCCCGATATACGCTGCTGGGTTCAGGTCTATTCTGACACATGGATATTTAGGGCTGGAATCTTACAGGAAGATAAAATGGTGTCTTCTGAACGCTAACAGGTTTTGTTACCGGATTCCCTGCTGAAAAGCATAATACTGCCACCACCATGCTTTACAATGCAGATCATTGCATGTTTTCCAACACAAACAGATTTGTACACTCAGGAAAAAAAATCTTCAGTTTTTAATTTGAGATGGAGGTAATTGTTCATAATATAAAAAAAATGACTTTTGCAAGGCCTTACAAAGTGAGTTATCCAAAAAAATCAGAGCCTTACCATAAGTGATCTTTCTAGTGTTGGCTGCTTGAAGTTCAAGAAACAGAGGACTGAGATCAACGTCTTTTACTCCCAACATTATCTCCAAGATGACAGCCAGATCCTCCGCTTCGATTTCCCCGCTGTCCTCAGCCTCATACATCTACAAACAGCATGGATGTTTTAACACAGACATCAAAACGAAGAAGAAAACTAAAAACACTAATAAGGTCAAGCTAAGGCTGTTTTTGGAAGTCCTCACCTTGAAGGCCAGTTTTAATGTGTCCAGAGGTTTATGAGGCCACTGTACCGTACAGAGAGCAGTAATATAACGTCTGACGTCTATCTTCCCATCAGCAGTCTGGCATAAAGGGCAAATTTAGTGAACAAAGAACAGGAAGCAGTCTCATGCTTATCTGCACCAGTTTAACTGGTGCTTTAATTCATTATTATGCATCTAAATTTTTTATTTCTTTTTCTGTAATGCTCCTGGCCTGCATAGTTATCATATTCTCCCTTTGCATGCACAGCACAGATTTTCCATTAGTACCAGTCCAAAAACATGACTGGTTGGTTGTCTGTCCTGTCTCTACCTCTTGCTTAACAACTGTTGGACCAGACCAGATATTTAAGAAATAATTTTAAATAAAGACGCCTGTTTTTGTATGAGAAACACAAAAGTGTTTTTTTTTTTGGCCCTTAGCTAATATACAGCTTGAATATTCTAAAGAGAAATAATTCCTGAAAATTAGAAGCTGTCAAGGTGTCTCTGTTCCTGATTCCTACCTGATCAAAGAGTTTGTGCACTTCTCTGAGCATGTCTGTTACTGGGAGGTTAAGAAATTGAGCAAAGTCCTCCAGTCCCAGTTCATCCCCTTGAAGCTTCGTGGCTCTCCTGGCCTCCTCTTCAAACAGGCCATCTCTGGTCCTTGTTTTTAACCTGCCATGATAAAAGCACAAGTGAAAGTTTAAAAAAAAACTGGTAGGATAGTTAGTTAGTAGATAGTTAGTAAAATAAAACTAAGACAAAAATCTAACTCTCAAAATTGGCATAGAGACATGATTATATTTATGGACCATTTTTATTAATGTTACTTCCCTGCATGTTGTCTTAAATGTAAAAACTACTAACAGACTGATACACCTGCTTTATTATCACCATAACTGTCAATCTGTAATATCTTTGATAAATGTTTGCGATAAACACAATATTTCAGAGAGTAAAACTTCACTGTGAAGGGATACGTTGAATGCAGCAAACATTTGGAAGAAGTTGCTTTGGCCTAATTGGACCCAATCCAGACTGCATGCTCTATAATCAAAACACCATAAGATCATCCCTGCATAACACTCTGAGCAGGCCAGTATGAAACAAGGGGGTGACAGTATTATGCTCTGGGCATGCTTTCTTTTGTTTCACATTAGCATTCACTGGAAGCAGTCCTGCAAAGCAAACCACACTGGAAACCATTATTCTATTATTTCAAAGTTAGATCATTTTATCCTGGACATTACACAGTATGATTCAGTCCAACTATTTATTTTTATCATTTAAGGAAAGAAAATCGCTGTTTTTTGTTATGTATTTTGATTCTAAATCCAAACCTAAATGTATGAATATTTTTGATATGAAACAAAATGATCATCAAAAAGCTGTAATATTAACAAATGTCTAATAACTAAGTAGAAATACTTAGTTAGCGTATTTAAGTAGCTTTTTTCTCCTCTATCTGTTCTTTGTTTTGCTGAGGACTTTTACTTTTGTGCCCTCCATTTGAATACAAACATTTTTACTTTATACTTCTTGATTTCTCCAAACCTACTTCTCTACACATATTTATATCGGCCTGATGTAACACCTGCAACAAAATCGAGAGAAATTTAAAAGAATTTAAGAGAGTGAGGAATCAGTCCAGTTGGATCTTAGTGAGTTTACAGAAAAACACTGACAGACACATGGTCGAAGACAAAGAGGCGTCGCAGATGATGGATCAGATGCTGAGAACCAAGACATTGGTCACTTATTAGATGGGAAATTAATCATAATAAAACATGTTGATTATGATTCAAGTTCTGTCTTGATTTTGTTTTTCAACTCTTATTGTTGAAACTAGAGCTATGAAAAGGATTCAACCACTTATGCAGAACATTTGTTAAGTTCATCCTAAATTATTCTAAATATAGCACAAAATGCCTATTTAGAACTGCATTAACTAAATCAGCAATTTTATGTTTTCTACCAACACAGTGAGAAAATGAATAATGATGAACCTGGTCTCTGTGTGTAGAACTGTTTTTAAAGACCAATTTTAAAAAGACGTGGGGTAGAAATCTAATTTTACTTTTGTACTTAAATATACCGTATTTTCACGACTATAAGGCGCACTTAAACGTCTTTTTTTTCCCTCAAAATGTGCGGTGCGCCCTATGGTGCGGTGCGCCTTATGTGTGTTGTAACTGCGACTTTTGAGACCACCTCATTGAGGAGATGATGAAAGAGTGGCTGAATGTAAGGAGACCAGGTGTTTTTTTTCCACCCCTCACCATCGCTGTTAATATGTAACTCCATGCGTGCCCATCTCACAGCTGATGTGAAAAACATGGGGAAACAAATTAACGCTGCTCGACATCGGTGTGAACCGGACCCAGCAGGTGCAGCAGAAGCAGCGAGTTTACATGCAAAGTCAATGGTTGACGCGCATATAGGTGCAGCAAAAGGTCCCGCAGCGCATTTTGGTGCAGCACGTCGGGAGCGTTTAAGCATCTGAAGCGCCGCGCTTCTGCTGCTCGAGATGGAAAAATTGAAGTTTTGCTGCTGGACGCGCCGCATCAACCAATCAGAGAAGCTGATCTGGGAGCTGCCAGCGAGACAGACAGCGCTCTGATGACATATGATATTAACGCAAATGGAAAAGGCTGGATGGATGCGTGGCTGAGGCAGGTGTATGTGAGAAGACTAGGTGGTTTTTTCCACGCATCACCATCGCTGCGTGCCCATCTCACAGCCGATGTGAAAAAAAGGTGAATCAAATGAACGCTGTGCTCGCCGTTATCCCGGGGGTCTGACAAAGGAGCTTCAACCGCTCGACATCGGTGTGAAGCGGCCGTTCGAAGTAAGGCTGCGAGCGGCGTGGGAGCGATGGATGACCGACGGAGACCACAGTTTCAGGATAAGAAGGCAGCGCCGGGCAAGTTACGCCACAGTTTGCGGATGGATTGTTGATGCTTGGACTAAAGTGTCTGCTGGCTCTGTTGTTCAAGCTTTCGCAAAAGCCGGCATTATTTCTGAGGAGCTGCGCTGCACGGAAAGTGACTCTGACAGCGAAGAAGGGGAAACTGGCATGTCTAATTTAGCGCAGCTGTTTTATTCAGAAACAGAGGATGATGACTTTGATGGGTTTGATTAATACTTTGTAATAAATACATGAATAAAGCACAATCATACTCAGTTTTGCTCCCGCTGTATTTTTCTCCCTGAAAACTTAATTCAACAGCATCCCCGGCGCGTCTCCTCCTCTTCATCGCGGTGGCTGGCAGGTGTTTTTTCATCTAAATAATCTAAATCTTGCAGCTATATTTGCTGTGATCAGTGGGAATAAAGTAGTTTTAATATGTTTTTAAGTGAGAAAGTCCACCTGAAAACTTAATAATTGCAGTCAGTTCATCCAGATTATCTATTTCTGTCGGAGGCGCTCAGACCCCCACATACCAGCGGTGCGCTGACAGCAGAAATCTCTTCATCAGCAGCCTGTAGGCTGGGCAGCCTGGGGTTCACCGCGGCTGCTGGCAGGTGTTTTTCATCTAAATAATTTTAGCTGCAGGCACCAGGATACCGGCAATAAAAGCGAACATATTCCGTCAGCAGGTTTCAGGATTTTAAGTTAATTTAGGAGTGACCACAGCGCTGTGTCATCTGCGATGTCTCTGTCTCACGGCCAGCTGCCAGGTTTGATTAATACTTTGTAATAAATACATGAATAAAGCACAGTCATACTCAGTTTTGCCCCCGCTGTATTTTTAAATACGCAGTAGAGGTATTTAAAGGTAGTAGAGGACATGTACCTGTATATAAAAAACGCGCCCTATAGTCCGGTGCGCCTTATGTGTGTGTTAAATACAGAAATGGGACACATAACTGAGAGTGCGCCTTTTAGTCCGGTGCGCCTTATGGTCGTGAAAATACGGTATTGTAGAACTTGTACTTTTAAAATTTTACTAAAAAATAAAAAAAGTTTAGCAGGTCCTTTCAACCACACCTTTTTTTCTCCACACAGGTATCTGTTTGAATTTTTATCAGCTAAAGTATATGATTACTTTTGACACTTCTACATACAGGAATTGAGTTTACGAAATGGTGAAAACTGTACAAAATCCATAAGTTCAACCTCAGCTACACTCCAGCATAATATTTATACATTCATAATCCTGCAATTTTAGCTGGCAAAAAAAGAAATGTTGATTTCTTTTAAAGTGATTTTTCTATTGCTCTATCAGGGTGCGTTTCTGTCATTCCACCAGCAGGGGTCAGTGTTCATATACTTTGAGCCTACATCCTCTCACCCCCCTGTTCAACAAGTCCAACTGCTCTCCCTTTACTTACCCCAGACGACACACAAGCTGGTTGAAGTGCAGCAGGCTGCTGCAGTCGTGTATTCTCAGCGGGCCACGTGACAGGATGATCTCCCGGTCATCGAAGGACAGGTCTGTGAGGGGCACCTCCAACGCCCTTCCAGAACAGAGAGGACATTTCAACAGAAATGATAAAAGGACTGTTCGTTTTAAACAATCAAATTAAACAAGTGGAGATGATGTGTTCCCTGCTACTCGTGCAAACACATCCACTCACACTCACTTGGCCATGAGCCTCCTGACGTTGCTGGCAAAAAGAGCAGGGTTTTCTCTCTCCATCACTGATGGATAGTAGATGGGTAAATACTACAGATACACAGAGAGAGAGAGGATTTCAAACACAGTGACAGGCATGCCTATCGAGCTGTTCCAGTTTATTTATGGAATATAAATGTTACGGAGAAAACTCTCAGACTTTATAACCGCTCACCTCAATCTCTACAGAGTTATGAGGCTGACACAGAGTGAGCCATAAAATCTTCAACCTAAAGAAAAAACATCAAAAATAAAACTAATTCTGCAGTTTTTGTTTTCATTTTGATAATAAAAAAACAGATTACTGGTGCTTTAAATTGCAAAAGTTCTCCAACCCCTTTAATTGTCTTATATTTTTGCCACATTACTACTACAAAATGAAGTGTATTTTATGAAGGATTTTGATCTGAAGAGCATTATTGATAAAGCAGAAAAAGAGACGCAACTTATTCTGCTGCTCCTAAATAAAATTTATCGCAGCCATAACAAGTAACATAAATGACAAATGTAAGCCAGGCTGTGTGAACTTAAATGCCAATATTAATGCAGCTGTCCTTTTAAAGGCCTTCTTAGAGAACCAAGACCAGGTTACACAGCATGCTGGCCAGGCAAATAATGATGGCTGAGAATATAAAACATTATTCTGAGCATCTAGAAGATCTTGTTTTGTGCATCCTCTGAAAATTAAGAGAGTATAGTCCAGCTTAAAATGAACCAAAATGGCCGACAACCTAAAGACTTCAGAGTCAGAAAAGGAGTTCTAAAAGATTAATAAGAAGGAAGCTATGAAAGATGAATTACGTCATCCCCTCTGTTAAACACGGCGGTGGTCAAATCATGATGTGGGAATGCTCTTCTACAGGACAGCTAAAAACTAGGAGTCCAATGGATTAAATTACAGATCCCCCAAGTGGGTCCTGGAGGTTTCTCCTTCTTCTGCACATCTAGTTTTCATTGATTGCTGGTTAACTGGCTTTTGCTGAACTGCAATCATCATAATCAGCTGTGCCAAAGCAGGGAAACCTATAAAACCTGCAGGAAAGCGGCCCTCGAGGACCGACTTTGGGGATGCCTAGATTAAATGTCTGGTTGAAGGTAAACACAGAGCAATCCTGGAGGCAAACCAGTTAGCGACTGTAAAAAGACATTAGACTGCTGAGAATTCCAGCAGAACCAGAGCTACAATGGTCTGGTTTAGAACAAAGATTTTTTTTTTATGTTAGAAAGTCCAAGTCATACAAGTCATATTCCAGACTTGAAATAAGATGAGAATCTTTCACAATACCTGACAATGAACAAATAAGGACTTTCTAACTGATCTTCAAAGCTGGTAGATCTACCCTAAAAGATTTAGAGTGGCTGGATAGAAAGATGAGCCGCACTATTCAGATTTTCGTATATTAAAAAAAACAAAAACAAACATGAATTATCTTACCACCTCAAATTAATGTTAGTCTACTACAAAAAAAAAATATATATAATAAGCTAAAGTTGTGGTGAACAAAGTCAAGGGTTGTGTAACTAATGACAGTGTGTGTGTGCATGACACGCCGCATCATGCACAGAAAGACACTCACGCTCCAGGGCCGCGCCATGTCCATGAAAAAGTGTCCTGCAGAGACGGAAAAACTCAGTTACGACAAACACAAATGGCTGATGTTGCTGATTGAAACTGAAATAACATAATCTGAGTCCAAATAATGCTCCTGCTGAATGTACAATTAATATACTCATATAAGTAGGAAACGGTTTGTGAAATTCACTAAGCAAATGAACGCACAGGGAAGTGGTTTGGTTTGACTCATTGAACTGATGGCAGCTGTCAGTAAACTGTGGAACGACTAAAGGGAGAAGTTGAAAGAAAGGCTTTCTAGGGAAACACATGCAAAACCAGGTAATAAGAGCTGCATTATTTATGAGAGCGTGTGGAACAGTGCTCTGTGTGTGCGTGTGGGAGGGTGAGACTTGTCTGTGCACTCTTTGAGCGTGCGTGCTAACGTGTGTGCATGATGAGAGACAAACGGGTGAAATATCATCCCGCTGGAACACGTAGTCAATCGACACGAGAGGGAAACGCACCCTGATGAGAACAGCAGCAACCATTACATCAGCGGCGGTTCGCCGTGCTCTCCCGTTAGCACAAAGCGTGGAGTCCAGGTCAGGCTGGGATACAGGTATGAAAGCCGCCATATAAAGGGATGAAAGAAGAGTCTCTGCACAATGAGACGCTTACCAGTTTGTTTAGGTATCGTAGAACCACTGGTTGCACTGGGAGTCCTGGGATGAAAGCACCTTTTAAACATAGGAATATAAGGAAGGAAATTAGAGTGAGAACAAAAACCAATCCTCTGTCTGTGTGTCATTTAGTGACAATAACACTGCATGTTATAGTGGCAGACAGCTTCCCTATTGGAGCTCTAATGTATCATGATGATGACAGACAAGCTGAAAAGCTACATGCAGTATTAATGGCTTCAGGAAAGTGCTTTTCAGGCTTTAGTGTTCCCTTTGAAGGCTTCGTAATGTCAATATAAACTGTGAAAAAAAGGCTCAGTGTATAACTTCATTGCAGGTCTTTCACAGCTGATCCGATATTTCACAAACCTGCTTCTCTACAGGTTTGTGGTGAACCTGTAGAGTTCTTTACTTTACATTTTGTTTCACATCCTTTCATGAAACAACACTGAAGATATTACATGATGATACAATGTGAATTAATAATTACTTTGCAATTAAGATTACATAAATAAAAAATAACTCAACATGCAGCAATAAATATCATTAATCAATGTTTTTGATAATTAACAGTGGAATTAAAGCATATATGCCCATTTATTTATAACAATAGTACTATTTGATTTGACTTGATCTCTTTTGCAGACAGATCATTGCAATGGTGCAAGGAGGGAACAGAGCCGATTGGTTTGCACATGTTCCACCACTCTCAGTTAAAGCAACATACATTTTTCTGGTTGAAAAAAAATGAACATAAAATGAGAAAAAAGCCAGATCATCACAAATACTGGCTACGGATACCAATTCCGAAGTGGAACAATCATCAGTCACCTCCTCTACATGGATGACATCAAGCTGTATACCAGGAGTGAGCGAGACATCGACTCACTGATCCAAACTACCAGGATCTACAGCAATGACATTGGAATGTCATTCGGACTGGACAAGTGCGGTCGCATGGTCTCAAAGAGAGGGAAGATGATCAGAACCGAGGGGGTTGAACTACCAGAACGCCACATTACAGATGTTCAGAATAGCTACAAATACCTTGGGGTGCCACAGGCTAACGGAAACCACGGGGAGATAGCAAGAAAGACAGCCAAATACCTACAAAGAGTAAAGCAGGTCCTGAAAAGTCAGCTGAATGGGAAAAACAAGCTCCAAGTCATCAACACATATGCCCTGCCAGTCATCAGATACCCCGCTGGTATAATAAACTGGCCAAAGGAGGAGATAGAGGCTACTGACATCAAGACGAGAAAGCTCCTCACAATGCATGGAGGGTTCCACCCCAAATCCAGCACCCTGAGACTGTACACCAAGCGTAGCGAGGGAGGCCGAGGGCCAGTGAGTGTCAAGACCACTGTCCAGGATGAAACAACTAAGATCCAGGAGTACATCAGAAAGATGGCCCCCAAAGACAAATGGCTTGGCGAATACCTCAGGCAGGAGAAAACTGAAACTGAGGACAAGAAAGATGAAGGAGAACCATCATGGAGGGACAAATCGCTGCACAGCACAGACAAATAGAAGAAGTGGCCGATATCAAAAAATCCTACAAGTGGCTGGAAAAAGCAAGACTGAAGGACAGCACAGAGGCACTTATCATGACAGCACAAGAACAGGCACTCAATACAAGATCAATAGAGGCCAGGGTCTACCACACCAGGCAGGACCCCCGATGCAGACTGTGCAAAGATGCCTCTGAAACAATACAGCACATAACAGCGGGGTGTAAAATGCAGGCAGGAAGTGCATACATGGAACGCCACAACCAGGTAGCTGTCATAGTGTACAGGAACATCTGCCATGAGTATGGGCTGGAAGTCCCAAGGTCAAAATGGAAGACACCTCCTAAGGTAGTTGAGAATGACCGAGCTAAGATCCTATGGGACTTCAAGATCCAGACTGACAAACAGGTGATGGCTAACCAACCAGACATCGTGTTGATCGACAAATAGCAGAAGAAGGCAGTAGTGATAGATGTGGCAATCCCAAGCGACTGCAACATCAAGAAGAAAGAACACGAGAAGCTTGAGAAATACCAAGGGCTGAAAGATGAGCTAGAAAAGATGTGGAAAGTAAGAGCAGCATTGGTGCCAGTGGTAATTGGAGCACTGGGGGCTGTGACCCCCAAACTGGAAGAGTGGCTACAGCAGTTTCCAGGTAAAACATCAGAGGTCTCTGTCCAGAAGAGCGCAGTCCTAGGAACAGCTAAGATACTGCGCAGAACCCTCAAACTCCCAGGCCTCTGGTAGAGGACCCGAGCTTGAGGATGAGACATACCACCCCACAAGGGGTGAGAAAAAAGTTTTTGTTTTATTTTATACACATATATATATATATAGTATACTTAATATACCTTTGATTGGTTTTTGGTATATGTCTACTTTGAATTTATAGCACCCCCATGGAGAAAACTCCACCAGCCGCAACAGTGTACACTACTGTTCAAAAGTTTGGGGTCACCCAAACAATTTTGTGTTTCCTGAAAAGTCACACTTATTCACCACCATACGTTGTGAAATAAATAGAAAATAGAGTCAAGACATTGACAAGGTTAGAAATAATGATTTGTATTTGAAATAAGATTTTTTTTTACATCAAACTTTGCTTTCGTCAAAGAATCCTCCATTTGCAGCAATTACAGCATTGCAGACCTTTGGCATTCTAGCTGTTAATTTGTTGAGGTAATCTGGAGAAATTGCACCCCATGCTTCCAAGAGCAGCTCCCACAAGTTGGATTGGTTGGATGGGCACTTCTTGCGTATCATACGGATAAGCTGCTCCTACAACAGCTCAATGGGATTCAGATCTGGTGACTGCGCTGGTCACTCCATTACCCATAGTATACCAGCTGCCTGCTTCTGCTCTAAATAGTTCTTGCACGATTTGGAGGTGTGTTTAGGGTTGTTGTCCTGTTGTAGGAAGAAATTGGCTCCAATCAAGCGCTGTCCACTGGGTATGGCATGGTGTTGCAAATTGGAGAGATAGCCTTCCTTATTCAGAATCCCTTTTATGCTGTACAAATCTCCCACCTTACCAGCACCAAAGCATCCCCAGACCATCACATTACTTCCACCATGCTTAACAGATGGCGTCAGGCATTCTTCCAGTATCTTTTCATTTGTTCTGCGTCTCACAAACGTTCTTCTTTGTGATCCAAACACCTCAAACTTGGATTCATCCATCCATTTTTTTCCAGTCTTCCTCTGTCCAATGTCTGTGTTCTTTTGCCCATATTAATCTTTTTCCTTTATTGGCCAGTCTCAGATATAGCTTTTTCTTTGCCACTCTGCCCTGAAGCTCAGAATCCCGCAGCCGCCTCTTCACTGTAGATGTTGACACTGCTGTTTTGCGGGTACTATTTAATGAAGATGCCAGTTGGGGACCTGTGAGGCGTCCGTTTCTCAAACGAGACACTCTAATGTACTTATCTTCTTGCTCAGTTGTGCAACGCGGCCTCCTACTTCTTTTTCTACTCTGGTTAGAGCCTGTTTGTGCTGTCCTCTGAAGGGAGTAGTACACACCGTTGTAGGAAATCTTCAATTTGCCTTCATTTCTAAGAACAAGAATAGACTGTCAAGTTTCAGATGAAAGTTCTCTTTTTCTGGCCATTTTGAGCGTTTAATTGACCCCACAAATGTGATGCTCCAAAAACTCAATCTGCTCAAAGGAAGGTCAGTTTTGTAGCTTTTGTAATGAGCTAAACTGTTTTCAGATGTGTGAACATGATTGCACAAGGGTTTTCTAATCATCAATTAGCCTTCTGAACCAATGAGCAAACACATTGTACCATTAGAACACTGGAGTGATAGTTGCTGGAAATGGGCCTCTATACACCTATGTAGATATTGCACCAAAAACCAGATATTTGCAGCTAGAATAGTCATTTTCCACATTAGCAATGTATAGAGTGTATTTCTTTAAGGTTTAGACCAGTTTAAGGTTATCTTCATTGAAAAGTACAGTGCTTTTCCTTCAAAAATAAGGACATTTCAATGTGACCCCAAACTTTTGAACGGTAGTGTATATTATGAGTAAAAGTACTTAGATGAACTTAACCAGTTCATCTTGGGTATAAAAGAGACATCAAAGTTAAGTGGGAAGGAATGGGGGTAGAAATCATTGATTTATCCAGAGCTGAATGATAAACCATAAAGTGTGACAAAGCTCTGTGTCATTGTAATCCGACTAATGACAGGAAAGGAGAGGAGGAGGAAGGGCAGGGATGGAGGACAAATGGAAGACACCAAAAACTGGTTTAAATCAGGAAGGACAACATTGAATTGTTAGCTCAAAGGAGGCAAAACTGCCTTTATAAATACAGACTCTCAGATCCTGGCAAAGCTGAAGCACTGCACAGAGAGACATAACTGGAGGAGACGTGTCCAGAGAGGACTGGCAGCACACAGCAGAAAGATCAGGTTGGCTTTAACAGACAGACAAACACAACCAGAGCAGCAGCGACCCACAGGGCTTACTGGGAACGACTGCATTAACAGACTGGAAAAAGGGGGATTAGAATGAGCTGGCATCAGACAATAGCTGACCACGTAACCTCCCCACCCACACGGATGTTAGCAGAAAAACATGTCTAAAATAAAATAGAAGGGGTTAAACTTGTGTATAAGCAGACATTAATGCTGGGAGTCAGAGCCAGTCAAGAAAAACAAAGTAGAAGTCCAAGCACTGAATTAAATAGCCACACATAGGCTGTGTTAACATGCAGATACACCGTTGCCTCTTTTACAGTAGTTGTCACAGTAAACGCATCACCTATTACTCTGGACGGAAATATACATTTCTAACAAGAGAACAGATCTCAGACTTATTTTTGCATTTTACTCCACTTTGTAATTAGTTAAAACCCCTCTCACACCTTGACGATTTAGACCAGCATATGCACATACTAAAAATCTAGCAAAAACGCTGGCATACGTAGGATAAGTTATGGGTCTGTTTTGTAGTTTGGAGTACGCTGAAGCATGCTGGCACGTCAACATACGGCAAGTACTTTGAGAAATGAGCATGCTCAAAATTTCTAAAAGCCTCTGCTCATACGTGGGGCTTAAGGTACAGGGAAGTCATCTGATCGTCGACATACGTTAAGTGTAAGTCACTCATAAGTTGTGGTGTCTACCTTATCCAAAACCTATGAGTAACTTGTGCATAAGCGTAACTTATAAAGAACTTATCTGAACGTATTTGACGTGTTCTAGATGAACGATGAACGTTTTTCTAACTTACGGCTACTGTATAATGGGGTATTGGCAACATTCTGGTATAAAAGAGTTCAAAGGAGGAAACCGTCAGTTCTCCTCCAAACTGCATCATAGGGTGAGGCAGAAGGTGAGTGTGATGCATCCTCCCTGCGTTCACGCCCATGCCCAGCAAACTTTCTAGCAGACATGATAATGAATCTGCTGCGACTGCAAACCTTCTTTCTTTCTTTTTATTTATTTATTTAGTCCTTTTTTGCTTTTTGGCAGGCAGTAAACTGCGGCTAGGTTAAAACGGTGATCAAAGGAATCTTTTTATACAGGCCGGGCACCTCCAGGCGCATTGCTGCCCCCTCAGGACACTGGCTTGGGATATTAATAAGCATTACGCTGCCGTGCATCAAGCATAAGTTAGGCTGTCGTTGGACATATGCTCTGGACTCGTTATGAAAATCTATGTATACGCCTACAATTAAAAAAATGCATAGATTTTTAAACGTATGCCACCATTTTAGGTGTTTCTGGGACTTCAGGGATATGCTGTATAAATCATCAAGGTGTGACAGGGGCTTAAGAAAGGTTCCCCCAATAAAACTTATCCTGTTGTATTGTTGAATAAAAGTGTTTTCAGTCGTGCTTTCAGCTGAAAATGGAATAAAAACCAAGGAAGCTTACAAGAAACCTTTGATCCCTGTTACACAGATAAAAGTTACTGATATTTAATAAGAAACTGTCGCAAACTTCCACCAATGAAGAGTAAGAAATAAAAATCTCAAACATTTTCTCTTATTAAACTGACTGACTAGCAAATTACAATCATATTGGTAATCTAAACTTACTTCTGTGAGGATCTTTAGTCTGTACCTATTATGGTTCTTCAAAGAACCCTATGATAAATGGTTCTTCGTAGAAAAAGGTTCCCCTATGGCATCACTGTGAAGAACCACCTATGGTTCTATCTAAAACCTTTATTTTTAAGGTTGTAATAAGAAAAAAATGTCTTTTTTAACTCAGTGTATGTGAATATTGTTTTCATTTGCTTTAACATTTAAAAAAAAAAAAAAATCAGTAATTTAGTTTCCTAATCGTGTTATAGCAGGTAAAGGACAGAACACATACCAGGTTTGAATAAGATGAGACCTGACCTGTTGGTGCACGTCCCCTCAGGGAATATTATGATCTAGAAAAAGGAATTTCGATAAATGTAATACCCATATAAATACAAGAGGAACAAATAAAAACATTTAGTTTCTTTGACTGGGTTTGAATCAGATAAGTTTGGAAATGACAGAAAGTGAATACAACACCTGGGGCCACTTCCCTCCAGACTGAGCTCTTCGTTTGATTTCCTCCACAGTTTTTCTTCGGGAGTGCTGATCTGACCGGAACACAAACACGGGCCTGATGTAGCTGATCAGAGCTGAGGGAGGCGGGGATGATGAAGAGGAGGATTTTAGAAAACAACATAAGAAGAAAAATAAATAAATTACTGAACAAAAGAGTATTTGATTTAATATTTAAGTCAAAGTGTGTTTTTCTCTGGGGTTAGATTTTCACTTGCAGAATGATTTCCAGAATGACTGACAATTAAACCACAATAACTTAAAAATAACTTATGTTTCCATCCAACTTATTCACTCTCTCTGTTTTTTATAAACAAGGTTGTTAACTAAAACTAACGAAAGGATTACCACTATAATTATTAAATATTTGACTTAACTGAAATAAAAACTAAATCTTACAAAAATTCAAAAATACCTGAAACTGTAATAAATAATGGTAGTCCGTCCGCCCATCCATCCATCCATCCATCCATCCATCCATCCATCCATCCATCCATCCATCCATCCATCCATCCATCCATCCATCCATCCATCCATCCATCCATCCATCCATTATACTGCATTAATATGAGGTCTAGTTTCTCTTCCCTGTTTTAGCTTTTCTTTTTTCGCTGTATCGTATAAGAGGTTTTCATACATTACATCTATGTCTAAAATTATAGCTACAACTAATAAAAACTTAACTGAAACTAAGCATTTCCAAACAAAAAAATAAAAACTAAACTAAGCAAGCTAATACTAAAAAGAAATTCCAACTAAAATAGAATTGAAAATCAGAAGTCAAAACTAAATAAAAACTAATTAAACCTTTGTCATTTTTGACTTAACTAAATGGTCTTCTTAAAGCAGTACATCTAAATCACAGCTTTGTTTAAGCTCTGCCTTCAAGCTTTAGGTGAATGGCCCTATACCACACAGATGTGAAAATATTGAAAGAGTCAAATGTGCATCAAAATCTAGACAACTCTACATCTCTTAGATACCACCTTTAATAGATGTTGCACTTGTTTAAGCAAAGTACTCTGCTCTATTGTCAAAGAAATCTGCAAGCATCTTGAGTTGGACCATTTTTTATTATTGGTGACCTACCTAACCTAGCAGATCTAAAGTTTAGAGGCTATTTTCTCTCTTTAAAATTATCATTTCTGAATCAACAATATTTCAATCAAAACACTGTAATCGCCTCTTTACTTTCCTGGAAAGATCAATGACTTACTGCCCCAGACTGGTATGCTCCTGCTCTCCAGCTTGGTTACGATAGAGCACATGGTCATGGTGACTGGGATTGCATCAAAATAAGAGGAATGTGGGGCCACGGTGAGGATGGGAACCTCAGAGGGCGGAGCCCGCTCGCCTTTCACCTTGATCCAGTGGAAACCACCACAGAACCACATGGCTCGCATGATGACCCGAAGACAAAGATCTATAAATCTGATAAAACGCATATTTAAAGAATCATTTTGGTTAACAAGCCTATAAAATGTTTCCTATGGAACACCTCGCCCCCAACACACCTCCTCCACCATGACTGTGGATCAGGGACCAGCTCAGAACGTCCCAGAGAGGCGGTGAAGGCAAAGGGCCAGGCCACCAACATGAAGAAAGAGACGAGCAGCAGCCGCACTGGAAAAACTGTAACTGACATGAGTCCAATCTGGAGACACAGAGAGAAAAGATACAGAAACATAATTGGTCACACACATTGCAAATTACCTCATTACCATTAGTACGTGTCAGTCAGTAAATTTCTCCACTGTGGGATCAATCAAGTCAATCAATCAAGTCCTTTACCAATTGTCCAAATCTTTAATTATTTTTTTTTAATTCTTGTAAAAATACATAAACTTAGAACTTAGGTGTATTTTATTAAGAACTAATTGACTTATCACTGATTGATTGACAAACATAAAGTAGCACCTTATTATAAAACCAGAGGAAAACAAAGTTCTGGCAATTTTTTGAGAAATAAAATAGACACGAAAGAGTCCTTATTTTGTAGAATTTTTTTTTTTATTATTATTATAATAACACCGTCACAAGTACAGTGCAATGAAATTAACTCTGCAATTAACCCATCCCCTTGGGGAGCAGTGGGCTGCCATTGTGCGGCGCCTGGGGAGCAGTGTGGGGGGTTAAGGGTCTTTGCTCAGGGACCCAGAGTGTCAGTCAAAGGGAGTGGGGCTCCAACTCAGAACCTCTGAATTCCAAGCGCAATGCCCTAACAACTAGGCCACCACTCCCCTACAATGAGTATGCCCAAACCAGTTTTGAATATCCTGACCAAAAACTATGTTTACTAAATTAGATAAAGCTCAGAAAAGCATCTCTGAAGCCGTTTTCAAGTTTATTTCCCATACACTCTAAACTGGGTTTGGCTCTAGACTTTAAATGGGGTGACTAGACATTAATCCAAATATTTCCTTTGTAGATTTCATCCCTGTTTACCCAATACTTACTACCATCCTTCTTAGTATCAACTCTGACCTACTCTCCTGTCCGCACTTGAAGAAAAAAAAAAAATCTCCACTGCACAATTTTATCACCACTATAGTTATCAAGGTTATAGTGTGTATATAAACTATTTGTTAATTATTGTGAGCTTTTCTTTTTGGCCTGAATACTTCTGGCAAAGCACAGTCATTAGCTCAGAATAAATCGTAGAAATGTTCCTTCAAAACAGGAAAATATCACTTTGTATCCTGGAAGGTAAAGAGGAGGAAACAGATTCCATCTGATCCTTCAGGAAGGAACAGAACCCATCCATCAACAGTCCTCCGTTAGCAACACTCCAAGCATGAAGAATTTGAAGTCCAACAAAAACATGGTTAACCCTAGTAATGGATACTTTAGACCATCTTTGCTCAAAAAATATGAAATAAATTCAAAAATTATATCTATTTGTTCAGCTTAATCCTTTGCAGGTCCATTGTTTAAGATGTTTAGAGGAAGTTACTGCTGCTGTACACTCTGAAAGAATTCAACAGAGGAAAATTATTTTTTTTCTCAACCTGAAGCAACTAGAGTAAATTATTAGTCTTTGACAGCATAATTGGGTGCCTAGATATGAGTTCTGTTACAGCAAGTTTACTTTCTTTTGCCAAATCACAGCTTTAATGCAATTTTAGGTTAATAATGCTTTGCTGCGCTGGGCGCCGATTCACACTGTTACTAAAGTGTATGACGTTTACGACTTGGATAACAGTCCTGATCAGCCATTAAAAAAAGTTTGCGTTTACTTTCTATGTTAAAGAAAATACCTTGTTTTTAGGAGAGGTCCTCACTTGTGGTTTATTGTTTCAAAGCATTAACTTTTGTATTTTTATATAAAGCATTTCAAACTCAGTGGCTCTCCCAGGATAAAAAAAGAGAACTGCTATCTAAAAGAAACTGGGGACATGTCACCCAAAGAGTTTAATTAAAATCTGTAAACTTGGTCAAGAAACTTTACCTGCATTACTTACTGATACAGCTTCTGTCATTGTGCCCCAGGCCAGCGGTGGCTGCAGTCCAGCTTGCCACAATCAGTGTGTGAATGTGTGAGTAAATGGGTCAGTGACTGATATTAGACCACAAAGACTGATGTTGATTTAAGTGGAGAAAATGTGTCGGTATAATATTTTTGTTGGATGAGGTGAAGATGGTTTACGTCTCAATCCAGTCCCTCTTTTTCATCATGATAATGTCAGTAGTGTTGACAGGGGGAAAAAATGTACAGTGTATGCCCGGCTTAAGACAGGGTGCCTCAGGTTAGGTTTCATCACATTCTGTATACTGCAGTAGTTAAGGAAAATTTGGTGAGGAAAACAGAGCAGCAATGATCCTGGTAGAAAATCCAGTGCCTTCCCCAGAAAATGTAAAAAGCTTTCTGTCTGCTTCTACAGAAGCTCAATCTATCTTATCACATGTTCATGGCAATGAAGATGGATTTTCTTTAATACTAAAAGCCTTTTTTAATGTTAACTAAGGAGTAACTGCAGAGGAAAACATTTGACTGAGCTGTCATTCTTTTTCTCCTTTGGTGTAAAAGGACAGACATAGTGCCATGAATATACTAACAGGGTTACATGGTCCCAGCTTGCTGAGTGACATCCATAGCTTCCTCCAGCTGACTGCCCACTCTCATTTCAATCTTCTTATCTTACACTCCGATTGCTCTCTTCCCGACTTTACATCTCTAAGCAATGTCAGATCCCAAGAGCGTTTCTCTTCTAAAACATCAACCTATCAATCCCTCACCCCTGTCTCCATCTTCATTTATCATTCTGCTCTCCTCCTACTTTTTAATGACGCGCTTGTCGTCACTGCCCCTGGGATTTGTATCTAAGCTCCTCTTCCTTCCTTTGCCATCTTTCCATTCTCTGTGATGCATGTCTAGATCCGGAGGACCCAGGTGCAGGCTTCAGGGCTGTATTAATAAATAAACAACACTGCGTTGATTTATGAAGCTAGAAAACACTCTTCCAAACCCTCCACCCCCCTGCTTCCTATTGTTGAGTGTCACAGTCTGAGCTTAAGAAATCCATCTATGGCGATGTGCTTTCTTTGGGGGTGGTAATAGAATCAGCAAGGGCGGAGCATTGAATCCACGTGTTTAAGAGAATTATTAATTTGTAATTTGCAATGAAAATGCATTTCAGTGCTTTTAGCTTTATAAAATCAGAACTTAAGCTTTAGCTAATTCAATCATTATGACTAGTTTTCTGTTTAATGTTGCAAATCATTCTGCATGTTTCTAAGCCAAAACAAGGCTTTGTTTTGGTTCACTCTATAAAGCCTCGAACTCAACGCTATTTCTGTCATTTTGAATTAAAAAAGCTTCCCGGATGGAAGGCGAAATGTCTTCAAATTTGACTATGACCTGGATAACTGAGAATCTTTACCAGCACAATGTTGCAAATCCAATAGTGAAGTGTCCAGTCTGGAAAGAGATCCAATCCTTGTTTTTACCTCCAGTTATTCCTTTTCAGTAACACTTTTACTCATACTTGTCATCTTTCGCTTACCCTATAGACGTAGCGTCAACAGTATCAGCAAAAACTCACAGACTTCCCTCCTCCCGGACACCTTCAGCTCTGCTGTGGGAAGACTGAGGCATTCCAAGGTCAACTGAGAGACAAAGTACTCCCAGCATGCCCGGGGCCATCCCTTGGGACTCGTCCCCATGGGACGTGCCTGGAAAACCTCCCATAAGAGGCATCCAGGGGGTATCTAAAAAAGATGTCCACCTTAGCTGACTCCTATCGATGTTGAGGTAAACTTCTTTATTCCGAGCACCTTCCAGATGAAGAAGCTCCTCTCCATCTCTATGGGAGTGCCCAGCCACCCCGCGGAGAAAGCCTCTTTCAGCCTGCATGTGGTGGTTCCTGAAACAGCTGCAGTCCACAATCCTGATACTCCTTTTGAGTCTTAATGAGCTTTGATTCCCCACCCAATGGGTCACCATTGACCAATTATGTTTATGTGCCTTTTCTTCTGTATTTGCTATTTATTTTTTAAGACTAAACTCTATAGATCACCATATATTTTTAATAATATATAAATAGCCTGAAACAAAGTAAACTGAAAAAGAATTGGCATAATGCCGCTGTTTACTTTGCCGTTAACACCAGAAGCCGTTGCTTTTACCTTCTCATTTTCGATAATCTACAGGAAGAGAAGCCCTTAAGGAGCTCCCACTGCAGGACATGGACATGATAGCTCTGTCAAACATCCCAAGTTCTGTGTTTGAGAGCAGAATTTTTAGTGCAGCAATTTAATCCAGCTGAAGTGGCTTGTACAGTAACTGGCAAAAGCCTGCAGAGCCAGTTAACTTTTCCACATTTAAATCACAAATTCCGATCATTTAGTTTTGTGTAACAGAGGAACACATCCAGCACATAATGGTGAAGTGAGCTAATTATTATATATAGTTCTGAACGGGTAACTAAAAAGTGTGCCAATTATTTGTGTTCTGCTCCACAGAGTCAAAACTATAAAGAACCAACCTTCACTGAAGACAGTGCAAGTCTTTGGGGGTAAATCGCCATATCTTTTTTGTCAAATGCTAAAACTGATTAAGAGTAAATCAAGAATATCTATTAACATGACAAGAAAAATATCTAAATCTATTTTCTTTCCCAACAGCATTATGATGCCACCGGAATACTTTTCCCCCAAAACATAATTCTCTACTTGAGATCCACAAATACAAATTTTTCAAGGCGAATGCAGATACTGATTACGTTACATCAGTCAAACCAATCCCGTCTATGTGCTGCCGATATTTGTAATGTATTTTATTTCATAAAAAACATGAACTACCGTAATTTTCGGACTATAAGCCGTGACATTTTCCCCATTTTTCAACCTTGCGGCTTATATAACCATGCAGATTATCTATGGACTTTTACAGCTAATGGAAACTAGGGTAATACCTAAATCTATGGATTTTACCATCCACCATGTTGATGTCACATTTTCTTTCAACACACAAGTATGGTAGCCACGCACGCGGGAATACGGAGGTCCTCCGGAAGCAGACTTCTACCACGAGTGGCACGAAACAGAACGACAGCAAGAAAGACGGACATTGTGAGCGCAAGACAGTTTTGTGTGAAACCCTCATTATGGAAAACAAACGTACCGGTAGAGATAATAAATAGGAGCTTCCCCAAACAGTTGCCTCTTTCCCGACAATCTTCTCTGTGCACGAACCATATGGTAATTAAACATAAAAACCTTATTTATAGTCCGGTGCGGCTTGTATATGTACAAATCATGCAATTTAGCTTATATTCAGGTGCGGCTAATAGTCCGAAAATTACGGTAATCAACCTAAACCTTACAGACGGATAGCAAATGGAGGGAGGGGCAATGCGTGCGTCTGTCATGAACAAAGGCATGGCTGCTAAATGCACTGATAAAAAGGGGCCAGTGCAGATAAAAGAACTATAACATTGTCCAAAATGAACAGCTGGTCAATAGGGGTAAGAATGTGCATGGGTGTTGAGCAGAGCATGTGAGCGGAGTGGAAGAAATACGGTAAAACGCAGAGCAGTTTTTAATTCAAAGGCTAGAGCGAGGATTTCGCTCTGCTCCAGTTTGCTTCGACCTTATTTAAATTCATGTTTGACTTAAAACATGAATGTAATGCCTATGCTGTAGTTTTTGCCAATAATCTGTTATAGTCTATGCTTCAATTTTACCATGGAATCGCTGAGATGAGGATTGCATCGTGTGATAAAATAGAAAAACATACACTAACTATACTTAACAATACAGAGTGGGTTTACATAAAGTGATTGTTGCGGTAAGAGCCGGTTTTTGAAAAACGCATACAAGCATTTTTACGCTATTATCTCATTTGCAATGGGATGCGAAGTTACCTTTTTTATTGTAGTCTAGTAAAATGAAATAATTAAAAAGGAACGCGAGGCAAAATGAATGGAGCGAAGTGTTACGTTCACAGCTGGTAAACAGTGGGATAATTTAACAGCCAGTTAAATAAGAGAATACATATGTATCGGTCACATTATTAACTGAAACGCTGTGTGTCCCAGGGCCCTGGCATAATTAGATGAAGGAAAAATGTGGAGCGATTTCGCCAGAGCGGCAGGAAACGTGGAGCGGATTATTTATCTATCTATATATATATATATATATATATATATGTGTACATATATGTATATGCGTATATATATATATATATATATATATATATATTTCTATCTATCTATCTATCTATGTATATATAAATATATATATATATATATATATATATATATATATATATATATATATATATATATATATTATATAATGTATAGATAAAAAAGCAAGTGCTGTATATGTTTATCAGAAGATATTGATCATTTAGTTATTTTCGTATCCATGTTGTTTTGGGTTTTAGTCAGTCTACATCTTCCACTGTGACTGCCTCAACTACAGATGGTGCCAGAGTGGTGGTGTAGAGGTAGCCCATTTTCCCTTATTGTTCTAAGTAATTTTTAATATTTTTTTTATGTATACTGGGAACTGAAAGATCGATGTTATATCATGCAGACGAATATCACGAGATATCGCAAAATCTATTTTCTTCCCCACCTCTACTGGTCAAAGCATTAGTTAACATGTATTTGTTTATAGGATTTTGGAGGGTTTGGGTTTGCAGAAGTTATACCTGATCATTGCTGATTGCAAATGACATACTTTAGCCACTAAAAAATTTTAATTTATTAATAATCAGCAAAAAAAGTGCATTTCTGATGCAAATTTGACTGCTCTTATTCAAATCAATGTAAAAGTAGTAATAATTAATATAAAGAACCCACATGTTTTACTAATGGCCAGCTTTTTGCACATGTTAGTGTTTCTGTTTAGCTCAAGTCTTGGTTTAGCTTGGAAGGCCCTAATGCTACTAGTTCTCAATCAAGATTAAGTCCAGTTTCACCAAAACATTGATGTAACATCAAGTAAGGAACATTTAAGAGCACTTTAAAGGGAAACTAACATAGCCTTTAGAGTAGCTTTTTTTTTGTAAGCTGATGAAGACGAACACACAGATTTTAACAGTAAAAAAAAGGTTACAAATTGTTTTCAAGCAGGCGGTGCATATTCATGTTTACATGCAACTCCACACATGTGGGCAAGTGGAAAAACAGCTCTACAATGCTTGTGGTGAACGGGTGTGAAGCAGACTTGTGCACACACAGGATCAAGCTTGTTTGCTGGCCTACTGCAGTCATCTATGCATTCCCAAAACAATTAATACCTACAACTCTTTTGAACATTTAACCCTTAATTTCCCTGATCCAAATTTCAAGGCAAGAAAACCTCTTCTTTTTGTAACTTTGTATCGTCCACCAGGTCCTTACTCTGAATTTTTAGATGAGTTTTCAGAGTTCCTTTCTGATTTGGTATTAAATACTGACAGGGTCATCATAGTGGGAGATTTTAACATCCATGCTGACATTGAAGGCGATAGCTTAAGAGCAGCCTTTAATGCTATCTTAGACACTATTGGCTTTGTTCAAAATGTGAATAGTCCCACGCATTCTCATCTTCATACTTTGGATCTTGTGCTGACATACGGCATAGAATGTGAAGAAATAACAGTATTTCCTCACAACCCTGTCCTCTCTGACCACTTTCTAATAACCTTCAGGATTACTTTAACAGAGTTCTCCTCCCCCAAAAGAAGGTTCAATTTTAGTAGATCTTTATCAGATAGTGCAGTTATAAATTTTAAAGAATCTGCTTCACTTTCTCTCTGCTCTGTGTCACTGAGCAGTGCTGCAGAGTGCAAAAGCTTAGCTTATTCCCCTTCACAGGTTGATGATTTTGTTGATGGGGTTGCTAGTTCTCTGCGTATTGCCTTAGACAACGCAGCTCCTTTGAAAATGAAAACCGTTAAAAATAGAAAGCTTGCTCCTTGGTTTAATGCAGAGCTGCGTACTTTGAAGCAAAATGCTAGGAAACTGGAGAGAAAATATCGCTCCACAGGCCTGCGAGAGTCCTTCCTAGTCTGGAAAAATGGTTTACTGCTGTACAAGAGGACCCTTTGTAAAGCAAGAGCAGCATACTTCTCCTCATTAATAGAGGAGAATAAGAATAATCCTAGATTTCTTTTTAATACAGTTGCCAAACTCACCCAGAGCCATAGCTCTGTTGAACCGTCCATTCCACCTGCTCTTAGCAGCAATGATTTTATGGGATTCTTTATAAATAAGATTGATCTTATTAAAAATAAGATCATAAGCACTCCTCTATCCGCGATTGTACCTGAGGTAGTCATGGAATCTGAACCGGGTTTAGACTGCTTTGATCCAGTTGAACTCTCTGAATTAGCAAAATTATTGTCTTCATCTAAGCCTTCAACTTGTATGTTAGATCCAGTTCCAACCAGGTTATTTAAGGAGGTATTCCCTTTGATCTCCTCCTCCATTTTAGATGTGATTAATCTATCTCTGTTACAGGGATATGTACCTAAAGCTTTTAAGATTGCTGTAATTAAACCTCTGCTTAAGAAACCGTCTCTTGACCCAGATGACTTGGTCAATTATAGACCTATATCCAATCTTCCTTTCTTATCCAAAATTCTTGAGAAAGTAGTTGCCAAACAAGTTTGCGATCACTTCCACCATAATGAACTTTTTGAAGAGTTTCAGTCTGGCTTTAGAGCTCATCATAGCACTGAAACAGCTCTGGTGAAAGTCACTAATGATATTCTCATGGCCTCAGATAATGGACTTGTATCTGTGCTCGTCCTGTTGGATCTTAGTGCTGCATTTGATACAGTTGACCATAATATTCTTTTAGAAAGACTTGAATATTTTGTTGGAATTAAAGGAACAGCACTAGACTGGTTTAAATCTTATCTATCTGATCGAATTCAGTTTGTTCATGTTAATGATAGATCTTCAACACGCTCAAAGGTTACCTGTGGAGTACCACAGGGATCAGTGCTAGGACCAATTCTCTTTACTTTATACATGCTCCCAATTGGTAGAATTATTAGACAGCATGGGATTAATTTCCACTGTTATGCTGATGATACCCAGCTATATCTGTCTATAAATCCAGATGAAGCTAACCCATTACATAGATTACAGGCATGTCTTGAAGACATAAAAACCTGGATGACTCTTAACTTTCTGCTTCTGAATGCAGACAAAACAGAAGTTATAGTCTTTGGACCAGAGTCTCTGAAAAAGAAACTGATTAGCCAGTCACTTCATTTGGATGGGATTAAACTGATTTCAGATAATAAAGTAAAAAATCTTGGTGTTATTTTTGATCAGGACCTGTCATTTAAATCCCATATCAAAGAGGTTTCTAGAATTTCCTTCTTTCATCTGAGGAACATTGCAAAAATTAGAAATATCCTGTCCAGGGGTGATGCTGAGAAACTAGTCCATGCATTTGTTACTTCAAGGCTGGACTATTGTAATTCTTTACTATCAGGAAGTCCACAAACTGTAGTTAAAAGCCTTCAGCTGATCCAAAATGCTGCAGCCAGAGTTCTAATGAAAATAAAAAAGAGAGATCATATCTCTCCTATCCTGGCTTCTCTTCATTGGCTTCCTGTTAAATCAAGAATAGAATTTAAAATCCTCCTTCTCACATATAAAGCCTTAAATGGCCAAGCTCCATCTTATATCAGAGATCTGATTGTTCCTTATGTTCCTAACAGAGCACTTCGCTCTCAATCTGCAGGTTTACTAGTGGTTCCTAGAATTTCTAAAAGTAGAATGGGAGGCAGATCTTTTAGTTATCAGGCTCCTCTCCTGTGGAACCAACTACCAGTTTTAGTCCGTGAGGCAGACACCCTGTCTACTTTTAAGGCTAGGCTTAAAACTTTCATTTTTGATAAAGCTTATAGTTAGGGTGGCTCAGGTTATCCTGAGCTATCTCTATAGTTATGCTGCTATAGGCTTAGACTTTTGGAGGACATAGGGACCCCCATTTCATCATTCTGCTTCATTCTCTCTCTGTTCTCCTATTCTGCAGAATCTGTTAGTTCAATCTCTAACCTTCTGCTCTCTCTGCTTTTCCTCAGAGTAGCTTTGCCTCGTCTGTTCCTGTTTGGCTGTGACGTCATCCTGGAAAAAAAACATCAGCTGTGCTGCTTCTATCAACACCCTTGTTAATAGATGTTGGAGATCGGCCTGTTTTCCAGTGTGGTCCTGTTTCTCTGACCGTGACTGAGTGGATGTGCTCTCTTCGTCCTCTGGCATGGGAGCTGCCTTGGAGCTCGTCTGCCTGGCTGTGTGTTTCCTGGACGGGGCCGCCTTTTACAGCTGCTTTTTGTATCTCTGCTTCTGTCTCCTTGAACCCCAGTCGGCCTCAGCAGATGGCCGCTCACACTGAGCCTGGTTCTGCTGGAGGTTTCTTCCTGTTTAAAGGGAGTTTTTCCTCTCCACTGTCGCTACAAGCATGCTTAGTGTGGGGGATTGTATTTGAGTCAATGAGTCAATGCAATCAACTGGTTTTCCTTAGATAGAAAACTTTGTATCAATTTGACTGTATGATCTGGTTGAACTGTAAAGTGCCTTGAGATGACATGTGTTGTGAATTTGGCGCTATATAAATAAACTGAATTGAATTGAATTGAATCTAACATTCACAACTGTTAACAATCATCTCCTTCAAACAAAACTAGGGGAGAAATGGTTACAGCTTTCTGTAAGTTGACCTGAGGTAGCCAAAGCATAAAGTATGGTTATCTGCTCTCTCAGTAGAAGATCTGACTTTTACAGGCTCAGTTTTGCCAGCATAAAGGCTGCCGTCCTGCACCTTTACACTTTTTGCTCTGACGGGAAGCAAACTGTTCTGACCTTGAGGAAACCAAACCATAGCTAAACCTGGGCATCATACCCTCACAATATGTCTGATGTGTTTTCATGTTTCTAAACCTTATTTCTTCTTTTCAAGTGGGATGAACTGTGATTGAAATTTGTATGCAAGTTGTTACAGTTCCTCTTTCAATAGAGGAGAAGTGCAACATTCATAATGTGTGTTCAGGGCATTGGCACACTGTCAACATACTGTCTATTAATCATGTGCAACTGACAGCCTGCTGCACCGATCATGAGGTGCTTTATCTACAATCTGCTGCTCCTGGTGGAGGTCCGCTGATTGGAACAAATGAATTGAGGATGTAGGGACAACTCTTCCTCATGCTAACACTCAAGTGTAAACACAACTGCACATGTGAGCGTGCAAGAAGGTACTGTTCAGGGGTGAACCTGATTGTCAATTATACTTGAATCTGGACTTTGATTGGGCCATTCTAAGAATGTAATCTATCCTGTGTAGCTCCAGCCCCATTTAGATTCATTGTTTTTCTGGAAAGTGAGCCTCAGCTGCAGTCTCCGATTTTGCAACCTTCAACGGGTTTTCGTCGAGAATTATTCTTTATTTAGCTATACGCCCTAATTTCACAGACTGAGCAGCTTCCCTGCCCCTGCTAACCATTAAAATAATCTGATCAGCATGATGCTGCCACAATCATTCTTCCCTGTGGTTGTGGTTTGTTATGCGATGTTGCTTTTCCATTAAAACCTGGTCATTTTCATCTGGGCCATGATGTCCTAATCATTATCGCTGCTGCATTACTTGGTCATAATTTTACTTTTTGTTTCACAACTTTATCTAACAAACCTTTGAAGTCATCAGAGAACAGATGGGTGGCCTCCACTTACCAAGCAGGTTGCTTTAAAATACAATTTGGCTTTATCTAGAGGTATCAAAGTAAGGAGATGCATATTATAGCAAATAGCCTGAATAACAATTCCTAATCTTTGCAGAAAATCAAATTTTGCTCCATCAACAGGGGATGTAACATCAGAAGTAAGATTAAAAGTCTCTGTTTTATGCTTCTAATGCAGCTTTGACAGACAAAATGATTGTGTTCAAGTAACCCGAAACCGAAAAGAGGATCTTTATCATTTCAGAATCTCTAAAGAAAAGCTACGGACGCTCAAACTGTGGTGTAAGAAAGCTTTCAGCAATGAGTGAAAGAGGCTTCCGTTTCTACCCTTAAAGGGGTCATACTGTAGCATGATTCTATAGTGTATTTGGTGCTGGTCCTTAAGGTCTCTGAACAGGGTGTGTAAAATTGGTTGGGCTGAAAATGGTGTACTTGTGGCTCTATGAGCCCTAATGCAAGCCTGGTTAAAAGCCCTAGAATTAAACAACAGGTTTTCTTCCTTTTATGGTATGCTCATGAATATTTAGAGGAGCTGTGCGCTGATTGGTTGGTTTACAGCGAAGCTGCTGAGCAAAGACGCATCACAGCAACAAGCACTCACTCACTGAAACATCAAACTGTTGATATGGTAGGGTGACCAGACGTCCTCTTTTTCTTGGACATGTCCTACTTTTTATACCTAAAAAAATGTCCGGGGGAATTTCAAAATCTTCCAGGATTTTGGTCGACTGCAGTGCAACAGAACCGAGCCGTGAGCTCCAGCGAACCCTGGCGGACGGGGGCAGGAAGCCAGCGGGGGATCCTGCTTTGAACTGTCCAAGATTTTGAAAGCTGTCTTCGGTAAAATGCTTAGAGAAAATTAACAGCTGAGCATCAAACTTTGCGGAGATCTTCAGATAGGCAAAAATAATCCATGCCTGTCGAGTCTTTGGATCCTTGGGAAGACTGTGAAAATGTTCCCCTTCCTCCTTGCAGCCTGGAGCACTACATTCAATGGAGAAACTGTCTGCTTTGTAATTCTTGTAGAAGTAAACCCAACTGTAGGCTAAACAGCTAAACTGATGTCTTAAATCTACCTCTATTCATGTTCTTGGGCCAGTGAACCAGTGGGCTGGTCTGTATGTCAATTTCGGGGCGGGACAAAAGAACAGGCCAGAACCAAATAAGGCAACATCCCCAAATTGACGTCAACTTGGGGCTTTATTTGGATTCCCCCGTTTTATGGTGGAAGTTTGAAATGGTGAGATTTGCAGAGAAAGGAGGTGTTCATGGTCCATTTCACCCACTCAACTATCGTTATTCATCTATGACAATGTAAACTTGATTGTGCATTCTTTGACCTCTTTAAACAACTATTCAATTATGCTAAGATTCATCTCTGGCATGGATACTTTTATGTGAAATTTAAACTGAGTCTTTTTACTTTGAGGAAAAACCTTTGCATACATTTATGTGGACTTTCTGCAATTTTCTAGAAAGACTTAGGATATGGTGCTATTCTGAGCACGAGGTCTCCTTAAAACATCTCCTGATAAAAGTCATAAATGTTTGCCTAACATAGCTAAGAGCATGTGGATTTTCTCCCACTCATAGCAGGTGCTTGGTTAAAAATCAAATGCAAATTGATCATATATGCAAAGATAGGGAGTTGAGGTTCTACTATGGCCAGTTACCTTCATCCAGGAAGACAGAAGTAGCTGGGATTGTGGCAGAAACGCGGGTTTCAGATAAAACCTAGAACTCAGCACATGTAGCAGCATGGCAGTTAGGCTTTGGATGACCAACAACTGATACCAGATCAGATAAAAGCATTAAGTGTTCAGTGGTTAACAATGTATACAGGTGTTAGGGTTCATATGCACTTTCCATTTCAAAACTCTACATTTCTCTAAACCCAAATTGTAGGATTTTCTAACATGTTTTTTAAAGGAATATCCTACAAAGTTATGCAAAGAAAGCTGAGATTATCAGCAGGATTTTCCACAAATCGTGAAAAAAAAACTTGATGCTGAAGTTGGTTTCTGATTACCCAGCAAAAGGCTGTTTCATTGCTTTTACTCTGTCATCCATGTTTATGTTAGAACTATAATGCTTAGATTCCTTAAATCAGCATTGAACATTTTCATCACAATTTGTGATTCAGTTCCAAATATTAATCATTTATTATTTTTTGAAACAATTTGGTGTTCTATCCAACTGGTCCTATTGTCACTCCATTACAGATTGAGTACTGTAACTAAAGTGATTTCTCTCTGGGATTATTAAAGTATTTCTGATTCTGATTCCTGGTTGATGGGACAGGTGTTGTGAATGAAACGGTGCCCAGCTTGAAAGAGCTCTTGTGTGTCACTGAATGTGTGCATTGATGACTGAAAGACATATTCTGCCTCGATTTATCTGTTTACTACAGTTTGTTGAATTCATGTTAATGTGAATTTAAATAAATTTTAATTAATGGAAAAATTTGCAGAGGGGAATATAAAAAAAAACACTTTCGCGACCCCCCATGCAGTACCTCTGTGGGCCCCCTAGAGGTCGCGGACCCCCTGTTGAAGACCTCCGCCCTAGTTTGAAGAGTTAGAAGCAGCCAATCAGACATCAGGGCTTCTATCAGGACAGCCCTAGTCCCGCCTCCTTGACTTTGATGGATGTGTGACAGATTAAATTATTTTACATTTATTGACTTGTGGCACTAATATGCACGCTCCTAGTTGATGAACCACGAGTCACACTAGTTTAGTGTTTTTTTTTAACCTTCATTTCTGCTCCTGAACTGTAGTTGAGGCGTGCTGTCTTTACCTGTACAGACATATTAAACCCGCAGGAGCCACATTTCCTAGAAAGACGCAGCATTCCTCTTCCTCTGAATCATGTCTACTTTTTTATTCAGCAGGTTTAGGTTTTATTTCTGTTTGACCCAGACGCACCAAACCGCTCACCGGAAAAAGCGTCTGTCAGCTTTCACTGACAAAAAAAAAAAAAAAAAAAAAAAACATGCAACTCTGGGATATATATATATTTTTTTTATGTCTTACCTTTATTTTGTCTCTTATACTAAACTTCAGCTCGTGCACGAAAGGGTTTCTTCCAGTGGCCTGACCGTAGAAAGTGTTCATTGTTGACAGCCTGAAAAATTAAAAATAAAAAAACTGAAAGGAAACTTCTTCTCCAGATGTCCCGAAACACCGGACAGCCCTTCCTCCGCCTAATGTTACTGGGATTGATGCTGCCTGAGCAGAAAGCAGGGAGGCGTCTCTTCACCTCTATCAAGTTACAGGGCGCACCTCAAGCTTCCGGTTTCTTTACTTCCAAATTAAAAGCATTTGTTTGGTAAATATAAGCCGGTTAATGAAACACCCTGATCAATAGCTGTTTAAGGACTGAGCTTACATGAAGCTGGTCGTTTAACATCAATCTCTTGTGTTCTTTATATGTTGAAACAAAAGTACCCTCCAAAAAAGTTAAGGTACAATCCACTGGACTTTGTTTCCAAGTTTGAAGATATTTTGCTTCCCCTCCAGGCAGCTTTTTCAATTCAAAGTGTCAATAACAGTGTTAAGTTCAAGGCTTTATAGAGTGTTTACAGTGTTTTCAACTCTATATAGAGTATAGAGTTGGAAACTTTATTATAAACAAAAAATGTCCCAAATAACTTAAATAATTCAGGGGATTTCTTCTGATTCTGATAAATTTTTCCATCTACACCAGCCCACAAAAACTATTCATATACCACCTGGATATACAAAATCTCGCCCATTTTGAACAAAGTCTATTGATCTCTTAGGTCATAAATCTAGAGAAAAACATATTTTACCCATAGACGGCCATCCTAAACTGCCAGACTGGGAAACATCCCAACCTGGCAACAATGCATGTAAGACGGGAAGTGTTAGCCTTTAGATTCAAAACCCCATCATGCACCGCAACATATTTTTGGAAATTATTCTAACATAAATTCACCAAATATAAGAGGAACATTGTAGTTTGGTTTAAAGAAAGCATTTTAGTTTTATTATAATTTGGTTTGTTGCAATGATCTTACAGTTTAAAGAAATAGAAAATTACACCATAGGCCAACCGATGTGCATGACAAGGAAGGGCTATATATATATACTGCATGCATCATAAAGACAGTTAATGTTGTATTACTTCATCAGCACCTTGGATTATTTTGTCACAGGTAGGTGCTCTGGCCTGAGAAAGGCCAGTATTGTTCAAGGAGAACTGCAGCCGGTATCACAGATAACTGGTCCGAGCCTGCTTAGACAACATTTTAATGAAATTGTGTTTTGTACAGCTTTCATGACATTTCCATTTTCTTAAAGTGCAGCCGTGATCAAATGTAAACAATGTGGGAGAAAAAGACATGGTGCAATAAATGCATATGGTCAGTTTGGGACATGATTTAGAGTTTTTTTTCAACATTCAGCAGTCTGATGGTGGTGGGTAAGAAGCTGTTTTGGAATCTGGGATGAAATGTCTTTTATGGAGGTAAGTGGAGCCCGGATGATCCTCTCTGCTGTTCTTACCACTCTTCTCACCTTCTTCCAGTCTGAGGCGCTGCATCTTCCACACCACACAGTGAGACAGCTGGTCAGAACGCTCTCTATGGTGATTCTGTGGAACGTGGTGAGGATGGGTGGGGGCAGGTGGGCTCTCCTCATCCTCCGCAGGAGGTACATGCACTTTTGTGTCCTTTTGGCCAGTGAGGCGGTGTTTACAGTCCAATATATAAGGCCTGGTTTTGACAAACAGTATTCCGCATCATGTAAACCAGTGGTTCCCAAATCTTTCAGCCCACGTCCCCCAAAGTAACGGTGTAAGTGACTTGCAACCGTGCACGCACTATAGGCATATCCAAACACGAGCATGTTGACAAAAAAAAACAAAAAAACAGGTACATCAGTACCGAGAAAATCTTTCTGCAAAAGCCTCCCAGGATAGCTATGGGTATTCCCTCTGAACTGAAATCCAAAACTCAGCCAGCATTTTAGAAATAAAAGCAGTCTTCAAGGTTTGGTCGCTATTTCTAATCGTTTTTACATTTTTATTTTATTTCTGGAAATCAACTTGCGACCCCCCCCCCCCCTCTGGCTTGTGACCACCCTGTGGTTCCCGACCCCCACCTCGAGAATTGCTGATATAATAAAACACCACATCCACAGTGAGACTTGATGGTGGCATGCTCTTTAGACGCACCTCGACTTCACCGCGGATCGTGCCTTGAAATAGGAGGATAGGAGGAGCTTGGGCTTCTGTCTGCCTGCCAGTTTCTAGTCACCATAGCAGTCAGGGACATCAACAATGAACAATGGCATCATCACCAATGTCTATGGGTCCACCCAATTCTATAGAGACAGAACCTGTTTGGAGAGTAACACCACCTACTCCAATAGAGCTGGATGTGGATGATGGACAGATTCAGCAAGGCTTCCTTTTATAATACGATCAAGTAAAATGATACGACTGGCATAAAATCATATACAAACAGCATAAAAATAAAACAACAAGCCGGTCCCATCTAGGCGTAATCGGAGAAAATGACACACGAAGTGTGCTGCTGATGTCCAGTTTGCTCCGTAGCTTTGTTTTGGTCGCTGTAACCGCAGAAAATCCCGCTTCACAAAGATAAGATGTTATAGATAGGATGAGTCTGCACCGACTGATGTAATTGGGAGAGAATACAGCAATTTTTTATCATTTTTTCAAAATAAAACATCACTGAGACTCTAATCGTCGATAAATTATATATATATATATATATATATATATATATATATATATATATATATATATATATATATATATATATATATATATACTTTTTTCTGTGCGGCCCGGTACCAAATGACCCACGGATCAGTACCGGTCCGCGGCCCGGTGGTTGGGGACCGCTGGGCTAATCCATTGCGCTTGCCTTGGACACCACGGTTGGTGTAAAGCACCAATAGGGATAGGGATAGGGTGAAGAGTGCAGCCATCAGCGAGAGGCCCATTGTAGAGCTGCTTTTCCTCCACATCAACAGGATGCTACATGTCTTCTACTTACTAGAGATGTATAGAATTAATAGAAAGCTTGTTTTGAGTGCAACTATAGGACAACTTATTTTCTCCTGCAGATGGTCAATGGGTTCCTAATAACCCGCAACTCTGGGCAGTGAACCGCAATACTCATTTTCAAAACCAGCTGTCCACATTGTAGTGCTATTATAAAAAGGAAAATGCTTTAATTGTGACATGAACACAATAAATAGTATAATTTATAACTTATTTTCTGCTTTTTTTTTCATTTTACAATTCCTGAGTTCATTTGAGTGCTGACATAGTCAAGCTTTTATTTTGAAGGTAACAAAAAGGCAAAAACAAGTCAGCACAAGGACTAAAAATAGTTAATAGTGTGTGAATACAGAAAAGATGATCTTATCAAAATTACATGACCTAAAGGCACTTAAAGCTCTGCTATTAATCCTATACTTGGGAAGATAATTATGGATTCTTGAGGTTTGGATTAATAATTAATCATTCCTCAAAAGCATACACTAAGGAAGTGCTTTAAAAGATTTTTTATGCATCCAGTAATTGATTAAACGACTCTGCTAAGATGCACATATAGACATTTGTTTATTTCTAGGTTATAAAATTACTTCACCACATGCAACATGTCGTAAAACTCCCCTGTTTTTTCCCATCAACTTAATTGCAAAAAAAAATAAAAACGCTTTATAGTAACATTCTTTCAGGGTCTTTTTATTTCAATTATTTTTGCATATCATGTTAGATTTGCCTTTTTGCCATGATCATAATTTTGAGCCTTTTTATGGTTGTTGTCCATCTGATCTGAGGTAATTATGTTGTTGTTTTTTGTTAGTTTTATTTGTCACTTTAGTTCTTTTTCTTGCTCTTGTTTTAAATCACTATATTAGCTTGCTTTCAGTTTTATTTTATGATCATCTTTCTAACTGCAGTAAAAGTCATGTAAGTTATTTGTCATGCAGATTGCACACTATAACAATAAGTTATTTTTTTTAACCGTTAAAGGAAGGAAAAAGGAAAGGAAAGTGTGTAATCAGATTGCCCCATGAAAGCAGGTGTGTCTGCACCAGATCTTATTTCACAAAAGGAAGGATCAAACTCTTGATCTTTTGCACCGATCTGCAAAAAGCTTGCTGGTGTAAAATCACGTGCAAACCTGATAGCACGGACTATATGCAAATGTGATCAGGAAAATTACCTTCTTTGGTCTTGCAAAGATGCCAAGTCTCATGAGCAGCATGTCAGATCTGTTATTACTTATTCCTTAAAGACTTTGTTTAGCACCTTAGACCTAACGATCCTTTATAGGCTATATTCTGGTTCCTAATTCCTTATCAATGGATCAAACTTAGATCTCTGATTTGTAAGCTGTAGAGATTTCTTGAATGAACAATTTTTTTTAAATGCTGCAAGTTCACCATTACCCTCTGACAGTTACCATGACATAATTTTACTCTACTTTTTCCAAGATTGCATAATACTAGTGATGCACCGATACCGTTATTTTTTTTTTCTTTATTTTTTTCCCCGATGCAACCCAATACCTATACCTGGCTGAATGTATCAGCTGTATCCATTACGATCCGATTCAACTGTTCAATAGTTGAACGTATATCTTGCCATATAAGTGAAGGCTTTAGCCTTGACATAAACATTGCAATAAATAAATAAAAAGGAAGCAAATTAGCACATAAATAACCGTTCTTTATATTAGTGTTGAACAAATGAGCAGCAAAAAGAAAGAAATAACAGCTGCATGTAAGGTGCTCTAGATTGGATCTCCGCTATCTGATTTCAAATCAGCAATATCCAATCCAGCTAATAAATGAACAATGGGCTCCCTATCCGAGTCACTTAGACTTTTTTTTTATTTAAATTTCATCTTATTTTTTTCTATTTTAATGCATTGTGTTTATGTATTTTAGTTTTTAAGTTTTTACCTTATTTCCTGCAACTGTGATATCTGTACAGCACTTTGGTCAATCCTGGTTGATTTAAATGTGCTTTATAAATAAAGTTTGAGTTTACTTGAGTTGCTACAGGTATCGGATTGGTGTATCTCTACTATATACAGCAGTAGCTGCCTTTCAGAAGTTTGGCCAATTATCCCCCACGCCCTAAAATTGTGTTCTCCTAAACTCTCCTCAGTCCATTGAAGAGGTTGATGGCTCTGTTTCAGGAACAAAAGTTGTTCTGTGTCAGAGAGACTCCAGAGTCCATCCCTGCCTTTTATATTGACAAGGTTTCACCCCTGAAAAAAACAAAAAACTATGATGATGTGGGTAACAGAACTACTAGCTGTTAAACTATCTCTAGAATATTGCTGGCACTGTTTCCAGGGAGCAGATCATCCGTTTATTATGTGGACAGATCATAGGAATCATGAACATATGAGGAAATCCAAACACTATAATTGTTAGGAAGTCCCTCTATTCTTGATGAAGTACCATTCGTTTTGTGTGCTTCCCATGCTCTAAGAACATCAGCCCAGATGTGCTTTCTAAACTACATGTCACCAAGAATTAGTCACCTTCCTCCAGAAAAAGGTTTACCTTCCTTTCACTGGAAAAGCAGGAATCTGTAATAGTCGTCCACAACATTCACCTCCTGTAGATTGTCCGATTGTTTCCTATCATTTTAACTCTAATCAAGGCAAAACTAAAACCATTTCTTTGGTTCAGCGTAATTTCTGAGGGCAAGCCGTGATTAAGGGATGCTGTATGTCTTTTTTTTGGGATGCTGTATGTCACTGCATATAATATCACCCGCTATTCCGTCCATATATTATGGATTTTATAGCAGGTTTGCCCAAATTACATAACAATATAGGCAGTACTCCAGTTAAGGGGGGATGAGGGGGCATGCCATCCCCCTTCTTAAAAAAAGCTTAAAAATCACTCTCCTTCTTAAATGACCATCCCCCCATACCATCCCCTGATAAATTGTATCATTGAATGTGTAAAGTTTCTTCTATATATTAACAGCAATGGCAATGATATCGCCATTTCAACATTTGGCAGGCTTTGGACTTATGAGTAGCCTGAGCAAAATAAAGAAGTGGCCTACCATGATTATGAAGCTGATCCCAGAGGGAAATTTGCCCTCTTCATTTGTCCCTATGTAGGATCAGTGATAGCCACAGTTCTACTGTGAGGTGCATTGCATAGCATGCATTTTGATTTAGGTTAATAGACTATATTAATAAGGCTATGTATGCTTCCAAAAAGAAAAAATTCCACCACCCCCCTTCTTTTTATGCTACTGAATACAGGTTACTCTCTCAATCACTGATATATTTTACAAAATTGTTCATCATCTTCTTCTGAAGCTGCTTCTTGCCCCCAAAGCGAACGGTGAGCTTCTGGCCAGAGGTTATAGGTTGCATGGCCTACCTCTCCCATGTCTAATGTGAGTTTCTGTCTCCTAAATAATAACATCAGGTGTTGCAAAAATAATCCTATTTATCTGGTTTCCCCCACAGTCAGATCGATTGATGAGAAGGCAAACTAGGAGGTGCAGAATACAGGTGCTGGTCATAAAATTAGAATATCATGAAAAAGTAGATTGATTTCAGTAATTCCATTTAAAAAGTGAAACTTGTATATTATATTCATACATTACATACAAACTCATATATTTCAGATGTTTATTTTGTTTAATTTTGATGATTACAAATGACAACAAATGAAAATCTCAAATTCATCATATCAGAAAATTAGAATATTACTGAAGACCAATAAAAACAAAGGATTTATAGAAATGTTGGCCAACTGAAAAGTATGAACATGAAAAGTATGAGCATGTACAGCACTCAGTATTTAGTTGGGCCTCCTTTGGCCTGTATTACTGCAGCAATGCGGCGTGGCATGGAGTCGATCAGTCTGTGGCACTGCTCAGGTGTTATGATAGCCCAGGTTGCTCTAATAGTGGCTTTTAGCTCTTCTGAATTGTTGGGTCTGGTGTATTGCATCTTCTTCTTCACAATACCCCATAGATTTTCTATGGGGTTAAGGTCAGGAGAGTTTGCTGGCCAATTAAGAACAGGGATACCATGGTCCTTCAACCAGGTACTGGTAGCTTTGGCACTGTGTACAGGTGCCAAGTCCTGTTGGAAAATGAAATCTGCATCTCCAAAAAGTTGGTCAGCTGCAGGAAGCATGAAGTGCTCTAAAACTTCCTGGTATGTAGCTGCGTTGACCCTGGACCTCAGAAAACACAATGGACCAACACCAGCAGATGACATGGCACCCCAAACCATCACTGACTGTGGAAACTTTACACTGGACTTCAAGCAACGTGGATGAAGTGCCTCTCTTCTTTTCCTCCAGACTCTGGGACCTTGATTTCCAAAGGAAATGCAAAATTTACTTTCATCAGAGAACATGACTTTGGACCACTCACCAGCAGTCCAGTCCTGTTTCTCTTTAGACGCTTCTGACACTGTCTGTGGTTCAAGAGTGGCTTGACACAAGGAATGCGACAGCAGAAACCCATGTCTTTCATACGTCTGTGTGTGGTGGTTCTTGAAGCACTCACTCCAGCTGCAGTCCACTCTTTGTGAATCTCCCCCACATTTTTGAATGGGTTTTGTTTCACAATCCTCTCCAGGGTGCGGTTATCTCTCTTGCTTGTACACTTTTTTCGACCACATCTTTTCCTTCCCTTCGCCTCTCTATTAATGTGCTTGGACACTGAGCTCTGTGAACAGCCAGCCTCTTTAGCGATGACCTTTTGTGTCTTGCCCTCCTTGTGCAAGGTGTCGATGGTCGTCTTTTGGACAACTGTCAAGTCAGCAGTCTTCCCCATGATTGTGTAGCCTATAGAACTAGACTGAAAGACCATTTAAAGGCTTTTGCAGGTGGTTTGAGTTAATTAGCTGATTAGAGTGTGGCACCAGGGGCCATCAATTTTGAACCTTTTCACAATATTCTAATTTTCTGATATGATGAATTTGAGATTTTCATTTGTTGTCATTTGTAATCATCAAAATTAAACAAAATAAACATCTGAAATATATGAGTTTGTATGTAATGTATGAATATAATATACAAGTTTCACTTTTTAAATGGAATTACTGAAATCAATCTACTTTTTCATGATATTCTAATTTTATGACCAGCACCTGTAAATTCTGCGCCCTTTGCTCCCAGAGGTTCCATTGCATCTCATGGTTAATTTGTTTCCCTTGCTTTTTAATCATGAGTTAGAAGCAGCACTGATGCTTTCGATAGAGAGCGCAGTGACTAAGTCATCAAAGAATATTTATCTAATGCTTTGTTTATTCCACATTTGATCCACCCTCTAATTCCTGCTCTCTTTTATTTCCTAGATGACAGCAACTGTCCATGTAAACAGACTTTGTTGAGCCTCAAAGGCACAGATGGCAGATCCTTACTATGAAGTCCACGGCGGACTGGATCATCAGTACATCAAAAGTTGTGATCATCCAGTGTTTACAGTTGGAATCAAACCGGCCTGTTGTTTAAAAAAAATAATACTCAACTCCCAAAGCTGTTAATTAGCACCCTATAGGGAATTTTTAATGAATTTCTCACTTTTAATGAATTTTCCCTTGTTAAAATGGCTGTAATTTCCCTCCTGTTGTCTATAAAAGCAGCTACCTTATGTTCATAAGCAGAGTAAAGACACCAATGTGTGTTCTGTGTTCCTCCATCAGCAAACAATAACCTTTAGGAAATCCATTCGAGCAGAAGCAATTGTCCTTTTGTTGTTTGTGGCCAAACATCTTGCAGCCAGCTGGGTTACCTTTACAGGCGGAGCTACTTCCCAGGTGTAGCTGCAGTTTTGTAGATTAAACATCTGATTTATCTAATTTACTTTGAAAAAATAAAATAAAAAATACTTAAGAGAATAAAAGGGTAAAGAAAAGTTTTTTGTTTTTTTTTTGCCCCTCTCTTCTCCTGGTTTCTTGTGAGACATTGGCTCCCCCTTGTGGATAAATATTGTCATGAATTCTAATGTGAATTAAATGTTGTTTATACCGATTTATGCTTTTGCATTTTAAACTACCGTAAAATAAATCAAGTCACAAAATGGTGATTAAAAAGCATAGAGAATTAGCTTTTTATGTGTGAAAGTCCATCAAATCTAACACCTGGTTGTGCAACCCATGTATGAGGTTTGTGCAGTAACTACTGACACCCAGTGTTTTTGATAGCTGGAAATCGACCCTAGGAAAGTTGCTCCTGTTTCTGCATTTTCTTTTTTTTCCAATCATGCTTTCAGTGTTTACTTTTATGAACAGCTTGTTTAAACCCACACCAGGTCATTCATGCAGTGGCAAGGCCAGTAAAAAACCTTAATTTCAAGCTATTCAGAAATGTACTCTTCATATTTCTCACTATTGTCCTATTAAATAATCAAAGTTTGCTTGAGCTTAAGGTCACAATCTGTTAACCAGAGGGTCGCTTTCGAGATTTCCTGCAAATTATCTAATTCAAGTAGATTGTCCAAATACTGAAAAGAAAAAACGTAACCATTAAAAACATATATATATATATATATATATATATATATATATATATATATATATATATATTATTTGTAGGGATGCACCCATTTAATAATAATGACTCTTCTCAAATCTTTTTTGGATAATGAGATGTTTTTTTCATCAAATTTTGTGGTTTTAACCCTGGAAATTTGCAATAAATGCTGTTGTTGTTCAGTCGCCTGTTCAGCCGTAATCTGAAAACAAAAAAATTTTTACTTGGACAAGTGAGGTCTGCAGGGCTGTAGTTTGGTAGGCCCATGGATTCCTAGGACAGTTTCCTTCTCTGTAATCTTTTTTTCATTCTTAGATGACTGCTCTGTGGTTAGTGGGAGTTAATGGGTTACAAAAGACTTTCAAATTAATTCCATGCTGTTTTAATCAATATTCTTTAAATTCTATAGATTGAGGCATTATGTAAACTCTTTTGATCCTTTATGATGCTTTATGTTGACAGATTTGCTTTAAAGCTACAGTGTGTAATTTTCAGCGACATCTAGCGCTCAGACTGCAGCAACATGAACATCCCCCCTCCCCCACCGCTTCTCCCCCCCAACTGTAAGGCGAGCGTTACGGGACAAAATGTCTTCCACGACGTCCGCATCACCTACTTTCTCAAGTGATGAGGTTTGTTTACATAGATAATTTTACAGATAGTATTTCATTAGTCTGTGTAGGGTATAGATTTCATGTAGACTTTAGATAATAAATATACCCGTTATTTTTTCTACATCGTTGTGACGTTTTGGTGAGCTGCTTTGCATGGTGATATAAACAGACGAAGTAATTGTAGTCATTAGTTAAACAGCGAGATTGTGTTCGCTGGAAGAATATATATTCCCCGTTTACAGAGTCTAAGTCTTGTTTGTGGCACGGGGGTTACAAGGCGAGGAAGAGGGAGAGGAAGAGGGCAGAGAGGCCGGGGTGGGCGTGCAGCTAGGGCCAGCCGAGGGAGAGGTGCCTACAGCAGTGGAGGAAAGGCTTGAAGATCTCCAAAGGAGCCGGAGAGAAGTAACCGAGGTATATATCCGTAGCTCGCTAATATGCAGCTTCATATATCTGTCTCTCTCACACTCACACACGCCACTATCAGCTGTGGTAATTTTATGAAGCTGTGGCCTTATCTAGGTAATGCTACCAGACATCTTGACAATAGTTTGGTTGAAACGGGATGTGGGGGTGGGGTATTACGTGTATAAAAAGACAATTGTGTGTGTAGGATTAATTACCTGTCCAACAGAAAACTGGCGACTTGAGCGTCACTTTGAAAACCTTTTTCCTCCATCAGTGACTTCCATCGTGTAAATGCCGTGCCAATGTTGATCCGCGTTTTTTGTCACGCTTGCGTTTATTCTCGTCGTGTTTCCGCTTCTTAGATGACGGGGGTTCGGTGTCCGCCGCTTTTCGTTGTGATACAGAGTAGGCATGATCCTCCATTCGTCTGATGTTTGGCCAAACAGTTTGCAAAGTCACTCACGCCTGCCGCCTTGTTTACCTTTCTTGTTACTGAAGCGCCGTATACCTGCTTCTTCTTCTTCTTTGGTTTCAGGCAGACTAAACGCTTTTCAGGCATAATACTGCCATCTATTGTTCAGTACCGTCTCAGTTCATCTCTCTCAACTTGCCGTAGTTACTTTCGAGCGTAATGGGCGATCTCACAATCGCTAGTTTGTTGCCTCTGCGCTGCCGTAGCGCAAAGATGTCAGCCTCCATGGCTGCGAGACCCGCTCCTATGTAATTATAAATAACGAATTCTAAGGCAACGCAAATATTATGGTTAAAAGGCTGAGCTCATAGGTGATGATAAGTAACATAGTTATGTATAATATATTCAATTTCTGACTTTATATCCCTGTAATTATTACACACTGTAGCTTTAAGTGATTTCATAACTGATCTGGCCGTATTTAGGTCTGTGTGGCTAAAACAAACAAAATCTCCTGACTCCCAGTTGAACAATAAGCAAAGCTAATTTTGGTGTTTTCAATATATATATATATATATATATATATATATATATATATATATATATATATCCTATGTGTTTGATGTCAAAATGTTGCACTTGAAAGTTGGCGTCAAAATGTTAATATCTTCAATGAATAGTAAAGGAAGTGACATAAATCCCATGAACAATTTCAAGCAATTTATTATGACAGCAGAGTTTTGGTAAATACTTCCAATATTTTTACGCACTCTCTAAAGTTTAGCCCTGCCTCTGCTTATGTCTCGGGTTTGTCTTGCAGAACACAAACAAGCGCCCCCTCCTTCGGACAAAGAAACAGTCTTTGCAGCGCTTTTTCAGGGCTGACTTGGTTTTCATCCCCACAGAGGGCTGGATGCAGGGAAGATGCTGCTGCCACTGACCCAAACGGGACGGTCCATCCTGAATCGGGAGGATAGATGAGGGAAGAGGCCCAGATCTGATTCTGGCTGCTGATAGAAGCATTGAGCGAGGGGCAGCAGCAACAGTCCATAAACATCTGTAGGCACCTGCTGCTGATGTGAAGAGGCTGGGATTCATGCAGCTTATCTTGGTCACTTGTTGAGTCAGAGAGGTAGCCAGGTGCTTCAGCAACAGAGGACCCATGGTGACAACTCCTGTAGAGAGAAACATTTTTATTAGAAACATACAATGAAATTTAGAGCTTAAATAGTTTGAGAAACCAGCTTAGGCAAAATAAACTGTTCAGTTAGGTTAATCTTAAGAGTACAAAGCTTCAATTTAATTCAAATTACAACTTGAAACTTTAACATAGATTATTGGCTCTTTGCTGCAGCAGACAAGATACAATAGTACATAATAGTGAGGTGTACGGGGGAAAAAAACGTATTATTAAAAGTCTTCAAAGTGTTACATGCATTCATCATTTTTAAGACAACAGTGGAAAAAAATCTAATGAAATTAGGGCTGCAATTAATGATTATTTTTCCAGTTTATTAGCCTGTTGTTTTTTGTCGATGTATTGATTAATAATTGACTACTGCGCTGAGTGGGTTGGCCTGATTTAGACTCTCTATACTTCAGTTAAGATTAATCGATTACTAAATTAAAGGAAAATTATATCCATTGATCACAATTAGTCCAAATAAATGTTTCAGCCCTACGAAAAAAAAGGTAAAACATTTTTGTAAATAAGCATATTTTCCCTTAATTTGGGCAGGCAAATAACATGATCTGGCAGGGAAATTTTAATGTTTGCCTTTATGATAATTAATTAAATAAAAAAAGATAAGGATACATTATATACTTTTTTTAAATTCTAAATATAAACCATCTTATTCCATTGACAAATTGTGATCACAATGGTTCACACCAAGGAAAAACACACCAATTTTAAGAAAAATAATTTTTGCAGTGAATGTAATTTGAAACCCCAACCATTGCCTTTAGGAGTCCTATAATCCGCTTATATAATTCCTCTATAGCAGAGGGGTCGGATTAGCGGACCAGGGTTCGGATACAGACCCACCTGCTAGCTAATCTGAACCCAATCTGATTTAAAACATTTATAATTTACTGCATGTTATCCGATGACATTTTCTAGCTTCACTTGCACCGCTTCTGCTGTTAACATGGTAAAGCCGTCCGGAGCGCCGGGACCAGGCTACATGTAATACAAGTTAGCCAATGAGCTGCTGTCAGTCTTGGTTGCTGCTGCTACTTTTAGACACAGCAGGTAAACCTGTGGCAAGCCGGGCGATGGGAAAGAAGGAGAAGACGATGAGAAAAAGAGAGCTGAGAAAGTGTGGACTGCTGGAAGAAGCAGGGTGAGAAGTGAAATGTGGCGCTCAAAGATGACCCTGCACATTTTGGGTATGTTTGGTTCAACCTACTGCTGTTAAGCAGGATTCTCCACCACAAACAGAATCAAAAATATATATGGATCCAGGCTCAAAATGAGCTCCTTGATATGTGCGTTAGAATGGCTTCGTCTACATTCAGCCACAGGTTTAAAATCTTGCAGGGCAGCCTAAAGCCCACTGCTCTCATTAAGCCATTAAAAAGAAAGAAAAACGAAGAAACAAGTCACTTCAGGTGTTTTATAAAATCTGCGAATCAAGAAATTGTCTATATACATAACTGAACGATTGTTGTTCTCTACTTTAAAAAACACTTTAGATTGTAAAATGGAAAAGTGTCCTATTTTTTTAATATATATTTTTATTTAAAAAGTGAATGTATAAAATGGATGCATAAACACCTCCTTTTATTTCAGTGTTGAATTCTGTTAAAGGTAACAGATTATAATTGAAAATTACTCCGGACCTTTACTGGTTGATGATTTTCTTTATTCGGACCCTGCTGATTTTTAATTGTTGACCCCTGGTCTATATATATATATATATATATATATATATATATATATATATATATATATATATATGAGGACTATATTTACTGTATATGCATCTTTTCCTCCTTTTGGCACTTTCTTTTTTTGGACAATTGAGCTAATGTAATGAGTAAATATATCCACTGTGAGATCAATAAAGTCAATCAATCAATCAACATTAGTAACAAACAGCATTTCTCACACAATTACCATGAACACACAGTAAAACATGGTGGTGGCAGCATCATGCTACCGAGCTGCTGTATCCCTTTTCCTTCAAACCTAATAATTATATAGTAATTATTTTGCAAATATCTAATCAAAAACCAATAAAACACATAAAATACATTAGAGTCTACGGTTGTCAACATGACTAGATTGAGAATATAAGGGGATAAAAGCAACAATGCAACACAGAACACACCCAAACATGAATTTACCATCTATTTCAGGTTGTAATGACAGTATTTTGGATATAGTATTAGTTAAAAAAACAACCTAAAACAACAAAAGACTGTTTATGAAGAACGACTATGCAACATAAACCAGAAAGTCAAGTAAGTTTTAGCTTGACCTGCTAATGCTAAAGCCTAATTTACGGGAAGGCATACATAGGCGGTTTGTCATAACGCAGTTGGTTAATTAAGTCAAAAATGTAAGCAAACCTGTTAAATTTTAGGGAATCCAAGGCATGGATTTTATCACCGATAGTTGTCTTTGAAACGTCGAAACAAAACCGCAATGCTGCTCTTGGCGTTTGCTTCTCACTGAAGCGCTTCCGGGTTAACAGTTGGGTAAATTTAACCCACACTTTTGCTGTTAAGGTTGTTTGACTGCATGACTTTAAAATTATATCTTATAAATATGTGTATATGTAATGTATAGTTTCATATATAATATTTAAATAGTTTATATAAACTTTATTCGACAAATTAAAGTACATTTTTGCTCAGTCCTATGCTAGTGTTAGAGCCTGACAGGCAAAACTCCTGATAAATTAACATCTGCTTCTTTGTGAACTGTTGTAAATATGGCGGCCGCGGTGTGCAGAGCTCTGTCCTTCACTCGAAACGCTAAGGCGCTGGTTCAACCTTTAAGGTTGGCTGCTGTTACCGTCCACCGATACAGCTTAGAGGTTTCCAGCACCGGGGAGACTGTCACTCATACCGGCCAGGTAGCTTTTAATATTTAATTTATTTTTAGTGCTAAAAGCTAGGCCGACGGTTAGCTCTCTGTTAGCTCACCTTAGCCAAGTTCAAATGTTGATGTAATTCTATTATCGGACAGATCTGTGTTACAGTAAATGTTTCTATATTTGATCAACTTTTATTAGCACCCAATAGATTTTTTTTTTATCATACATGAATTGTGTATTTTATATACAATTGTACTTTGTTGAAAAACAAATAAAAGCAAGCGAAATATAATGCTAACTAATAAAATCTTTGTAAAAGCTACAAAGTATATGTTTTCTATTTAACCCTACATAAAAGCTAAATGATGTTTCTTCCAGGTGTTTGATGAAAACGATCCCCGGAGAGCCAGATTTACTGGTAAACAGAAAGAGGTAAGTGTTCAAAAACACGTCAACTATAAGACCCATAAAATAGTTTGGAATCAAGCGCTGAAATGGACGTTCAGTAACAGCAACATTATGGCAGATAAGCTCTATAATAGAGCTGTAGGATTTCATGACCGTAATACTTGTACCACGTCAAATAGGATTGTTGTTTATTTGAAAAAGATTTCATCCTGAGGTGATGAAACAAAGTGCTTTGAGAGCAAGGGCGTAGGTTTGATTTCAACTTTGGTAGGGACACTATTCTTCAGTTTCATTGGTCCTTTGCAAAAAATATGCATGCTCTTTTTTATGCTTAATGTGAGCTTCAGGGCTCATTTTGTTTAAAGAGAACAGCAGCATTTCTTGCTACATTAATACAAATTTTATAAGCACTACATTCACTAGATGCTGTTTATCAATATTTAAAGCATCACTGGCTCTGATGAATGTGGAATTAGGACTTTTTCCACTTTGAAAAGGATTGCATTTAAATTTACCTGCGACTAAGACAGTGTCTGTTTAACCAAATATAGTATGAGGATTTATCCTGTGTTTTCTTCTGAAGATATAGAATTGTACAGAGGTAAACCCCACTCTTATTTTTTTTTTTTTTATCTAATATGCTCTCTCTGGATCATGCAAAATAATACATTCAAGGGACGGCAAATAAATGTATTGTATTTACATGTGCACTGGAACTATAAGAGGAACTGACACTGAGCATTTAAAGTATTAACATTAGAAGTTGTACATCTGGGCTGTAGTTACTCTGTGTAGCTAATTTCATGTATTTTATCTATGGCTGAAACAATCATATTAACAAATTATTTAAATAATCCTGAACTGATTTAGTAATTGATTAATCGTTAACTGGAGTATAGGGCCACTAAAATGTGCCTTTAGCCGACAGAGTGACCCACTTAGAGCACGAATTATACCAAGAATGTAAAAAAATATTAGCATTGAAAGGTAAAAAAAAAAAAAAAGTTTTTGTCTATCAATATTCTCTATCCAGAACTCCTCCAAAGGAAACGTTTAAACGTTTCTGTTTCACCTGGATTCATTTCATAAAAGATCTTCTTTAAGGAGCCTTTGGCTATCTGATTAAAAGATAAAATAAAAGAAATCCTAAGGTTGTTAACTTACATTTCTCAAGTTCCACAAATCAAAAAACTCTCTCCTGCTTCTTTACAGAACTCCAATCAGAAGCTTTCGCCTGTTTTAGCGAAGATAATTTTTTTTTAATTCGGACTAGTTTCGTAGCCCAATATTAATTTATTTTAGCGTCTTTTTTTTCCGCGCTCCAAGCACCCGCGCGCGCGCACATACAGACTAGAAAACACGCAATCAGAAAGAGAGAAGGCGGAACTTAAGGCAGAATAATCAGAGAGTTAAACCGCGCAGCACAGTTGATGCGCTGCTATGTGAAAGGGACAGGAAAGAGGAGGCAGCTGCAGCTACCAGGCAGAGAAGCTGCGAGAGGAAAAGAAGCGGCTGCTGTATAGTAAATTATAAACATGTTGTTTACATCCAATTATTGGTAGGGACAAATAGGTCCGTTCCAAATTTTGGTAGGGACATGTCCCTATGGTCCCTATGCAAACCTACGCCCATGTTTGAGAGAATACTTGGTTAGTCTTCTCATCATCTTTGGCTCCATTACTGAAAACACAGGTAACCAGGTTACTACCAAACATGCACATATCAGATGCTTGGAGAACTGTAGATGATCCATAGTGTGGTATTGTGCATTGATTTAGCTGAGACATTGTACAACTTTCAGCTTGACATTGCTGCTTTATAATGTTCCTAGTATAATATTTTATGGGCAGAGGAATCCAATATGAAGAATATTTCATAAAGATAAGCACCGTTTATTTTTATATTAAACAGATTATAAGCCAGTTAGGACAAAAACAACGTGGAGGTTCTATCATGCTTTGAGACTTTCTCATTTAACTTCTGAATGAAAACACTGCAGCATCTCACAATAAAATATAAACTATGGTTGTAAATTGTTTCAGTTAATAATTTTGAAGAAAATGGTTCCTTAAAGTTAGTGATGGTGAGATGAAGCCTCATGAGGCATTGAACCATTTGGCCAAATTGCTTCAACGATCCCCACAGTTCATGAGGCTATTGGTGGAGTGCAGAACTACAGTTAGTAATAATCGTTTTTGTTTTTCCTTTTCCCCCTCTTTTAAGTTCCTTTGAAATTGTTAACTGTTAGTGTGTATAATAAAATCTTTTGTAAATTGTAAAAGTGTAAAATTTGTTAGAGCAATAATTTAAGGTGCACAGTTTTTCTGCCAATTTAGTGAAATAAACTCAAGCAGAGAGTGAAAGTGTTTGTGAAAATTGGGCAATGATAAGCAAAATTAAAGGTGTTAGACATTTTTATTCAAACATAATAGTTTTTTTCCACATTTTTTGGTTTTAATCAGGTTGGAAGCTGTGTTCAACCAATCTTTTGGCTAAACCGACCTAATTTGGCAGCGTTTTTACTACCGTATTTTCACGACCATAAGGCGCACCGTACTAAAAGGCGCAGTCTCAGTTATGTGTCCCATTTCTGTATTTAACACACACATAAGGCGCACCGGACTATAGGGCGCGTTTTTTATATACAGGTACATGTCCTCTACTACCTTTAAATAGCTCTACTGCGTATTTAAAAATACAGCGGGGGCAAAACTGAGTATGACTGTGCTTTATTCATGTATTTATTACAAAGTATTAATCAAATCTGGGAGCTGGCCATGACACAGACACATCGCAGATGACACAGCGCTGTGATCACTCCTAAATTAACTTAAAATCCTGAAACCTGCCGACGGAATATGTTCGCTTTTATTGCCGGTATCCTGGTGCCTGCAGTTTAAATTATTTAGATGAAAAACACCTGCCAGCCGCCTCGGTGAGGCTGCTGTTGAAGGGATTTCTACTGTCAGTGCACCGCTGGTATGTGGGGGTCTGAGCGCCTCCGACAGAAATAGTATATGCAGGATAATAATCTGGATGAACTGACTGCAATTATTAAGTTTTCAGGTGGCCTTTCTCACTTAAAAACATATTAAAACTACTTTATTCCCACTGATCACAGCAAATATAGCTGCAAGATTTAGATTATTTAGATGAAAAAACACCTGCCAGCCACCGCGGTGAAGAGGAGGAGACCCGCCCAGAGGCTGCTGTTGAATTAAGTTTTCAGGTAGAAAAATAGAGCGGGAGCAAAACTGAGTATGATTGTGCTTTATCAAAGTATTTATTACAAAGTATTAATCAAACCCATCAAAGTCATCATCCTCTGTTTCTGAATTAAACAGCTGCGCTAAATCAGACATGCCAGTTTCCCCTTCTTTGCTGTCAGAGTCACTTTCCGTGCCGGGCGGCTCCTCAGAAATAATGCCGGCTTTTGCGAAAGCTTGAACAACAGAGCCAGCAGACACGTTAGTCCAAGCATCTACAATCCATCTGCAAACTGTGGCGTAACTTGCCCGGCGCTGCCTTCCACTTATCCTGAAACTGTGGTCTCCGTCTGTCCTCCATCGCTCCCACGCCGCTCGCAGCCTTACTTTGAACGGGCGCTTCACACCGATGTCGAGCGGTTGAAGTTCCTTTGTCAGACCCCCGGGATAACGGCGAGCACAGAGTTCATTTGATTCACCTTTTTTTTCACATCGGCTGTGAGATGGGCACGCAGCGATGGTGATGCGTGGAAAAAAACACCTGGTCTCCTCACATAGGCTACACCTCCCTCAGCCACGCTTTCATCATCTCCTCATCCATCCAGCCTTTTTCATTTGCGTTAATCAGAGCGCAACCATTGACTTTGCATGTAAACTCGCTGCTTCTGCTGCACCTGCTGGGTCCGGTTCACACCGATGTCGAGCGGTTGAACACAGCGTTAATTTGTTTCCCCATGTTTTTCACATCAGCTGTGAGATGGGTACGCATGGAGTTGCATATTAACAGCGATGGTGATGAGTGGAAAAAACCCACCTGGTCTCCTTACATTCAGCCACTCTTTCATCATCTCCTCAATGAGGTGGTCTCAAAAGTCGCAGTTACAACACACATAGGGCGCACCGCACCAAAGGGCGCACCGCACATTTTGAGGGAAAAAAAAGACGTTTAAGTGCGCCTTATAGTCGTGAAAATACGGTAATCTATATTTTTACTGGGGCAAACCAATGCAAATTTTCAAAAGGCAAAGGTAGGTCTTGAACCATGAAACTCCAGAGTTAGTCTGTCTTACAACTGACCCCACTTATGTAGATCACTGTTGAATGGAGAAAATACTCCTTATTAGTGACGTGCTAATACTAACTTTGTCCGGTGGCTTGCTCAGATTTTGATCATTACATTTATTCTCACCAAAAAAGTTTTAACTACTAGATTGGTTTGAAAAACAACCAATCTATTCTTAGAATCTATCCAAACTCTATCCAGCTGACAGCAACTCTCCTCCAAACTCCATCATCTTGACTGAACACTGAGGCTGTTCAAATGCCTGTCAAAATTCTTGCGCTTCCCGAAGTGGTCACGTGGTATCATGGTACTGAGGCCTCGGACGTCATCAATTTTGGCGCCTCTAAATGAATCACACTTAACATGCGCTTCGGGGAAACGCCACCTGCATAACTCGACACACGTCTCGAAGCCTCGGCTCATCTCATAACATCACTACTTAAAGTACGTTTTTGCATAATTAAACCAGGTGAAACAAAAATTTCCATTTGAGTTCTGGATACAGCATATTGACAGACAAGAAAATGTTTTTTGAGCTTAAATGCAAAATATATATATATTTTTTTAAGGCATTTTCTAGAGTCTCTATACTCCAGTCAACGATTCATTGACTACAAAATTAGTTTACGACTATTTCTAGGGATGCACGATATTGGGATTTTGGCCGATATCCGATATGCCGATATTTTAAAACTTATGTAGCTGATAACTGATATCGATACCGATGTTAAAGCTGGACAAAAATAAGTAGTCATTGAAAATAGCAGTTTTGTTATCCATTTCTGACACTTTGAAAAATAATATATTCAAATATATTTTCATATGCTGATATCAAATAGATTTTTAAAAATGCGGTATCGATCTATTTTACTTTCAAAATCTCGTGAAATTTCATCGTTCTGTTACAAACTCTTGTGATATTTTGCAAATTCTTGTGAGATTTTGTTAGTAAAATAGATCGATGCCGCGTCAACATATAAAAATATGGCAAAATTTCGTGAATTTTTGGGGGATTTCGTAGCATAACGATGACATAGCAATATTTCATTAGTAAAAGATTGATATGGTGTTTTTAAATGGCAATATATCAGCATATGAAGATATTGTGATATTTTAATGTATCAATATTTTTTCCCTCGTTTTTAAGTCTGTAAAAAAGAAGTTTTTGAAGAAGAAGAACTAGTATATATATTTTTTTTTTTAGATTTTAGAAACTCAGAAGCTGATCAAATATCGGGTTAAATATCGGTGGGGTGGCCGATGTCCGATATTCAGTTTTAACGCCGATACAGGCCGATACCGATAGGGGGCCGATTATATTGTGGATCCCTAACTAATTCAGTAATTAATCAACCTGATTATTTGCTTCAGTCTTTATCTGTAGAAAGCCACGTTTAAGAAAAAAAAAAATATATATATATATATATATATATATATATATATAAAAAGAATGTTTTGTTCTCATAATTAAACCAAATTTCTCTTCCTTTACTTGTTTGTTTACTGTTTTTAAGGTGAATAAGAATTTCGCCATTGAGCTTGTGTCAGAAGAGCCGCTGACGCACGTCGAGTCCAGAGTGATATCCTGTGATGGAGGTGGAGGAGCACTGGGACACCCCAAAGTCTACATTAACTTGGTAAGTTCAAGCAGGTGTATATTTGGATTTTATATAATCAAAAGTATCTTCTAACTTATCAACTTATACACATTTTCCACCCAAAATGGCAACTCCTGAGGAATTAGTAGCCAAAGATTCGGCTACAGTAGAATATTCATCCCATTTTTTTTATTTTACAGCATATCCTGCTGACAAACATAACATGGACATTTATGTTCAACTAACAGACTTAAAAATAATACTGAACGTTTTTATTTGCACATCTTCACTGTTAGTGATTAAAGTGCATATGGTAGATTTTCCTTTATTATAACCAATGAAGACCTTTAAAACAAAAACTCAGCCATATTCCATAAGGTTTCTGCACAACCCAACAAAGTAGCTCATGTTTAAAGCTGCGTTTGTATCAAACCAAGATGTTTCTGAATGCAAGACTATGATTCCCAGTGAGAAAAAGGACATTTAAAAGTACATTAGCTGTGAGAAGAAATATATGCAATGGTATTCAGTACTTTACTATACTTTGAATCTATAGCTTCGATAGACATCTATACATTATACATTTACAGTTATGTACATCTAGACATCAGCTGTCATCATTGGTTTCTTTAGGTATTGTTTACCTGCTGGAAGGAGAATCTGTTCCCCTCCTCTTATGTATTGTAGCAAATCTGCTGTCATTTTAAAAGGAGCTCATCTGTCTTTGATAAAAAGGGATCCTAAAAAAAAGTATTTTGTTGCCACCACTGGGTTTTTATTATGAAAAGGTTTGTTTGGGATTACTCTAATCTCTTAGAAGTGCTGTTCAATCTCCCTGAGTTGAGTCTCCTCTAAACACAGAATCGTAATCTACTCCTGTGCTTTATGCCCTGCACGGTTTCCAGCTAACCTTGAACAGGAAATCTTTTACCTTCCTTCCATCTTGCCTTTTTGTCCTCAAAGACTAGATTTGTTAATATAATCTAATAGTTTTCTTCCAGAGTTACTGTTGGCCTCTTGGCTTCTTCCCTGACAACTTTTTCTTAAGTTAACAGGAGAAAAGCATAATGTATCGAATGGCAACCGTCATAACTCTCACAACTGATGCTAGTCTTTGATTACCAAAACACTAAACTTGGTATGGAAATTGTAAAAATAAGGAAAACTTTCGTCCAATCATAATTTCAAGTTGTAAATCCCAGGGGAAAATGAAAAATGTCCCTCAAATATTTATAACTATTTGTAAAATAGCCAGTTGGAAAGTGAGGACTGTGTAAAATTACCTCTTTTGCTGTAATTGTTGTTTTAAAATAATTCTACCGAAATTTAGGGCTCATCACCAGCACCTAATAAAGCAGTTGGGTTGGATATAAACTTTCCACTAATAATTTCCCTTTCGTCCTTGGCAGGATAAAAACACCAAGGTGGGGACGTGTGGCTACTGTGGGCTGCAGTTCAAGCAGAAGCATCATCACTGAAGCATCAGTCCTGTACTCGCTTCTCTGTATAAAATAAATTATGTTGTCTGGTTAACTGGATGTTCATTTTGTTATTTTATTTAAAAACTTAAGTAACCTTGTGCATTTAAAGAGAATTCATCAGCATGTAAATGAATTTTACTTGAGGCCTGGATGTTGCCATTGAATGCAGTTTTAGCATTTGACAGACAGAGGTCAGCATTGTCCCATATATGTGTACAAATTGAGACTCCAAGGATTAAAGGGTTCTTATTGTCATTAAAAACTTTTTTTTTCTTTTTTAATTGGGAAATGAAATAAAAGTATTTATTTGCAGTGCTTTCATAGGCCGTAACTTCAATGTGAAAAGTACGGTTCACTGCTGCACACAACCACAGCATCAATTCAGCTTCCAGGCCTTCCTGATGAGACACAACAGAGCGGAACAATTCATGTTTGAAGAAGGATCGTATATATTTTTCATCAGGGTTTATTCTCCATAGACCTCTGCATGCCAAATTGGCCCGTTCTTGGCTCAGGCTCCAGACACAGTTAGCGTGTTCGGTCCCTAGTGATGCAGCCAGTGGAACTGCATTTTTCCACTCCACAGGGCTCAGGTTGGAAGGGAGGGGTTGTCAGGCTGATATAATTGGCCCTGGTGGCTCCTGGAAGTACGCCCTATCCTGTAGTTAACCTCATCTCCAGTCAGACCGCAGTGAATGATTGAAGGGGGGATGGAGGTGCGTTGTTAAATCGAGGCGTGTGAACTGGGTCGGTGTCAGAGAGATGACTGCTTGGTCTGGCGGTCAATATGTCTGGTTGGTTCAGAGGTGACGGGTGGTTGAGTCGGAGGGATAGCCGCTGGCAAAATTTACTGATGAAACTGAGCATATGAATTGAGCTGAAGGACATAGTGTTTTTTTTTTCTGTACTGGGTTTTACAGCAGCATTGAATAATTCAATGCTCTTAAACGCAGGCTTTCAATTCACTTTGGATGAGCTTGGCTCTATTCAAGTATTTTCAAAGGATGGCCTTTCAATGGTATAGATCTGTATCTTAAAACTTTCCTTGCTCCAGTTTGTTGCATCCATTCATACGTCCACCATTAGTCGGTCATTGTGCTTTTTTTTTATTTTTTACTCCATCCTTTCGCTAAATTTTATCCGTCTGTTGACCCTAGTTATCAATATTCCAGTATTTATTAATCTCATCCTTACGATCCACCAGCTTTTTTCCATCTATTTATCCATCTTTGCCATCGTGCCTTTTTTCCATCATTTTACCTATTTCTTCATCCATTAGTTTGTTTGTTCATTAATTCTTCTGCTCTGATCCATCTAAGCATTTGTTTGTCCATCTTCCATTTAAACATTTGTCCCAAAAAATAAAGTCAAAACATAAACAACATAACTTTAATCAAATCAAACCACTGTGAAATCAAACTCCACTTTGAAAGCAACACTGATTGACAATCAGTTTCGCATGCTGTTGTGCAATGGATTAGACAGAAGGTAGAAATTCTTAGCAATTAGCAGGACAAACTCAAACAGTGGTTCTGCAGGTGGGGTCCACGGACCACTTCTCAGTACCTACCGTATGCTTTCTGGCTGATGTTTTGGTCACTTTTGAATGTTGGCTGTGCTTTAACACTCCTGGTAGCATTAGGAGGGACTCTACAACCCACACAAGTGGTTCAGGTAGTGCAGCTCCACCAGGATGGCACAGAAATGCGAGCTGAGGCAAGAAGGTTTGCTGTGTCTGTCGGTGTTGTTTCCAGATCATGTTGGTGCTAACAGGAGACGTGGAGGAGGGTGACAAGGGCAACAGCCCAGCAGCAGGACCGCTACATCTTCATTTGTGCAAGGAGGAACAGGAGCACTGCCAGAGTGCTGCAATTTCAGCTCCAGCAGGCCACAAATATGCATGTGTCTTTGAAAATGTTTAGAAACTGACTCCATGAGGATGGTTCGAGGGCCCAATGTCCACAGGTGGGGGTTGTGCTCACAGCCCAACACTGTGCAGGAAGCTTTGCATTTACTAGAGAACGTCAGGATCTGTAAATTCACCACTGGCACCCTGTGCTCTTCACAAATGAAAGCAGGTTCACACTGAGCACATGTGACATATGACAGATTCTGGTATCACTGTGGAGGGCGATCTACCGCCTACAACATCCTTCAGCATGACTGGTTTGGCTCTGGGTCAGTAATGTGTGGTGCTGCATTTCGTTGTAGGGCTGCACAGACCTCCATGTGCACGCCAGAGGTAGCATGATGGCCATTAGGCACTGAGATAAGATCCTCAGACCCCTTCTGAGACCATATGCTGGTGTGGTTGGCCCTGGTTTCCTCCTAATGCAAGACAAGGATGACCTCATGTGGCTGGAGAGGGTCAGCAGTTCCTGCGAGATGAAGGCATTGAGGCTATTGACTGGCCTGTCCGGTCCCCAGACCTGTACTGATTAAGCACATCTAGGACATCATCTCTTGGTCCATCCACCAACGTCATATTGCACCACAGACTGTCCAGAAGTTGGTGGACGCTTTAGTCCAGGTCTGAGGAGATCCCTCAGGAGACCATCCACCACCTCTTCAGGAGCATGCCATAGCATTGTAGGAGGTCAAACAGGAATGTAGTGGTCATACACAATACTAAGCCTCATTTCTACCAGTTTTAAGGAAATTACATCGAAGTTGCATCAATGTTTTTCCACTTTCCTATTGTGTTTGACTAAATCCATTGATTAATACATTTTATTCCTTTTATGATTTTTGTGTGATTTTGTTGTCAGCACATTCAACTTTGCACAGAACAGAAGTATTCAATAAGAATATTGCATTAATTCACATCTGGGATGTGTTATTTGAGTTTTCCCTTCATTTTTTGAGCAGTGTATGTATGTAGATATACATACATAAGCATACAGCATCAGCAGCACATTGTTTTATTTTATTTTTGTAGGCATATGTGATTTTGGTTTTGTCCCTCTGGCTATGACATAACAAATTAAATAAATATATATATATTAGATATAATTTAGTATTAAAACATATTAAAAAAATTCATTAAGTTATGACATAACATTATGACATTTTTCTTTCCATCATCCATCTGCCCATGTTCCATCTGTTCAATCCCTCTTTCTTTTATTCAACAACTCATTTGTCCATCATCCCATTTACACATGTACTGTTAGTCTATCATTCACCATTTGTTTGTCCTCTTTTTCATCCAACTGAGGTATTTACTAGGGGTATGAACTGGCAAGAACTTGGCAATACGATAGACCTATGTATCACAATGCGTGAGTCACAATACAATTTATTAGGATGTATTGCAATACATAAAAATGACAATATATTGACTCAAATAATAATAGCATAGCTCTGGACAACCTCAAGAGATCTTGTTGTTGCTCTGGTGCGGCTGGAACAGAGAGGCTAAATAATATTTCTTTGGGAGATGCACTGCCAACCGGAGGTTTAAGAGTGAAATAAAAGTAAGGCGATGAAATGAATGTTTACCTATAAATATAAATCTAAATTTAAGATCTGTTTGAAATTATTGCCCATATTGTCTAATGAGATACTGTCATATTTTCATTTTTAAGTGATGCAAATGTTATCTAATGAATTATCAGGATATTTGACATATTCAACTTTTTCTTATAAATCCTAAAATCAATAAAAACATCTGCTTTAAATCCTACTTCAGCTTTTGTTGCTGCACTGAAAAAAAAGTCCTAAAAAGAAACTATTTGATGCTGGAAAAGGTTTGGAATTTGGACATGTATGCTGCCCAGGAAGCCTGTAAACACACTACCTAGAATATTAAAGTATTTCCCAACAGTGTATGTGTCAGAGAAATCCAGGTTGTAACGGTACAGTTCCCCAATTTACAGCTAGACTCATTGAGAGGTTCAGTTTCAGAGCGGTTTAATCAGTGCAGGGTCTAACCCTACATCCAGCCATCCTCTTTCTCTTTGCATATTATTAGAAGGTAATTGCAAATACAGCTCTACCTGTTGTTTGACCTGCACTGCTGGGTCAGAACCATCAGGAAAGGATACGCTCAAATGAGACTAATCACATTAGAAATGTCCTCAACACTGGGCAATAGATAATGGAGTTAAATGCCAGGGAGTTCCTTGGTACAGAGTCCCTGCACAACAATCACTCATTTCACACAAAACATCCTCCTCTGCGCTGTAATTGCCCTATTAAAATATTTCTACTTTAAGATGTGTCACATTACAGAGCCCAAGGCTCATTATGGAGCTCCATGCCTCCAATTATCTGAGGCTCCACGTCCAGAAGCCAAACTGACCCAAAAGGGGGCTCACAGGCAGATCTGGGAGCAGCCTCATCCTCCTTAAGTCCACGCTAACTGCGTGAGAGGCAAATCAGAAAGCTGACCTTTGGTCATTGTCTCGAGGCGACTCCACTCGGCTCAGCTTTTGGTCAGGTGACAGAGCCTCTGACCTTTACCATGAAAATAATGACTTGTTCTTGTGCCAAGAGCTCAGGGGGTTACCATGGGGAGCGAGACACCTCTGGCGACACGAGACAGTATTTGGAGGACAGAGTTTGCACTCAGCGCTTTGATAGCCCCAGAAAAAAACCAAAGTGTGTGTGACACGACACAAGAGACTTGAAGCTGTGAGTGTTTGTACGCCAGTGTGTGTGTGAGGATGTGTTTGGATGTACAACAGAGGCTCAGATGGTGTTGAAAGGAAATAGGTGTCAGACTGAAGGGGGAGTAATTTGAAGTTGTCAGAATTTCGTTTTAAGACATTCCATTACAAATTTTTCAAAGCACGATTCAGAAACACTGTTGGGTAAAAAACAAACACCCCCATGGACACCAGTGAGGAAATTTGGGCAAAATATGTCTGTCTTACTGAGAATTTGAAACTTTTCTCTTGTCTTTTTCTGACTTTTACATTACCTGAACTGTTCTTGAACACTTTGGTGTCCTTCACCAGAGGAGGTTTAATGGTAAAAACGGAAAAGAAGTTTGCTCTTTCTTAGTCATTACTTTGTTGCGAAAATGCTTCTATGGCACTTATCTGCTAATGTGTCCTTTATAGTTGATGCACATATTAAGAAAATGCATGTTTAAGCTGAGCAGAAGAATTCAGCATGTGGATTGCACCAATAGAATATTTGTTCAGCTCTCTCTGCCATCTTCTAATAAAGGGAAAGTGTGGGACAGCCGTTTGTCAGCAGGAAAATATTTTTCCATCACTGGATGCAACAGAGTAAGTTTTACCTCCTGAATTTTCTGTATGATTTTCAAAAATGCCAATATGTGTTGTTTCTTAAAGCTTCAAATTTTGAATAAATTAACACCAAACTAAAGGTAATAGAGGGACAAGATGAAGGGTGCTTGAAAAGTTCAGTTTAGGAAACTGGGCAAGAAGTTTTCTAAAAGACGTTTCCCATCGGAGGGATTAGAGCCAACTTTTGTTCCCTCTAATTCTTTGTTAGTCCGACAGTATATTAATCTCAGTGCTCCGCAACACTAATAGAACTGAAAAAGCCTCTTAGATGATATGCAAAATGTCTTCCAGAAAACTTTGCGTCGAGTTGCCTAAACTGAACTTTTCAAGCTTGAACATGACCTGGATGACTGAGAATCTTCACAGATAAGATTAAAAGATTAGTAAGTTTTCATGTTTGCAAATTTAACTCTTCTACATTAAATAAATATATATATAATTAATTGGCTGCTTGGAAGCATTATTTCAACAGAGATTTAATTATCCAAATAGTGTTCTCTCTCTGTAATAGACTGGCAACCTGTCCAGGGTGTATCCTGCCTCTTACCCATTGTCAGCTGGAGATATGCACCAGCACCCCTCACAACCCCAGCAGGGATAAACGTGACGGAAAATGGACGGATAGATAATGATGAGATAGGTGTGTAGGAAGCATTCTGTTAAGATACCTGAACAACTTCAACTAACTTCTCCCCGTAGGAAAAAGCTTTTTTCTACATCTATAAAAAAAAAAAGCCAGCCCACCCTAAAAGAAAGGCTCATGTCAACTGTTTTCCCAAGTCTTTAAGAGGTATTATGAAGTTTTCTAATGATACTGCCATCTGTGGTCAAAACAGAGAACTACAGGACCCTTCTCATTCTCGTAGCTTGTGCTCATACTTGTTTAAATTGAACTTTTTTCACTTTATGTTTTCACTTTACAAAATCCATCTTTAATGGACGTCTTCTAGATTGGACCCATTTAACATGGACGCGCTCGACATCACATTTACTTCCCACCCGAAGTAAATTCTGGGAAAATAGGCTGCAGGTTTACAGATGCATCAGTGCTGAACTACTGAGGTGTCAGACTGCTCATCAAACAATTATTTAGTCATAAATGGTAAAATTAAAAGGCTATTTTAAAGATATTTCTCTATAAAAGCTTAAATAATATCTCTTTAACCACTTTTCACGCCAATCAGAGCAGAGCTTCTTATCATACTATGTTGTTAAGTGTGGCTTCCTTAATAGTAAAGATCTAACACAAATGAGATGAGGGGAAAGGAAAACTGGCAGGATTGGAGAGAGACATCTTGACAAAGAAAGATAAAAAAGGTAGAGAATTCTGGGAAACTGTTATGGAGGGATAATGCAATGTAAAAACTACACGTGCTAGAGGCAGCAGAAGCAGCTAGTTCACATGTAAAGTCAATGGTGTACATGCATCAAGGTGCAGCGAAAGGTCCTGCAGCGCGTTTTGAGCAGCAGAAGCAGCGCGTCATGAGCTCAGCATCATACGCGTGCGACGTGCTGCGAAGGCAGCAGATGCTGGAGTTGGAAAAACCGAACATTTCTTGCTCGACACGCCACATAAACCAATCAGAGAAGCTGATCTGGGAACTGGCAAGGAGACAGACACAGCTGCTGATGTATATCACTATGATCACTTCTCTGAAACAGTTCATTAAGGCCTGAATTAACTCAAAGTGTCGTAACCTGCCAGCAAAATATGTTTCCAACGGCAAAATAATATTTCAATTTAAGATCGAAATCTTGATGAACTGACTGCACAGATGACATTTTAAGGTGGACTTTCTCATTTAAAAACATATTAAAAGTACAGTATGTTTTACCCACTTATAAAATCAGCTCTCTGCCATGAAACATAGGAGCAGCAGAAGCATCAGACACATCTGGCCACACTTTACTGGGCATCTGACCTTAATGTGGACAAGCATCAGAAATGAAGCAGCAGACGCTTTTTTGCTGCTCTCATTGCTTGTGGTCTGAGCGTAGCATTATTCATTAAAATAAGCCAAGCGATGACGATGTCATCCGCTTTTGTTACAGGCAAAGAAAGGATAGGGTAGCTCCACCCTACACGCATCAGACCCACTTTTCGACAGCGCAGCTAGAGCAGCAAAGATGCTTCAGCTGCACGTCAGAACTAAACCTATACAAGCATAAAAAAATGAAGCAGCTTGGCATTTTTGCTGCTTCCAGTGCTTACAATCTGATTGTAGCATTAGAGCTATCGGGGCCCACATCAAGGCAAAAACCTGCAATTGTCAAGGTAAAACTTGCTCTAAAGTTATACTTTCCTCTTAAACTCATGACTTGCTGTTTGAGAAAAATGAGAAGGATAACAGTGTTCTGTTCTTTTTACTAAAATCATTTTATTTTTTATGTGCTATGGCTTTTTCAAGTGTTTGAGCACTTTACAGGAACAGGTTAGATGATGTGGCCTTTAAGGGGAAAGAAGCAAAGATATCTGTTATAGATCCATTAGAAATGGACAAATGCAAAATGGTAAGTCCATTAGAGTGACTGGTATATTTACTTATATCAATCCTATATGCTTATATATGCTTATATGGTCTTTATTTATAGTCGGAAAATTGAAATGAACATAAATGTAAAATCATATAAACGCTTTCATAAGAACGTTACAGAAAAGTGAGCACAAGTCAACACTTGATGCTTAGTAGCACAGTCTGCTCACTTTTATTTGGATTTTCTGAATGTAATGACAGGTTTGTTTTATATAAACACAATGAAGCCCAACAAAATGCACCCACTGTGGTTCTTTTACAAGTAATATTTAAGTGAAAAGCAGCCTGTGGTTTCATTGTACCGTGGAGGTTGAAATCATGAGGTAAATATCTATAAGGAAGAAGCTGAGAGGGAAGATGCATAAAGTCTCACAAGGGAAAAAAAAAACAAATAAAACAAACAACCCTACTCAGATGTCATGACTCTGATTAACTTTTGTGGAGTACCTACACAATGGGAGTACAACAAGGTTTGGTTTTAGGCACATTATTATTTCCATTATATATAAGATGTAAAGATCAGGATGTATGCAGACTATATACATATTGATACATATAATAATGGTATAGTCTGCCAAGTTGTCAGATAATTGGGAAAATCTTAACTTCTGTCATGTTGACTGAACAGGAGGAGAATAAATGGGAGAGAAAAACAAAGACCAGGCTGATTAGCAGATTGGGAGCAGTTGTGAACAGAGGCAAGAAGGGAGCTAGGGGAAAGAAGAGTGACACAAGAGGGCAAACAGGAAATATCCCAGAACTTAAATACAATCAGAAATACCTAGAACACAAGAATCTAAATAACACCAATGAAAACTCAAAATAAAACTTGAACAAAAACATTACAACTTTGTTATGTGATTTATTTTTTTCATTTTGAGGAAAAAGCAGTGATGTATTCTTCTCATAAACAGAAATTTAAGGCGTTTTAACCGTCAAAAGTAAAGGAGAAAACATAGACAGGCGTCGTACTGGAGCAGACAAAAACAAAGTAAATATAATTTAAATGCACTGATATTTGGATGCATTGAAAAAAAAAACTTTTTTATGCCTCGAAACTATAAAATTTCTCTTACTGTGATATTATGTAATATTATGGCTTTCTATTAAAGATACGTTTCACTTGCTACTCCTTAGTTTTAAATGTTGGCAGGGTTGCTATGATAAAAAAAGTTTGTTGTAGTCAAAAAAAAGTCTTGAATGAAAGGTATGCAAATGTCTTCTTATTTTTACTGTAATACTGTGTATTATGCTTTCAATCCTTTATACCATGTAGTTAGATGGTATAAAGGATTGGAAGCATTTCGGGTGGAAATCTTTAAAAAAAAGATTATGAATTCCTAGTGGACCCATACAATTGGTGATGTGTTGAATGTGAACTATAGGAAAACTCTATATTCTCTATTTGATATTAAAGAATATGCAGCCCAAATAAACAGCATATATCACATACTCTTTAAGTGCCAATTAGTAACTGTATGTATAGTTTAGAAAAAAAGAAGCATTGAAAGAAAATCTAGAGTCAATATTCAAACAATAAATCATAATTTGCTCGTCTTTCAAGGTGAATTCATCCCCAGCTATCTAATAATCTAAAATCTTTTACCGTCTCTCTCTATACAAACATAATGAATCCCTCCAACAGCTAAAGGTGAGAACAGTTCCTAACTCCTATACGACTGCCAGGACTGTTTCTTCATGACATCGCTCCGCTTTGTATCTCCCACGAGATTTATTTTTCCAAGACAGGAACAAAACTGTGTTGTTCCTGGCCTGTTAAATTTAGACAAAGTGAAAAAAGAAATGCGGCTTAGCTATAAAAGATAAATTACCAGCCTGCCACAATGAAGGTTCTGTCAGGACGATAGTTGGAGAAAGAAAAGTTTTATCGAAATAAGAAGACAGATGCCATTATTTATCATCTCAAATCTTACTTATTTATGAAGCAGAAACAGAATGAAATTCTCGGTTGAATTCATCCTGAATTATTTAATCTGAAATGGTTAATTCCATACAAAGCCCAAGCAGATCCCTCCTCTGTTCTGATAAATACTTTATTACCACTCCTAAATAAGAAAAAAAAAGGAGCAGGAAGGGAAAAAGATGAAAAAATTTGTTCTTTCTGCTTCGTTTTGTGCTGTTTGAGAACATTTGAGATGTTTGTTTTGCAGCTTATTGGAAGAACTTTTAAACTGTAGTATACAATCGTTCTATTGCCTATAAAGGAAAACAAAAGCCATGTAATGGATAATGATGTGAGACTTACTGAAAATTATCCAAACACTTCTATGAGTTGTTTTTTTTTCTTTCACGCTCGTGAGGGGAATCTTCCCGCTGTCCAAGGTTGACAAAGTCACAAGACAACTAATGAAAAGGGACACATCGCTGATTGCAGCTATATCTGGAGCTGAGGTGGAAGTGGCATCGATTTAACAATTTAGCAGCACCCTCATCTGTGTGTTTCCATTAGTCACGGCTGAATACCACCCACTCCCAACCCCCCATCCACCAACTCTCACACCACCACCCCATCTCAGTCCATCCAAACACACACAAACAAACTCTCTCTCTCTTTAACACACACACTTATCCAAACGCTTCCGAGGTATATCTTTTAGCTCCAGAAAATACTTTACATCATCTGAAGGGAATTCCATGACAACACGAGGGCACATAGAGAGAACACTGCCATGCTACAGAATGCACTTTTTATTTTCGTGATGTGGTGCATTTGCAGGCTGTTGTTCAAGTGTACAGTAGTGTAATTGGTTTCAGGGGTGGAAACTGTACAGGATTTTGACTGTAATCACTGAAGTACTATAGAGTCTGCATAGAATGTTGTAAAAAGTCAGGAATTATTGTGTGTTGAAACGGGAGCAGGTGTAAACTGACTGTTCTCTGCAAAAGATATTTTTTTGTGCATTCAAGATAACAATGTTAGGTCTCTCAGATGTGGAACAAAGATGTCATGTTGCTGGAATTTTAATGGCAAGGAAAGAAAATTGCATTTTAATTTTTTTTTTTCAATAAGCAAATGAAAATATTTTACTAATATTTTATATGTCTGCACTGTCCTCAGTTGGATGCTGTTGTATCAAAAGTTAAACTTTGAGATGCTGGTGTCCATCTGCCCAACATCCTAGTCTTGTCAGTCCACTAAGTGCTGGAAAATATTTCTGGATGTTTCATCACTTTATTTGTTTAATAAAATTGCAGATGGTCTTTGTCTTTTGCTCTCCTGGGACTTGTGGTTGGGAAATTATCCCTCCAGACTCACCATTATCCAGTCAGGCTAATGGGTATAGATGGTAGCCTTAACCAACATACTTTTGGTAGAAACAATGGCAAAGTTTGTTTGAAAAAACAGCAACACAAAATAAAAATGTTGTAGTCACAAAACCTCATTGAAAAAAGCTATGATTTTCAGTATTATTGACAGCATGAAAACTTTTTTAAAAGTCTAAAACTATCCATCTCTACAGTTTGATGTAGAGTCAACTAATAAGTTGTAGCTAGCAGTGTCAAACAATGTAACCTATCTGGTTGTTCTGACAATAACAACAATGTGATTTGAAGGTTTAAAGGGTTCATATTGTATATAGTTACTTAGTGTTCAATCCCATGGGGTTTAAATACATGTAGTGGTTTAAAATTGATAGATTTAGCACAACCTGGCTAGGCCTAGCCTAATACACTGGTCCGTAAAAAGTTGTCTTGATCTGCAAATGATAATGGGATTATATCCAAAACGTTAAGGCAAGAGAAAGCTCTGGAACACACTATCTACCATTATGTCCTGCAAAACAGAGCCTGTTATTTAATCTGCTCTCGCTTGACTAAACGTAGAGGGAACTGATGATGATGTACAGTTGATCCGCTCAGGTTAATACAGCTAGCAACCTTTTTGCTAATGATTTCTGAAAATGTAGCAGTTTTCTTTAAGAAAGGCTCAGAATTTCTTTCTAGGTAGAAATTACAGTATAGGGGAGTATCAGGGTCAATACATTTGGGATTAGGCAATAACAAAGGACGATGCAGACAACACAGAGATTGAAGGAGGTTGCATCACTGCCACATGAAAGGTACTACATATTTTTTTCCTTTAAAGACTCCTTTACCATTTAGCCCATTATGCCTTACAGTATGGAAAATTAAAACTCTTATAAAGTGTCTTGCATTGAAACAAGCCTGGATTGGAAAATCAGAGTTTGAGGTACAGTCATTCTGTCTGATCGCAAACACAAAATGTAGACTTTTGTTTTTAGTCCATAGGTCCAAGTGCTACTATGTTCATAGACTACAAACATGATGTAGACCGCATGAGTTCGAAGGGTTGCCCAGATGTTTCACTGTCTATCATGGATTCGTTGAGGCCTTTCCACAGCTCAGTTGGTTTGGGCTGCTGGAATGGAGGACCATGGAATACCCCATCCACCCACTCTCTCAGTGTGGCCACTGGTGACTCTTGTTGCCGGTCCATGCTGGTGAGCGCCATGTTTGTTGGGTACACAGGAGAAGAGGACCGTGTTGATGAAAGCATGCACGGAGGGTATTCTGGCTGGGAACTGGCTTCTGGTGGAACGGCTGTGTGTGCGATAGACCAGATTTTTGGCTTGGGGTCAGGACTTCGAATATCTGGATTCATGAAGAAAGAGCTGTTTTGAGGGTTGACTGTTGTTAGTTTGGGGCAATCTGATGATGACCTCTGCCCATGTGGTGGATTTGTGTTTGGGTTTGCTTCATCCTCCTCTGGTTGAGCATGTGACTTAGGGTCGCTATCAGACGCGTCTGACTCCACCATGTCGAAGTCCTCAGGGTCACTCTGCAGTTCAGCACATCTTTGATCTGCCAAAACAACCAAAGCAGGTAGTGATGAGACTGTGACTTGCAAACTGAACCCAAAGAGAAACCATCTCTGGTTTGCCTTACCATGAATGTGTGTGCTACTTCTAAGCGGCTTCTCGGCTTCCCTGCTGTCTTCATCACAACCTCTTTCATCAGAACTTTTACAAGCTCTGGGTGACCATGTCACTTTGTTTTCTTTTTTCAGTCTCCTGCGGGCATTGGCAAACCAAGTAGAGACCTGACAGGCAAAGATAAACTTAAAATGAGTTGGTAAAAGGAGTCACTAGCGATCGACTTGAATTTTTTTTTTTAATACCATCTTTTTTCCAAGATCTGGAGGTGCCTGTCACTCCTCTTAAGCTTTAACATGTCTACTAATATTTAGATCTAGTGTAGACACACAGGATCAGTTAAGTGTACCCAAATACCCAAATATTATTTGCCCTGTTTGTTTGAATGCATGGCACACAAAACATATATCCTATTAAATATCAAATTCAAGCTGTTTTTGCAAATATATTTCTCCCTGGCAATTATAAATCAATGTATTGCACGGCTCAGAGTAAATTTTAATTTAAAAGAGGCGTTATTATTAAGGGTTTTGATGATATGTTGTAAAATGTTACAATATTTCCCATCAAGTGCTCATAGTGTCACCATGTCATCTTGCATATTCATCAGGTGAAGTTAGCATTAGCCATTATAATGAGGAATTGCTTTACATTGTCCCCACATGCATGCTTAGTATGAAGGGTTGCTGCAAAGTCAAAGACTCAATGGAGTCAGTAACTTTTAAAGTTCTAAGATAGAAAACTTTTACTAATTGTTCTAATAAACTGAATGAGTTATTATAACCAGGGTAAAATTGGAATTGAATTGTCAATAGAATTGTAATGTTTTGACTATTTTTGTTCTATATTAAAAGAGGACCTGTTTCTCTTATAAAATGCCAAGAGATTTACATTTGCTGTTAATTGGGCTAAATTGAGTCCTTGATATGAAAATTTGAAGAAAAAAAAGGAAATTACATATTGTAGGATTGGGCTTCACCACTTTTAAAATGTATTAGAAAATACAAAGTCCACAATAACATGACAAAATGGGAAAATACAACTACTGTAGGCGTTTTTATCCCATCCCATAAGCATTAAGCACTAAGTACTATCAGTGCCAAACCAAAGGGCCGTTTCCAATTTTAGCAGGTCTGGAGTACATTTTTCATAATTAAATCAGATACATCCAGACTTATGAATTCTACACAAAACAGACATTTCTTATAACACAGCTTGAGATGAGTGATTCCTTTGTTCTACATGTGAAAACACATAAAAGGAGCATTTTCAATGCTTTCTTAGTGTTAAAATTGTTTATACTGTATGAATGAGGAAAAGTTTGAATGGAATATTTATGGTTACAGATTATTAAAAATACAGCTTTTGGTTATTGCAAAGGCATTGATCTACTTACTCCTAAATAACATTCCCTAGAATTACACTTAAATCTTGCTTATTTAGATTACCTCCATACCGTCTCTGGTCTGCTTCCTGAGCTGGAACCTTTGCTGCATGTGTAAGTATGCATTAAAAAGTTAACAGGTTAAGCGTTTCACAACATACCTGTGTGAGAGTCATCCTTGTGATGATAGCAAGCATGATCTTCTCCCCCTTGGTGGGGTAGGGGTTCTTCTGGTGCTCCTGCAGCCAGGCCTTCAGCGTGCTGGTGGTCTCCCTGGTGGCATTTTTACGACGGGAGGAGCTGTCAGAGCAGGAATACCTGAGCCAGATAGATAATATACACACAATAGATCATGAATAACAGGTACCAAATTTGTTGTAAGAAACTCATTGCTAAAATATATATTAATTATATTTCAAATGAAGACAAATCTCTGTAGGTGATTATTTTTACAGCAATTTGTTTGTATATGATAATACCAGAAGTTATAATTAAATATATTGTTATAAAAAGGTTAAACAATATAGATTATGTTTTTACAAATATGTGATTATAAAAGTAATCCTAGTAAAGGATTCAAATTTCAATATTTCTCCATCAAGTGAAAAACTTACCCATATCTGTCATAAGGATATTGCCCAAATGTATATTCATAAGGATAATAGGCAGAGGTCTGAGATGTCCCCAAATGCACGGGTGCAGCTTCTTTGGGATCTAGTGGCCCCTAAAAGTGTTAAAGTTTAAATGTCAAGAATGCAATCTCCCTACATTTCTTTCTGACCTGTGCAAAGTGGTTCCATTTGTATTAGTGCTAAAAGCAAAAAGGTGAGGCCTGGCACTCACCCTGGAATAGAGAGATGAGGCATCGCTGGCGCATGTGTTGTAGTAGCTGTGTGTCTTTGGATAAGCGCTGCCGTAAACCCCGATGCTGCTTCCAGAAGGAAGCTGATGTCCTGGCGAGCGAAGCACTGGGTGAGATGCAGGAGAACTAGAGGTCATCAGAAACTAGAGAGAAATCAAAAGAAGTAATTTTATTAGTCTCACCTACAAAAAATTATGATAGTACACATGTACAAATTATATTGATTTGACTGTTTTTGCATGTAAACAACAATTAGGATAACAAACTCATCAATTAAAAGGTAAAAAAAAACTAAAATCCACATTTTATGTAGGTAACCCATAAAAATTATAGAAACATCATATAAATGGTATTCTGAACTCAATATTTATAATCAGTATAATGCACAACTATAATGTATTAAAATAAAAAATAAGTAAAAACTAGGTAAGTAATAATAAAAAAATTGCAGATTTAAACAAAATATTGTAAAAAAAAAATTCTACAAATTGATATTTAAAAATCTTTGTTTAGTGTAAAATTAAAACAACAACAGCTTATAAAAATATTAAAAATAAATAAATCAAGCAAATGTTTACATTTAAGCTACATAAAACATCATTAATCACAACAATGAAACAAAACACGCATAGAAAATGAAGATAAACTCATTTACTGAAAAAAATACGATTAAAATGCATAGGCAAAAAAAAATACAAAAAAGTCAACAACAATACATTTAATTTATTAAATACTTTACTTTAAAAGAGGTAAACTAAATGTATTAAAATTAAACTAATATAAACTAATATATGTAAAATTAAACACAAAAAACTGTGATAAAATTCATTAGATAAACCTTAATATAAAAATATGTTAAATAAAAAGATTAAAAATCAATATAAAGTCACATCAAATGTGCCAAAACATAAATAAACAGTAAAGGCAAAAGCATACAACAAAACCAATTAGTAGAAAAATAAGAAACTAAATGAAAAAGTAAATCATGTTTAGGGGGAAATGTAAAAAATATATAGCTAGGCTAGAATGATTTGCAAAGAAAGGCATTGTGGCAAAATACTGTTTGAGTTTGCGCACTTTCTTTATGATCTAAAACATGGGACAGTTTACTTAAACTGATTGCTTCTGATAAAACAAACTTTACGTTTATATCTATCAATATATATTTTAACTGAAAAGTACTTCACCTGTGGTGTGGTGGAGTAGGAATATCCCAGCTGTGAGTAAGCCATGTTTCAAAGTATGAAAAAAACGCAAAAGCAGGAAGAAAAACGCGTGGCCAGATCCAACAGCATCCGTGCCGCACAGAGGCTGTTTCCCCGCTGATACTAAATCAGAGAAACTTTTATTTCCGTCGCAGTAATCACTTTGTTTAGATCATAAAATCGTCTAACCCTCTGATCCAAACCGTGGCGCGCAGTCATTTACGCACCGCTGTCATCCAAAAGCGCGTCTGGAAGGAACTTCTCCGCTTTACTCACTTTCTACACCCTGCTTGCTCTCTTACAACCATCAGTCAGCTCCAGCTTTGATCTAAGCATGCGTCCTCCTGCGGTGCGCTCTTTGGACTTTAAACCGCATCTCCCTCTGACGTAAGCCCGGTGCGCATCAGGATGAAGGAACTCACCCAATTAATTCCCTCCCAGCTTCCTTTTCAGCCCTCATCCAGGAGGACAGCTCTGTGCTTCTAAGATCTGGTCCCCCAGGCGTAAAGAAAGCGTGATCAATTCTCCAAATAAACACCCACAGCTGCATGTCTGCACCTATGCACACATTTCTCCCCCTGCATGGCCAGAGGGGCGTGGGTAGGAGAGGGAAGGAGATCAGGGACGTGATGCGTTGACACCACATTGACACGAGATGATTGATGACTACAACCTGATATTAGCATAATCGTTTTGCCTCTGTAGTTTAGATAACTTGTCACCACTGAGAAATCTCGCTGTCACCCACGTATTCATGAGTGGGGGAAATTTCAGGTCTCCCCCGAGCAAATTAATCAAACAATAAACAGTCCACGCATTCCCTTGAGTAAGCACCTTTAGCAGCTGAATGGCTTGTCATGTTTTTAATAACTAAGTCTTAAGATGTGCAGATGAAGTGGAAAGGCTTTTTCTTTAATCTGCTGCCTTTCGGTCGCAGAAGATGTTTTTTGTGGATTAAAGAGCTAAATGGGCAAATTGTGATAGATTAAAAATGCAAAAATGTTTATATGCTGTAAATATTTAAGAACTGCAATTGTGAGGAAAAATAAGTAGGAAGGAAAGTAAGTTGGGGAGTGTGAGAAATTGAATTAAATAAAGATGTTAGTAATAGATTTTCTTTATGTTCCCCCTTTTTTTACTCTTTTGGAAATAAAAAAAATGGAAGAATAATGAATTTCAGACATTTATGATTATCACTTTTTGTCTGTTATGCCAAGTAGAAAACCAACAAGACTACAATTATTTTATTGGTTACATTTTGCAGAAATATAGAAATTTTTTAAACCTTTAAAATTCTCACTGTACCCATCCTTGGTACTTTGCATATTTAATATCCCGTTGTGGGGAAAAACAAAAAAAAACAAAGCTCTCAGCATAAATGTACCCCACCTAACTCTAGAGAGTCATTTGACATTCCCAGCTCAGAAGGAAACTATATGCTCTCCAGCTCTGAGCTGAGCTCTTAGTTGAATGGAACCCCTTAATCTACCTCTAAACTTGAGCTCAGCCTCCTGGTGAAGGAATCCCATCCCTGGATGTTCACCAATTTCAGGCATCTGTGGAAGACTACCTTTGTTTTTCAATATTTTTTTATTTCCTTAATTAAACTTTATTGAAAATGATTTAGAGTAAAATCATATACAATGGACACAAATGAGGGAAAGGAAGGTGAGAAAGAAAGAGGGTATGACAACTAAGGGGAGATAAAAAGAGATAAAGACAGTAAAGAGTGCATGAAAAGAGAGAAAATAAAACAAAACAGCTAAAATAGACAAAACAGAAAATATACAGTAACTTCTAAAAGTCCATATCCCTTAGATAGGGATAACCGCTACAGATGATTTCATATTTTAACTTTTGCTGACTTAGCAGAAAAGTACTGATATCAGCTATTATTTTTGTTTGCTTGGTCTTTTATCTAATCAAATCAAGTTTAAATGGAAACCAGTTAATGGCAAACTTTTAAATTCCAAGGATCCAACCTCATCCTGCAATCTGCAGCTCCTGGCTGCTGTTTCTAATTCTTCTTCCTTCATCTTTCACAGGGTCAACATTAGAAACACTATCATGGGTAGAAGAGGGACTTCAGATTTGAAGCACCCTGCTTGCTTTTGTTACCTCCTACATTAATGCAAAGACTCTGAGACAGAAATTTTCATGGTCACTTCTGACACACTTCTGCTTTGGTTTAAGGGTCCTTACCGATCCGATGAATTCGGAGGACCTCAGCTGTTTTTCTACTGCAATCTTTAACACCTTGATACCAGAATTTATATATATATATATATATATATATATATATATATATATATATATTTGTTTTTTTCAATTCAGTTTATTTATATAGCGCCAATTCAATACACAAGTCATCTCAAGGCACTTTACAGTTCAACCAGATCATACAGTCCAATTGATTCAAAGTTTTCTATCTAAGGGAAACCAGTTGATTGCCCTGATTCAAATGCAATCCCTCACACTAAGCATGCTTGTAGCAACAGTGGAGAGGAAAAAACAAAAAAAACTTTTAACAGGAAGAAATCACTAGCAGAACCAGGCTCAGTGTGAGCGGCCATCTGCCGAATTGACTGCACAAAAACAAATAGAAATTTAGGTATGTTCAACATTTTTTTCAACAGACTCTCCAGTTTAAAGCATACCAGACCAATAACAGCACGAAAGGCAGGAGTTTAGGCTTGCGCCAGAATTATCCATAATAAAAAAGTGCTTTAAAGTGACCATAACACTCAATAATGCAATCACAGTGAAACAATGTTTTAATGATGCCCGTTATTATGCCACAAATTAAGTGGATATATCTTTATAGGAGGCATAATCTGGTATTTTACTCATACAATCCTCTTGAAACTGATTTCCAATTTATGTTTAATGAATTTTAGTGGAAACGATTTTGAGCCCTTTTCATACCTCCTTTTTGCTTGCAAAAGAACACGTGAGAATTCCACTTAAGTATATGTTTGTGTTCATGTCCATGTAGCATCAGTAACATTCGCAATTTTCACTGGTTCATCTATTATTATCTTCAATTCTTTATCACAACATATAAAAAGTTACATAAGAAGTAACACTTACTGACCATCAGCAGGTGCACAGCAAATTCTAAGGTTTTATTCCATTGTTGGCATTGTGTGTCAAAAGTACAGTGTTACCTCAACATTTTTTTTTATATAATTCAAATGCAAAAATACAAACGCAACACTTTTGATTTTGCTCCCATTTTTTGAGATGAACTCAAAGATCTAAAATTTTTCCACATACACAATATCACCATTTCCCACCAATATTCACAAACCAGTCTAGATCTGAGAAAGGGAGCACCTCTCCTTTGCTGACTTAACCCTTACCACCTCACAGGTGTCCAATATCAAGATGCTGTTTAGACACCATGATTTGTGCACAAGTATGCTTTAGACTGCCCAAAATAAAAGGCCGCTCTCAAAGGGGCAGTTTCATCACAAAGCACAATGCCACAGATGCTGCAAGATTTGAAGGAGCTGCAATTGGCACGCCAAAAGCTAGCCTAAGACTAAGAAGAACTTCTGCTGTCAATCTAAAATAGATCTACTGAATATGTGAATAATGTTGCTTTCTGCAAATCAAACTGTTCAAAATAAAGTTTTCTAAAAATAATATATTCTAGCTGATTAAGGTAATGACATTTTCTCAATGTTTCTAACATCTTAGTCTACCATCAGAATTTATTTCTGACCACAAAGGCTATACCTGCACATATGTGTGTCACACTGGAAGATTACTGATGCTGCCCTTACTTGTAAATACTGTAGTTTAGATAGTTAGTCAATTCAAAAACGACAGCACTTTGCAGATCAATAACAAAGTTTGTCTTAACCTCATTATTTCTTTTAAGGTTGGGAACCCTATTACATGGTTGCTTTTATTAATATGTAGTTGAATGTGTCACAGTTAGGTGGAGGTTTTTGAGGACCCAAAAGCAAAGACTAGGAGGCAGAGGTGAGTCTTTCAAATTTAATGAGGCAGCTGAGGTAAAATCCAAATACCAAAAATCCAAAGAACCTAAAACCAAAACATCATGGAAAACTCAGGTTGGGAACCAGAGATGAAGAAGCAACAAAACAACAAACCAGACTGAGTGACTGTAGAGGTGGAGTATATATTGGGAGACTGAACCAAGACAAGCTAATCAGCAGATTGAGAGCCGGGCAAGGAAGCCAAGCGGAAAGGAAAACAAGCACAAGGGGGCCACAGAGGGTAACTAAAGATGCCTTGGTTAAAAAAAACAAAACAAAAAAAATGGCCAAAACTGGCACACACTCTGGCGTCGAGGTAGTGACAGTCCGCTGCTCAAATACTCCTCCAGATATTGATCCAAATAGCTGCAGGTGTGCAGGGAGGGGCAGCGAAGACAGGCACCTCCTGGTGGTGGAAAACGAAGATATACAAGCAGGCCACACAAACTGGATTCCTAACAATTGTTGATAATTGTTTTCCCTACTTGGTTTAAAATTAAGGTTTAAAGTTAAGGGCCAATGCAAGAATCAAGCATCCAAACTGCAACTACTTTTTGTGCAACTTAAATAGGACTTAATAGTAGTGTGAGGATGGTGGACACAAAGATGATCCTCCAAAGCAATCCTGAATAAAAACCTTTGCTTAGGGTTCTGAGAATTATTACTCAATGAAAAACTGTAAAACATGTGGGGCGTTCAACTAAGAATTGTTTTCCAGAACCCAACATAAAATCAACGGTTAATTTTACTATCGCTGGAGAAAACTAAACATGACAGAACTTTAAAGATCCTCCGGTTATAGAAATTTGGGCTTCGGAAAACAGAAAAATCAACATCAAATATTAAAACCAAGACAAAATGTCAATACACTGCATGTTCTAACCATTTATATTTTAAGTTAACTGAATATTTAGACCGCTAACATTAAGTTATTTGCTGTCATGAAGAAAGACAGCTCCAAAAGATTTGGGTTTTGGGTGATTTTCACTTTAAATTTAAAGTAAACATAAACCCTTTTCAGTCTTGGGTCCAACAATTAAACTCTTTCCCTGATTGATCATTGTGTTGCTTTTGAATGTATGATTGATTAATTAGTTTCTTTCTTTTTTTTTTTAGTATATTTTCTTTATTTAAAAACAGTTGGCAGTTTTGAAATGATCCCAAATGAATGACAAGCAGAAACCCTTTGGTCTGTTAATAAAGTTGGTTCCTCAGTAGTTTAAGTGTTGCTGAAGTTTTTGCCACTCCAGATCTTTTTCCCTTTTCATGCCTCATGGAAGTAGGTGACGTTGTGCCATAAACTTGAAAATAGAAAATAGTGCATAATATCAAAGCATGCATTGTGACTCCCTTTTCTTTATATCCAGTCTTTAACTTCTGAGAACAAACAAATCTTTTTTAATACAAAAGTCGTGTATCAGCATTCAGTCAAGTCGAGGTCTGGCCTTTGACTAGGCCACCAGAACACATTAATGGTGAGGTTTGGGATCATTGTCCCTTAAGTAGCCCCCATTTGAGCAAAGTTTTAGCAATTAGCCAGATGGCTTAACTATTGATGCTAGAAAATGTTAGCATAGAGAGAATTTCAAGGTCAACTGAATGAATTATCCCCTTCTGAATGATTCCCCTTGACCACATGCTTAAGTGTTTGAGGCGTTTGCTCTCTCTGTAGTTTTTTCCCCATCCCTGTAAATTCTTGCCTTAGATCTCTACTTTTGTCTCATTGCCTTTATAGCTATTAAAGTTTACTTTGAAGATACAGCTGTGAGAGTCAAAATTGTGCTGACATGTTGGATTTAGAGCCTAGAAGCTTTATCCTGGCAACCCTTTTGATAAACTAATATATTTCCTGCTGAGTACAAAATACAAAAGGAAGGCCTGTCATGGATTAATTTCCTCCAAACAGCTGTTAGGCTCTACAACCACGAATGCTTCCATCAAATTTGCTACGTTTCTACATTTCTGCTGTTTTTGCAAAGTCTCTTTCCAGCACTTATACTCATCGTCTCCCAAACTTCCCTCTCCACAGACCCCTCCTCCAGCTCTGCTGGGGGAAGCCTGAGGCGTTCCTTGCCCAGCCAAGAGACATAGCCCCCCAGCATGTCCTGGGCCATCCCCTGGGCCTCCTTCCAGTGGGACATGCCTTGGACTCCTTCCGAGGGAGGTGTCCACTGGGCACCTGGAGCAGATGTCTGTGGCCCAGCCCACATGGATGGGGCCAAGATTACGTGTATATGCAAAGATATGTTGTCATTCAAGCTGTGTCTTCAACCTGAGACGCATGTTTTGTGAGAGCATAAACGATAATTTTAAACCAGGTCCCAGAGTGAAAAGTATAAGAACGATGGTATCAGGTTTAACTTTTTTCAGCGATGTTTTAGCTCAACCTAGATCTATTACCTGCACAGGCCAATTCAGTACCATGTTGGTCAACTTTTTTTAAACGTTTATGAAAATATACCTAATTAGTCTGGGCTGCTTCAGCTGACTCTTCTCAATGTGAAGAACTAGCTGTTTGATTGTTTGTTTATTTGTTTGTTTGTTTGTTTCTTTCTTTCTTTCTTTCTTTCTTTCTTTCTCTTCAGTCTTTTTGTCTCTTGTTTTTATATTCTTTACTCTAGGGTGCATCTGCATGCTTTCATTTATGTATCGCGTACTGATGGGATACCTGAATGGCCCCACTCTGGGACACCAAATGCTATTTCTATTCCATGTCAGTCTTTAACTTAAACTTTGAAAATGCTTCTTTAGATCTGTAGAGTTGAAAGTGAACTCCAGTCTTTTAAGACCCTTTGGAACCAACTGTTAAAAACAACTTAAATAAATATATGTACAAAATTTGATCTATTTCTAAATGTTGATCAAATTGAAAAAAAAAAAAAAAAGTAACATTAGTCATTCAGGCCAAATTTTGTATCACGTTGATTCCCGTGATGAGGCAAAGTCATTATTCGGTTTCTCACCCACAAGTAGTTATTGTGCAAGTTTTTTGGATGCTCTCTGGTTTTCTCCTCATTCATTATACCCTCTGCTATATCTAGTATGACTGTGGTGAGTTACACTAACATTTTGGTTTCAATTATGATATTTATGCCCCCGGATATTTAAAGAAAGATATTTAGGGTGGTGAGATATAATAACTTTGCATTTTTATATACAAGACTAACTGATGGATCTGGTGTAAAGATGAATAATATCAGTTGTTAATCTTTTAAATCAAGTCAATCAATAATTGAAGAGAGTGGGGACGACAAAGTCGGGAATATTGAAAAGTTATAAGGAAATGGAAAAAACATGAAATAAAAAGAAGAGTTGAATAAGAAGCTTTTCGTGCAACAGTCGGACATTAAAAAGTGGATAAAGAGAAGAGGAACAGTCTAAAGAGACAAACTTGGGGATTCAAAGAAATCGTTAAGGGCCGGGGGATCTGAAATGGAGCGAGGGGATGTGGAGAGGTAAAAGGACAAAATATTCCCAGTGCACCCAGAGTGATGCTAGAACAACAGAGCTGCATCACCAGAAAGCATCTCGGTCCCCACCGGGGACAGTGCATCTGTGTACCGGTCCTTGATTGACATTCCATTTGTCCCCTGAAAGGTGCTCATATGCCGAACATGGACTCACTGTCTTCCCTCTCATCTGTGCTCAAAGCTCGGAAATGAAGTTATCTCCCTGCGCTAGCGTTCCGCATCTTCACACAAAACATATGCCATTCAAAGAAAACGGCAATTTGTTTAGCCGCTGACAATGAACATGATTGAGTTTAATCTTGGTCCGCCGGTGTTTGTGGTGAAATAACTTGTGAGCTTTACAGAAATAAACAGACTGTAGATGGAGTTTATCTCCTGCTACTCTTTCTTTAAGGTTACCACCCAAAGAGGGAATATAAAGCACACATTGCACACAGAGGTGCACAGATAATGTAATCTCCCTCTTTTTGAATATTCAATAAACTACTTATATATTAAAATATGGTCTGTTTATAAATTTATGCCATTCCTCTAGTATATATTTCTGAAGGCTCTGCGTTCGTTAGACCGTGATTATTTCTTTCTGATCTCGCTCCCCTTACATCAATCATTCATTCTAGATGCTCCACAAAAAAAGAAAGAAAGGAAACACATTCTTTATTTCTTCCTTCCTGCATACAGCTCCAGATATTATACAGAGGGTGGGGGCGTGGGGGTTAATGATAGAAGCGTGTTAATGTGAGCAACGGAGGAGGGATGAGCACTGAAGAAAGTGTTTGCAGGAAGGAGCCAAACAACTACAATCACAAGTTCCCTCAATCACAGGGCGTCTGCGTTTGCGTATTTTTCTACCATAAGCCTGAAATCTATGCAATTTTAATTTGCTTAACATGTAGATGCTCTTTAAGCCTCTGCGTTGTTTCCAGCTATTTCACCCTAAAAAGTAGGGATGGGCTTCAGCTTTAACTAGAAGAAGAAAATCTTGTAGCTTACCTAAATAAGTTACAAGATACCTGATTGGTTCACTTTATTGGGATTTTTATTTGTTTGTTTGTTTGTTTGTTTACTTGTTTGTTCAGGCTGAAACCTCTAGCCCATCAAACCCTATAAAGGGGTTGGATTTATCCATTTTTGAAATAGTTTTTAATGCATGCATTTAGTTTTTTCTCCTTAAACTGAGCTAGAAAAATTCAAATGACTGCGGAACAACATACAAAAAAAAATGCCCCTCAATTCTAAACATTAAAGATGATATAAAGTATATATTACATCATAATCAGCGAGCCAGAATGAAGTTAGTAAATAAAAGAGAGCTAAATTTTGTATAAAAAAACAGGAAGTGTTCATTTAATTATTTTTCAGACAGAAGCATCTGTAAAACTTGGCATTGCAGCTCAACAAACATGAAAATATAAGTGTTACAGTAATTTACTTCCTTAGATATAATTTATTTGAGTGTTCAGTTAGAGACATCTGTGTGGTTATTATTATGAGACTACAGAAGAGATCCACCAAAGTCAATAGATTAGATAAATCAGTTAGGTTCAAAGAGGCACTTCTAATGTAACTTTTAAAAGCAGATAAAAAATTGAAAAATTCCCCTGGATTTAAAACTGAAAAAACCTTTTTAGTACCCTTTCCAGAGAAAATCTGGCATAATTTGAAGATTTAAACAATAATGATATAGCCTTGTTTTATAATCAATGATATATAATTGGTGCATCATGGCACCCCGATCTTTATATCCCTATACCCATCATTGGTTCTATGGAGAAAATTTGCTCATTAGTAGTCAAACATTTAATTGCTCAGTGACTTTAAGGCACAGAAAAACAGCAGGATTATTTAAAATTCTATTTTACTTTAATTCTGTTGTTTGTATTTGTAATTAACATAGCAGTGGAGACGAGAAGCAGCTAAATATGCTGTTAATTAAAAAAGGGCATGTCTTGAATTCATTCTTGAAATCTCTAAAAGATTAAGGTCCAACTATGACTATGTTTTCCCATTGAAATATAAGCTACTTTTCATGCTTTAATCCACATTTTCTCCTCAATAAATCATTCATTTACATATAAATATGCATTAAAACATCAAAACATTGACAGCCTTGCATTACCCTGCTAGGCACCTGTGTAAGTCATTGTAGGACTCTATAGTACATTGCTCTTCAATATTTTCATGTGCCATAAATTAAACTCGTCCATAGAACCATTCCTGGCCCAATCAAAGTTATGGTTACTGGTGAAATGTTTAGCCTTTGCACGATTCAGGAAGGGCGGGAGTTCTGTGTTCTAGCGACGAATGTTTTTCAGTGGTTAATATCAACCCCTGATGAAACTAAAACAACTTATGAAAACGCATCTCTACTTAGTTGAAATGGACTCTGCACAAATGTTGACTGAGACCAAATCCTTACCTTTGAAGAGATGTCCTTTGGTCTGATGAAATAAGGAATGTCGTTGGAGGAAAAAGAGAGCAAGATACAAGTCTCAGAACATCACCCTAACTATTGGAGATGGCAGCCCCATGTTGGGATGTTTTGCAGTTGGGGGGGTGGTAGCCTTCACCAAATAGATTACATGATCAGTAAAGAAACTCATAAGGAAATACAAAAACAACTTTACAAGAATTCTGCAATGGGTCTTCTTGGTTGACAATTCCCCTTATTTGTCAAAATGGTATTATGGTACATTTCCAAAGTTGCTTGAGGACTACAATGCTAATGAAAATAATATCTCATAACAAACTGTATTTTCTGTCACACATTTTTGATGGTGAAACTCATATACATGTATTGCATGAATTCACATAGAGTGAAATAAGTCAAGCCTTTTTTATTTCTGATTCTGGTTAATATGGTTTAAAGATAAAGAAACACAAAGTTCATTGTGGTCATTACACAAGTTAAATAAACTAAAAGCCTTTTAAACAGAAAAGGCAGGTTTCTGAAAAGTGTTATATTTACCCAATTGCCTACTTTATAAGGCCTCTTTGTATGATTTACTTCAAAATTTCATTAAATTGCATCAAGGTGATAAGCTCGTGGTTCTGCTTATGTGTAATTGAAGCCTACAGGCCCATTTACACTACCATTTTTGAAACCGTGAGGTTGGTCCGAGCATGGTAACGAAGATAACTGTTCAGTGTAAATGGCACACAAAACTGTACCAGACCATGCCAGACACAACCGAACGGCGATAAACTGGTACTAGTTCATCAGTAAGACTCTGTGCAGTTCAGTTCTGGCTCGGTCCTCAGATAACAAAGAGCACATGAGCAGACTGTGTCATCTCCTTACAGTCAGCCTCCGGAATCATGAAATTTTAAACATTCAAAAAGATACTAGCTCTCCTACCTTTCCATACGATTTGCAGTGATGATTCTGCTTAGCAGTGTGATGAACCTCAAAATCCGTTGTCGTTTCCTGGGTATGTAAGCCCTGATTAGATTATCGTTTGTCGTAGCATCTTCCCAAAAGCCGACTCTGTCAAGTAAATTCACCAAACGCTGCCTTCTTCGTCTGATTCTCCACAAACAAACAAAAAAACACAATAATAACAAAACATGACTTGCTGAATGTTACGGGTTTCCCTCTAGACAGCAGTAGTACCATAGATCGTCACAAGGAGGCGAGGAACCGTGCTAGGATGACGTGTAAATGGTTAACTGATCGGTTTTCAGAGGTAAATGGGGTATAAGCTGCTTTCATAGCCACCTTCAGGTTATTTGCAATATTGGGTTCAAGGTCTCTTATTTTCCTCTTGACGATATCCCATCAATTCTCTTTGGGTTCTCTGGCCAATCAAGCACAACATGTTATTTATTTTCCGCTAGTACCGTTTTAACTTAACTTTTCAGTACCTGCTTCAATGTGGTTTCAGCTTTATTCTTTAATCATAAAAAAACTTAGACTGGGTCTATTTTGCATACAAGCACTGGCAAGATAACATTATGTAGATTTGCTTACCCTCTCTAAGCCTTTATTTTAATCCCAATTCATGGCTTCTTTCACTCATATGCATTGGTGGAAAGTAGCAAAGTAAATTTACTTGATTACTGTACTTAAGTACTTTTTTTTTGTATCTTTGCCATACTTGAGTCTCTTTTTTGGAGTCGTACTTAAAACCTTCAATCCATTACATTTTAAGTCAAAAATTGTGATTTTTACTCCACTACATTTTGAGGAAGCTGATTTCTATTTGTTTTGTTTTTAAATAAAAAAAAAAATCACAATAGCTGTCCTAATTTTGTTGTGGCATTTTAGTTCTTTCCAGGTGGTGTAGAAGTTGTATCAAAATGGTTCTACGCATCAATATATCAGGGGTTATCAGAGTTACAAGGCTCTTTAAAATTACTCTGAAAATTATACAGAAATATACTGATATTAAAAAAATTCATTTGTAATTCATTTGTATATTTTAATAGTAATTTTTTTTATCATTTTTGTACTTTTAAATGCATGTACTTTTTAATAAAAAGTACATGCATTTAAGTGAGTACTTCAATACTTTGAATTTAGTAGATGTTCGACCAAGCAACTTTTACTTGTAGTTGAGTAAGATTTGCCTATAAGCAGAGGCGCACCTTGTCAACAGGCAAACCAAGCAACTGCTTGGAGCCCCGAGCCGCTGGGGGGCCCCCGAGAGCCAGCTACTGTACACCCGGTAGATAAACAGCAACAGGTGAGCATGAAGTGGCAACGCTATAGTAACTGAGGAGATGCACAACTGCATATAAAAATTCAGATTGGACGGAATGTTGATTGACATTGACTTTGCCCAGTCAAAATCCAGCCCAGCCCAGGTGGATGACTTCCCTTAATGAAAATGAACGTGGCCTAGCGAATGGGTGACGTTGTAGGCCTATCGTTCAGTAAATTGGAAAGCAATTACCGTAAATTCTCTAATATTGGCCTGTATTCCATTAGCGGCCGGGACTCTAACATAGGCCGGTCTCGCTGTCAGAGGAGGTAAATAATGGCCGGTCTCTAATACAGGCCGGGGCTATAAACGTTTTTTCTGGGCATACCTCAACATTATATTGTGGTAGTAACATACAAGTACCACAGCCCTGCGCTGCTGGACGACAGGCCCTGACTGCTGCCCGTCTGCGCGAGGAAGAGAACAGACACGCAGCAGAACATGAGGAGGAGCGCGAGTGATGAGGAGATTAAAGGGAGAGATGAAGAGGAGGAGGAAACTGAGGAGGAGGATTAAACAGAATTGGAGGATTTTTTTTTTCTTTTTTACTTCAAGCCAAGCGAACATGGTAACTGTACTTTTTCAATAAATGAACCTAGTGTTTTATAGGTTCAAATAGACACAAAATCTCATTATTATTCATTCCACTGGTAGTCTGTTTTGCTCAAATAGCAATAGAGGCCTGTCTCTAATTCTGGCCTCTTTCCAATAAAGGCCTGGACCGCGATGCACTTGAGTGAAATAAAGGCCCGGGCCTATATTAGAGGATTTACGGTATGTAACTAAGCTGAAGGAAAATGATTCATTTTCCATGTCTCAAGAGAGACTTTCATGACTGGCGCTTATTTCCATAGAGTATAGTGTGTGAAGGTCTTTGGATCTGGAGGACTTATGTCTGCATTTGCACAAGCCAAGGCCTGTAAGCAGCAATTCTGGAAGCAGTATAGGACCCTAATAATTTCACTACACTTACTATAGCTACTTTATATTTTGTACAAGGTTTATATTGGGTTTTTAAAGTAATTTACTGTTTTTTTTAATTTTATTATACATTTATTTTAATTTATTAGTTTATTCTTTACTTTTATTCTTTTATATTTTCCAAAATAACAAGGTTGTTCATGTTTAGAACATTTGGGGAAAAAAAAGTTTTATTTAATACATTTTTCATTGGTGTCAGATTATTTATAGCCTAACATAATGGTGTTGAACACTGGTCAGTAGGGCCCCCTAGGATTTTTTGCTTGGGGCCCCCACAGACTCTAGAATCGCCTCTGCCTATAAGTATCAGTACTTTTACTCAAGTACTACAGTTGAGTACTTCATCCACCACTGCTCATATGTACTTAAATAGAGTGCTTTGTCATACTGCCCGCATACTTCTCTGACTTTCTTCTTTCACTTTGACTCTGTCTTAAAGCCATAAGCTTCATTGTATTGCCAAATGTATTTGCTCATCCATCAAAATTATTGGAATCAGGTGTTCCAATCACTTCAATGGCCACACGTGTATAAAATCCAGCACCTAGGCATGCAGACTGTTTTTACAAACATTTGTGAAAGAATGGGTCCATCTCAGGAGCTCAGTGAATTCCATTTTGGGACTGTGATAAGACACCACTTGTGCAAAAAATTCAGTAATTAAATTTTCTCGCTCCTAACTGCAATCAACTGTCAGCTAGACCATAAGAAAATTAAAGTGTTTGAGAATGACAACAACTCAACCACAAAGTGCTAAGCCCTGTGAACTGACCGAGAGGAGTTCAATCTGAAAAACTCACATGGAGAGAAAAGACAATTAGAAGAAATGTATCATTCAATTACTTGGTCTTTGCTGCTCAGACCCCAGCACAAACCATAGCGCTGAATTTTGATAGATATGCATGAACAGGAGTAAAGCACAGGTCTGTTTCCCCCCAGGCCTGAAACTGGTGGTGGAGTGGCGATAGATGAAGTTGGTCAGTCTGTAGACTGCTGGTTAGCGAGACGTTATGCTGAGCTTTATGGAGAGATCCAGTGGACTGCGTGAGCTCATACTAGAGCTTCACTCAGGAACCTGGAAAATGGAAGTCCCGTTTGGATAACACAGGTTGAGAGAACCTGTCCATGATGAGCAAGCATGAAGTGACAGTGGAGAGGAAAAACTCCCTATTGGGAAGAAACCTCTGGCAGAACCAGGCGGAACATGGTGGTCTTCTGCCAGACCGGTTGAAAAGAGACGGGGAACGCAGTAAGAGTCCAGGAGTAATACGATGGATGAGGAGGGGTTGGAGGTGGGATGAAATGGGGTCATCTGAATGAAGGCTTATGGTCTGGGTTTGTTTATCAGAAGCTGGGCTGAATTGAAGAATTGTGCTGAATGTTACATCTTTTTGTGAACGCTTTCTACATGAGGCTTTCCGGATCCACAGAGAAGTTTAATTTCAATTCTACACGGTATCAATCTGGTTTATGCCAGGTTAACATAACCATCAAAACCATCGCCATCAAAACTAAGGAAATACAGAAATATTGAAATATTTCACTTTATGTCTGACCAGTCTGTTTGTTATATTGGGTTCACTTTATTTTGCATGTTTGCTTTGTATTTAAATTTCCCATCTATCATGCCTTTGTTACAACTTATTTGTCTGGCTTGTGTGTATTAGATACTGAAAGGAATCCAAGAACGAGTAAGGGATGAATGCATCATGAAGGATGAAAGAGGTCCCGTTATTTTCGACCACAGGACATGACCAGTAGTGACGGCCTCTTGTAAACCACGAAAGCCCCACCTGAGAACAAGTGCAAAGAAGGCTTGATGTGATCCACAAACAAGCCTGCCAACACCGAGCAACCTGTCTGACCACCAAGTTGCGGTCATCCCGGGTACGCTGCTGCTCTCCTCTCGTCTGATATTAGCCTCAAGAATAAGCCCTCCAACTCAAAGTGAGAGGCTATAAATGCCCTGGCCTTCCTCATCAATGATGCAGGACACTGGGACAGAGACAAGCTAATCCTCTTAGCCATTGTGCAGTGTGTGTGCGTTGGTGTCTGCGTGCACGTGTTTTAAAAGAAGCAGATGCAGAGTGATGTTGAGGCAGAGTGGGATGCAAGTTTAGGCTACAGGCATCTCTTAAGTGTGTGTACAGTTTGGAGTTGAGCCCTGGGAGGCCAGCCGTATTCCTCCCCATCACTTCCACTTCATTACTCCGGGAGCGGACATACATTATTCAGCTCCGCATGCCTCAGTCTACAGGGACCGATAGATAGAGCCCTCAACAAACACTTAACTTACCTTCATTTGCTCATAGAACCTCTTTGATTATTTGGCTATTGGTGCCTTTTAAAAGTATTCATACCCTCTGCACCTTTTAAGGTATTTTTTTATGTTATAACCAAAGACTTTTATTATGAGGTTTTATGTACCACAGAACCAAAAAATGGTAAATTATTGAATTTGGAGGAAAATTATACATTGTTTTCCAAAATCTTATACTAATAAAACTCATAAAGGTCAACATTTTTATTCTTTACCTATGATCCACCTTTGCATAACCACCTTTCACTGAAATTTCATCTGCTAGCGTTTGAGGACTGGTTTATGAACATCACATTTTAGCCCATCGTTCTTTACAAAATACCTAAATTCACATTGTATATGAAGTGTTTTGTTTCTGTCCACAAAGTTCTTTGGATGCAGGTCAATACTTTAAAGATTGGATCGGGTCTAAGCTCGGGTCTCTAATGTTTTCTTTGTTCCCTACAGGACTTTTAAAAAACTCAAACTGTGTGATTTTGTAACCCTTTTATTTTCTTATCACGCTTCTATCTAAAAAAAGAGTCCAGGTGGATATTTTTTATAATCTAACTCCCTTTTAATGTTTTCCCTAAATGTTTTATCCCTGCCCTGTTTGCTGTGTTCATCGGTCTTCAATTGTCTGTTTTCTTCACTATAGCTCTCTAAGGATCTTCTGATTTTATATAACATTACTCTCCATTAAGAAGGACTCAGTTAATGTATTTTAGGGGTATTTTTATGCTCTTTGCATCTGCATGCTTCCGTTTATGTCTCCCGTGCTGATGGGATACCTGAATGGCCCCATGTTGGGACACCAAATGCTTTTCTATTCCATTTCAGTCTTTATCTATCTTCAACCTTTAAAAGGCTTCGTTAGATCTGTAGAGTTTAGTTTACCCTTTGGAACCACCTGTTAAAAACAACTTATATAAATATATGAAAAAATTTGGTCTTCTATTTGTAAATGTTGATCAAATTTGAAAAGAAAATATAACGTCATTCAGACGTCAGTCAGTGTAAGTAATTCAGAGGCCATATTTTGCATAACATTGATTCCCATGATTAGGGGTCATTATTGTGTTTCTCCTTATGGTTTATTTTCTTATTTGTGGTGTTCTCAGGTCAACTGGAGACATAGATTTTATCAAATCTATTATCTTCTTTAAATAATATAGATCATCTTTCTTTCTTTCGAGAAAAATGCTGAAAGATAATCATTGGGTGGTCAGTATTCTTTTTCCATTTCTATTTTTCTATTTACAAAGCAGCACAAAAAACATAATAAAAAAAAACCTTCAGAACTTAAGTTCTAATTTGACACAAAATGTTTTATTTTTAAGGTCAGAAATATTGTATATTGTTATTTTTTTTAATAACGAGTGCACAGTTACCTAAAGAGTGCATTTCACTTCACTAAAACAGTATATTTGGAAGCACATTTAGCCACAGAGAGTTATGACTACTATATTTTAAAGGGAATACATTGCTTTGTTTTCAGCAGCATACCACTACTTAGACCTCAGGCGCCATCCTCTGGTGTTTCGGTGGTATTGCAGCTAAAAACCGTCATGGGGGTGATGTGAATGTGTGTGTGCTGGTGTTACCCTGAGGGTACAGAGGGCTCAGGTTGCAGTAGTTATCGACCGAGGTTAAAGGATCAGCCACGGTGTGGTGACCAAACCAAAGACAACAGAGTAGGCCTGCCTGTCTGCATGCATAGTTACACTTAGGTGTGGTTACAGATTTCATCTTCCATCACTGAGTGGACCTCCCAGGATTTGAGGCCACCAACAATTTCAGGTGAATAGATTTTTATGTGAATTTAACATTTTTAGCTTTTTTGCTTTCTTTTTCGGTGAGCTTAGATACAAATGAATGTCTCACCAGCAATGATCCAAACAGAAAGGCAAGCAAACACAAAAAGAGGAAGTTAATTATTAAATCAATCTTAATTTACCAGAGATCAGATTTGTCTGATATTAGAATGGGTACTGCAGTTTTTCTTTAATCTAATTATACCACATATTAGAAAGCTGAGGGATATTCATTTCTCAAAAGCAAGGACAGATCCTGGCTTTAAACTATTAATCCAGACTAATACTCCAGAACTCACACCACGCAGTTGACAGAGAAGTTGCATGTGATAGCAGTCTGTTAAGTGCCTCTTTCTAGTGTGCTGACATTCCCTTGAGGAAGGCTGGGCAATGATTTCCACCGATAGCCCCTTTGGGAGCGAGGCTGCTGGTTTTCTGTGTCCACTCCAATCACGTTGCTAATGGAGAGGTGGGTTAGCATCTGTGACAGTGGGAAACCAGATCTCCACTCCCCCCAGAGTGTGTGTCTCTTGCAGATAAACAGTTGGCAGGTTTCCCCTTTCCCGGTGAATGTACAGCACACACACACATACACACCCCCACACACATCAGGAGATACACACTTGAGGGGGAAATGCAAGCTGGACAGGGTTAATACACTCCATTAAGCTCTATTACCCTAAATGACTTGGGCAAATGAATGAGGACTCATATTGCATCACAACTGTTTGTGCATGTGCACGCACTCGCACACATATCATGTGTAATTACACTGTGAAGATATGTGACCCATGAGTCATATCTCATTATCCACAAAGTGAAAGATAGCAGAGGGAGGGGGGGTGTAATGTGTTACTACTGTACACTGGCACAATCCATGTCTTCTGAGATCATTTCAATCTTTCCCTCATACAAAGCAACAGAAAGTAGTACTTAGAAGTGTTTAAATGCTAAAGTAGGAGGTTAAAAACTACTCCAAAGCGCAGATGGGGAGATTAAAGGAAATAGCTCAAGATGACTGCTGATGGTGCATTGCCTCTGCACTCCAAAGTTCTATTTTTATATAGTTGAATGTTGTTAACAGTTGTACACATGTCATAGGGAACAAAATAAATGTGGGGAAGGAGGTGCTCTTATCATGGGACAATAAAGTCAATTTTTTGGGTTTCTATTTGTAGCAGGTAAATAACCCTTCACATCTCCCTTTATTTTATTTTATTTAGTTTTTTTGTCCTGTTTTGCCATTATAGCTGTGGGAATAGATATCAATTAGCTAGATGATAGTCCAACAGATTTGATTTCACAAGCAGACATTTATGGCTGTTGTCATAAGGTTCTGCTTGGTACATGTATGTGAAACGTTACTGAAAATTATTTAGGTAGCAAAATGATATACAATGGACACAAAGATGGAAAGGGAGGTGAGAAAGAAAAAGGGGATACAAACTAAGGCAACCTATTGTCATTATCAGTGCGTATGAAATCGTACGAAAAGTTATGCACCGTAATTTCGTACGTTTTGGACGTTTTTTTCGTCGTATGCGCATGCGCTTCTGACGCACCATTCACGAATATAGAATATAAATTAACATTTAGCCCTAACCCTGACCCTAACCCTAAGATATAAAACAGCAAGCAACGTAGTTAGAGACAAGAATAAGTGATGATTGCACTGTTTTTCCCATTTTTACGTCCGTCCGCGGATCTGGTTTTTTGCCAGCGCATGCGCACTGATGTGGAAATACGGTGCATAACTTTTCGTACGATTTCATACGCACTGATAATGAGAATATGTTGACTAAGGGGAGAGAGATAGAGATACAGACAGGAAAGAGTGCACGAAATGAGAGAAAATAACACAACACAGCAAAAATAGACAACACAGAAGATACATGGTAATTTCTAGATGTCTGCTTCCACACCTGTATGAGAAAAGTGGGACATAGAGAACATAACGGCAAACAGAAGAGACAACCAAAATGATAATCCAAAAAAAAGGCTACAAAAGCAGTGAATATCTCTTAGATATCCATGTCTGTGGAAGGCAAAACCTGTGGTGATTATGCAATATCATTTAGGGTAGTATATATCTGATACTGTAGCTTACTGTAGTATTTAGTTTTAGTGTGTATCCTTGAACACCTGGAACCAAACTCCCATGGTATGCATGCATGGGTATGCTCGTGTATAATGAGTTAAAACGCTTCTTCAGAAGGAAATAATGTTTAATAGCAGGTGTGGGTGACCTCAGACTCCCCCTACAAGGCCCAGGGTTGATAAAGAGGCAATGCTAACCTCAGACATCCAAAGGCACCCAGATCACTGGGATGCAAGGTGGACAGATATAGAGATGACCATGCCCACCAGAGAAGGGTAGAAGAGAGCAGCTGGAGTCTGAACCTGAAGTCGGGTCCCTTAGGGACCTGGGATCAGGCACCACCAAAAGGAGAGCAGCAGTGTAGCCTAGGACTAGTCCCAAGCACAACCCAATTCCCCCTGGACAAAGAAGCCTCAAATGGTCCACAGTGTCCTGTGTACTACATGTGCCCTTGGATAATTGCAGACAATTAGAGGCTCAGAAGGAACACTGGTGTGTAGCTGCTACCACATCTACCAAGTGGGTCATGATCTCCATACTGAAATGGTCAAGGCCAATTCCAACACAACAATTATTGTACTGTTCGTTTGCACAATAAAAAAAGAGAAGAGGTCTAAGATGTTTCCATAGGGAGAAAGAAGAGGAAAGGTAAGAGTTTGGGGTCGATGGTAGAGGCTTTGAATGGTTAACAAAGAGATGAAAAGAGCTGTAGTGAATATTTTCTTCCAGATAAGACCTTGGACATAGGGTGACTTACAAGAGGGTAGCTAGGTGGATTATATCATCTGTAGACAATGAAGTCTGAGAGATCCCAGTGATTCGGCAATTGTAGGTGGGGGTGTTTCCAGTCAGCAAAGGATTGTAATGTGTAAAATGACTCAAATGGAGAGAAAATGTATGGATAACGTAGTCAGAGCAAAGAGCAAAATTGTAAAAGATTAAAAAGGAAGAAAGTTTTGTGGTTTTTATGGAGTAGTTGAGACAGGTTCTGGGGTGCCAGGAAGTGCTTTTGGATGACTTGACATCCACAGTTAATGCTATCGGGAAGTCATGTGTATTTGGTATGTCTTTTGAAAAGAAAGGTCATAAAGGGCCTTGATGGTAGAATAAGTAAGCACAGGAGTAGATATGGAGAAATAAATCAGCAAAAAGAGGAAGTAGAATGAGGACTGAAGAGATTCACCATGAGTACAAGGAGATGTGGAGTTAAGTAACAGAAGAGGTACTCAAGATAAGGTCAAACAAATGGCAAACTTATGAAATTAAGTTAACTGAAATGATAAAGGCTAGAAAAAATATATTATAGAAAATTGTTAAATGAGAACAAAAACAATATAATAGGACTCTGGAACATAAGTAGGCTGACTTCAGGACCTGGTTCAGCACAGGTTATGCACAAATCTAGTAAACAATTACTACCACTCAATGTCCAAAATCGTTTCAGTCATAGAGATGAAGGCTATCATTTACAAAGGTCCTTGAAATTTAGAATTCTCTAGGTGAAAACCAATTGGAAGAGTCTATGTGTGTCTGTATGTGGCGTAAAACTGTGGAACAGCCTTTAGGATGAACATAAGCCTCCAAACATACCCATGTTTAAATCCTCATACAAAAATATGTTACTTCACATGTATGGAAATTGAGGCTGATGAATATTTATCATCAATTATAGTGATAATTGTTGTCATTATTGTTCGCTTTCTTCATAATAAAACCATTTATATGTCAAGAGACCCAAAATGTAGGACTCAGTATTCAGGCAAGACAGACAGTGAGAAGTTTCAAAATTGTTTTTAACAAAAACAAATAGAACGGAACGCGGAGAAGTGGATCTACGGCTATGTAGCGGCTGCGGGGGGAGGCGGGGCACAACCCATCACTGGCACTCTGGTTGAGGGAGAAACTAAGGTAAGTGACCAAGATAATCTGATAGATGATGATTATCTGTGGGAGTCACTTATTTGGTTTAACAGTTGAGTCCATCCTCTTGGGTAAGGAAGGATCCAGCCAAGTTCTGAGGTCCAGGAGTATGCAGCCCGGGAAAGGGCTCCAATCTGAACAGGAACAGACAGATCCAGGGTTCCAGGAATCCACAGAGCGTTCAGGCAGGTTATGGGTTCCATGAACCCTGCAGCGAGCTCAGGCAGACACGCTCAGACGCAAACAAGCAGATTCAGTAGAGAGGCAGAGACAAGACAGGGTATAAGGAGAACTCCGGAACTTTACACTGACTCCCTCCTCTGAGCCAAAATGGGAACAGGGCCTGCATAGTGGAGAAAAACCAGGACACAATCAGGAAACACCAAACGACGACAAAAACCCTGTTTAAAGCCCGGTGTACACTGTGCAATTTTCGTGGTGATTTTCCAGTCATGCAAGTATTTTTTGATCGGGCCGACTTTCAGCCTGATCGTGCATTGTGAGTCGTGTACAGTACAGGGATTATGAGGGGCGATCAGCCTCTCATCACCACCTCCTGATCCTAAATCATGGGTTCGGGAGAAAATCAAACATGTTTGATTTTCTCCCGACCATCGTGGGACAATCGCTCAGGGCGCATGCGCAATGAACGATTTTTCTTTTTATTCCGTAAACACAGCAGCATGGCAGGGGTGCAATGATCGAAATGCAGCCACGCCTGCTCGGCCATGTCCTTTTTCCAAATACGTCGTCGCCCTTTGTTTCTAGGACTTTCAGCACAAAATTGCACAACTTGCCAAGGCAGCGTGGTTCACTATATTGAGCTTAATTTCCCCCTTCTATTTGTTTGGCTTTCGGATAGAGAGCTAAAGAGCAGCTGCATCTCACTGCTACAGGTTGGTGAGGCAGCTAGAAAGAGATAGGTGGGATTTTAAAATTAAGGTGTTTAAGTATTGAGATGAAAATGTTCAAACCGGTTCAAAACATGTCGGGATACATTAAAGAGTTGATAAATGAGGACAGAACAAGCAGCCCAAGAACAAGCCATTGTGGATCAGGAAGTAGCAAAGATTAGTATGGCTGATCTAAGGAGGTCTTTGAAATGGATGAACAGTTATATGCAGTTGGTGCCGTTGATCTACCTGTGGAGGTTTAGAAGAGACAATAGTGGAATGTTCAAATAGGCTATTTAATGAGATTCTAGAGAGTGAGGGGATGGAATCGAATGGATCCCAAGAGAAGTACTACAGATACAGGTTTTGCTTTGATGATGTCAATAGAGAATTACAGAAAGGGTAGGAGGGAACTCTCTGATCTTGTTCAAGTGAAAGTCTATGACAGGTCTCAGAGAGAGGAATGATGGTTTTATATATGGTCTTCAAGAACAAGTATCTTAAATAGATGCAGAACATAAATGAAATCTGTTAGTAAGTGATGAGGTGTGCTATAGGATTGACAGAGGAGTTTAAGGTGAAAGAGGTCTGTATCCTTGATGCAGACCCCTGATCATCTTGTTTGTTGTACTAATGAACAGGTTCACAGATGAGATTAGACAGAAATCTCCAAGGGCTATAATGTTTGCATATGAGATTGTGATCTTTAGAGAGAGCAGGGAAAGGGTTGAGGGAAATCTAGAAATATATATTTTTTTCCCTGCAAAGGAGAGAAATTTAGGCCTAGCAAGACAAGACACATGTATTAAACTAGCTAAGGTGAAGCCATTAGGCTAGAGAAAACAGAAAAAACCCAGAGGTGGGTTTTTAGTATTTAGGATGGAGTGTCAGGAGTAGTGAGGGTGTAAAAAAATAAGAAGGAACATGCCCAAGCAGGTTAGAACTGTTGGAGAACAGTGTCAAATGTGCTGTTTGATTAGATTATCAGGTAAAATGAACTAAAAGGTTTAAAAGACATTACTAAGGTTTAGATACAGGGATTCTGAACAAGAGACAAGAGGTAGAGCTAGAGGTAATAGAGATAAAAGTCTGATGGGAATAGGAAGAATAAGAAGTTTGGGACAGCTCATTTTCATATTGCAGACAAAGCCAGGATGGTGAGTACTTCGGAAGAAGGTTGGAACTTCCTAGCAGGGGGCATAGAAGACGACCAAAGAGAGGATTTATGGCTGAAGTGAAGGTAGCTTTTGTAAGAGTAGACGATACAGAAAATAGAGCTAGATGGAGACAGATGACTTAATGTGATGATCCCTGAAACAAGAAAGTACTGCTAGATTGGTATTTCTGTTATTCTTTTGCTTGTGCTAATCTCTATCTTTTTAAATCCCACGTCAGTAATGGTAGATTTCCACTCACATGAAGCTCAATTCTGGTGGAAGTTTAATTTCTTTCCAAGGGGAGTTTTTCATTTTTTCTTCTGCAATATGGATGCTCAGTATAAAGGATAGGTCCAAATCGTTTTGTTGTGTAAATGAGGTCAATAATTTAAACCGAACATCATTTTTCTATTTTGAGAGCAGTGTACTTCCATTGCACTACCAGCAACTATTTGCATTAACAATTGGAAGAAACTGGCTTTGGCAAATTAAGATTTTAACAAAGGCTTAACAGTTCCTCCACCGTATAAACTATGGTTTAGTAAACTCTTTGTAAGCATTTTTCCTACCCTACAGACATTTTAAAAACCCAGACCTTAAAAAAAAAGGAGAGATTGCCATGCATTAATTATCTGCAGCTCTCCTGCCCGGCATTAACACACCCATATTTCTGAATGGGTTCTGAACAAAGAGGCAGCGAGTTCATTGCCCCCTCAGGATTCTCGCAGCATCACACGAAGCTATGTTGCCTTGCTAGAAAAAAAACTGTGGATAAACACTGCTTCAAAATGGCTGAAAGGATCCAGCGATGCGAACACCCAAACACAAACCCTCCCTCCATCCCAAGCTGTCTCTTCCCTCAGATTATTGCCATGAATAGGCACACAAAAGAAAAGAGTGACCACTCCCCTCTTTCATAGCATTTGTTATGTGTATGTTCCCCGTATATTAAATTTGTCTTCTTTAAAGTAAAATGACCATGTTTGCTATCTGTCTGTATGCTACTAGCAGCTGCAACAAGACAATAAACGGAGGCTAAGCAGCAGCAATCGGTAAAGTCTACATTGTGGAGCTTGTTGAATTACCCATGAGTTTTGATACTTTGCCTTTGTGCGAATGGCTAATTCCACTAATCCCTATGGAAGAACAGTGAATAGCATAAATTCCCTATGATATCTTCTTCAGACTAAACATTTGCTCACTTACGTATACACAGAGTACAAAAAATGATTCTGTTCCCAACAATACGACGGATTTAACCCCATGCCCCGCTTATCCTGCAGTCACATGCTTTAGCCTCATTGCATCGTGGAAGTACATTTCCATTTCAAATTACGGCTTAGCTGTGAGTACTCCCATGGATCCAACATGGATTTCTTGAACGTAGGCCTTAAGAATGGGTTTCAATGGTTAATAACTGTTCCAATGGACATGAATAAATACAGTCATAAAACTTTGCCTTGAAACTGTCAAGCAATTTTTTTTTCTCACACACTTGGTCAGTTTTACTACAGCCGGTGAAACACTGACCCATCTTCTCGCGCTCACTGAATGTTTTTTTTCACACCTGAGCTACCTCTTTCATCTTTCTTAGCTTCTTGTCTCATTGTCTCTCGTTTTTTTCCACCAGCCTCACCCACATCTCTTTCAGTCCGACTGGACCTCTCAGTGGGGCTATAGAGTCCTAACTTGTCTACATTTACCCCCTGAGTGGGCCGGCCGGTAGGCCGCCAAGAAGGGAGTCCCTCCTTTTAGTGCCTTTCCATTCTCCCCGAGTCAGCCTACCCTCTCTGTTTTCACGACCTCCGACCCCAGGCCATGGCAACATTGGCAGGAATGTCAGGAGTGATTGGCAGGATAAAGAGTGCAGGCTTCTCTCTTGCAAAAGTGGATTTGAGGCACTTTGAGGGGTGAACAATGGCAGAATTGGGCTAGATTGGATCACTGATGAGCTGATGACTGTCAAAAGAGCACGTCGTCTTTACATAAGCCGGATTATCTCTGCGTGGCAGAGGAGCAGAGAAGAGGAGGCAAGCAAGTCACTGCGGTCACAGGTGCTGTGTGATAGTGGGAGACAGGCAGGGAGCTTACCCCAATGAAGAGTACCTCGAAAGGGGGAAAAAAGACGCACACGACGACCAGGCTATAGGGCTTGGACCTTTCTCATCCACTGGGGGCCCTTAACAAATCTATTCATGGGACAGCGGGCCCTTACACATGTGGGCATGACCGCAAGAGAATAGTTTGAGGGTGAGGATGTGAGGGGGGATGGCACATTGAAGCAATTATTGTTCAGTCTCTAAGCATCCCAGCAAGACAAGAACAGGAGGTGCGAAAACTAGAGGAGTACATATCGTTGGTGAGACGCTATAAGAAAGGACCACTGGGATAATCTTTAACAAGGATTAGAGCCCATCAAAGAGCCCACCATACAATGCTAAAATAGCAAAGGAGACACTGCTCACACTGAGAGTTTAAGAGGTGAATACGCTTCTAAAATATATACTATATAAAGAACGTCACCAGAGTGGCAATGTTTCATGAAGCTACACCAATAGTGGTTTTATGTCTTAAAAAATTGCTTGCATTATTAAAAAAAGAAGTGTGCTTCCAAACTGTACAAAATGGGACAGACAACCTGGAGTTTACCTACACTTAACACGTGCCCAACCATCACATATATTTCAGGAATTTCAAGATTTCTATGAACAGTTATTTATGCCGGATGGGAAAAAAACAACAAAACAAACAAAAACAAATTAGTAATCTTTAAGACTAAGAACTAAGTGCATGGGATTAAAGTTGTCATGTATTTTTAGGTAATCCACACCGGATTTAGCATGAAACCATCTTGGGAAGCTGCAGAAAAGCTAGTCATCTTTTGTAGCCATAAATAAGAATTTGGTAGCTATCAGAGTGGAAATGTCACCAAGCATTCCTTCAGAAAGACATAGATCAACTAAACTAGCATTGAACTGGCTTATTTAATTGATTTTCCTCTTTGTTAGATATCCTAACCTCTTTGGACAGTGGAGCGTTATTGCTGGCACAGAAACAGCCCTGCAACATGATGTTACAATGAGCATGCTGGGTTGCAGTACAGTGTTCTTAGTTTTGAATGCATCAACTTGACTCATCCAAAAGAATCCTTTCTGTTATTGTTTCTATATACTGTAGCTCAGTCATTGCCCAGTGTATTCATTTATAGTAATTAAAAACCTTTATTAATTTTGAAATATAGTGGATAGCAATACAAATCGGCTGTAAAGATGTTACTTACTTGAGACATAGCTGTATATATATATATATATATATATATATATATATATATATATATATATATATATATATATATATAGTCCAGCCTATAATGCTTGAATATATTTAGACATTTTCAAATTCTCTTCCTCTGTCTCAAGAAATTTCAGTAAAAGTTTATTTTTCCTCTACTGTATGAGTTGTTCCTAGTTCTATACTAGTCAGTGTTTGATCCTTTATTTCTGGCTTTCTATGAAGTTTCAGAAGAAGATGCAAAATGTAATATCTTTGCAGACGTTTATAGTAACACAAGCCAGGAATGAAAATCATTGATTTTTTCCCCCCTTCTTTTTAATTTGCTCTCTTTTATAACAAAACATATTTTGGACCCTCTGCGAAACTGATTAAAAAGCTGTTTGAAGTCATTTTGTCAGCTCCATCATGCAAAGTTTCCAACTTTGAAATAATACCATATTGTTTGGGCACATGCGAAGATCGGCCATGCCGTCTGGCTCTGACGAAGTGCAGAAGAAGGGAAGCGTGTGCAAAGGCCTAATAACTTCCTCAACGCCGCTCATGGCAGTCTGTCAGAGTTGGCAGAAGAAGTGAAAATGGCCTCAAGTGTCTGGCGTCTTTCCATAATGCTCTCACATCAATGAAAACTCTCCTCATCATCATCATCATCTCTCTTTTCCTAATTTTCTCTATTTAGATTCCCAGTTTATCCCACAAACTGCGAACAGATAGACAGAATAAATTATAGAGTTTCAGAGGCATTTTGCGCATACTTAGCATACTTGAAAACTTGAAGTAAATTGAAGTATTCAGCATCAGTGTATCTAACTGGGAATTTCTGTGTAATCCCAACACAAAGTAGTGCATAACTGTAAGATGAAAGGGAAAGAATGTGCTCATTTCTTCTTTTTTTTACAAATAAAAACTTGAACAGTTTGGTATAGATTTGCATTTAGCAGAGGTGTCAAGTAATGAAGTATAAATACTTTGTTACCTTACTTAAGTAGAAATTTTGGCTATGTATACTTTACTCGAATAATAATTTTTTAAACGTTTTACTTCTACTCAATTTTTTTGCAATCTCTACTTACTACTCTTAACATTTTAAAAATAGACTACTTAGTTTTGTTCCATTTAACCTCATTTTCGTTATGGCATGTTGGTATAAAAAAAAAATAAAAACCATCAATATTATTAGTTTCATCCAGACACTCATTTCTTTGGGGTTGGACTCTGTGAAGCACCAACTTGTTCACCACATAACAATATAAATAGTTTTTCAACATGATGCAAAGTTAAAAATGACCCTGTTACCATCAGTTATAAAGCTAAGAAAATTAAGTATAAGGTATAGGTCTCTTATAGTTAGAGGGGCTCAGGTTATCCTGAGCCACTTCTATACTGCAGTTATGCTGCTATAGACTTAGACTTCTGGAGGACATAAGGACCACTTTTTCATCATTCTGCTTCTATCTCTAATCTCCCACTCTGCAGAATCTGTTAGTTCAATCTCTAACGTTAGGCTCTCTCTAGTTTTTCCCTTAGTAGCTTGGCCTCGTCTGTTTGGCTGTGACGCCATCCTGGAGAGAAATATCAGCTGTGCTGCTGCCATCCTGTTTTTCTGACTGTGACTGGCTGCATGTGCTCTTTTCATCCTCTGACGTGGGAGCTGACTCGGAGCTCGTCTGCCTGGCTGTGTGTTTCCTGGACGGGGCCGCCTTTTACAGTTGCTTTTTGTATCTCTGTTTCTGTCTCCTTGAATCCCAGTCGGCCTCTGCAGATTGCCGCTCACACTTAGTCTGGTTCTGCTGGAGGTTTCCTCCCGTTAAAAGGGAGTTTTTCCTTTCCACTGTCGCTACAAGCATGCTTAGTGTGAGGGATTGCCTTTGAGTCAATGAGTCAATGCAATCAACTGGTTAGATAGAAAACTTTGAATCAGGCAGACTGTATAATCTGGTGAACTGTAAAGTGCCTTGAGATGACAGGTGTTGTGAATTGGCTCTATATAAATAAACTGAATTGAAATTGAATTGAAAGTTGTCCTCCAGAATTGTAGAAAAATGTTCCTTTAATAGGGATGTGCAGTAACCAGTATAAGGTTTAAACCTTCTGCCCTTAACAATTTTTCCTGCATTACTTTTACTTTTATGCTTTAAGTAGTTTTATAAATGCGCTTTTACTTGAGTTGATACTCTAACTTCTACAAAAGAGTTTTAAACAGTAGGATTTATAATTATATATACTACTTGAGTAATAAGCATTTCTTACTCCAAACTTTTGACACCTCTGATATTTAGTCACCCCACTCTCAAAACTGAAGAAGTAATACACAGAAAACAACTTCTTATTGAACAGTTTACATTTATGTGACTTCCAGCTGTTCTGTTAAGACCTCAGTTCATTAGGTAACAAGCAGCAAAAATAAAAAGGTTGATTGCAAGTCCCATTTGTCATCAGCCTTAAGCCATGCAGAGGACATGTCAAACATGTAGTGGCAGCATTATGCTGTGGGAAATGCTGTTATTTAGCAATTCCACATGGCCTTCTAGAAGGAGGAAAAAACTTGACTTATTTGGAAGTTTGACCTCCATTCTGATCAAGGGTGAGTTGCAACTGCTCCACCATTCAGCAGAAGGATAACTTTAGAGCAGAATTTAAATGAAAGCATTGCCATAATCCTAAACTGGCCCAAAGTCAAACCCTCAACACGATGATAATCTCTGGCATCGTTTGCAAATTGTAGATGCTCTGCATTAAATCTGACTGAACTGGAGTTATTTTACAAAAGGAATGAGTAGAGTGTTTTAATCGTTAGGTGTGCAAAGGTCTGTTGGGACATAAACCCAAAACACATTATATAAATTCCTGATATGTAGAAAAGTCAAAAAGTTATGATTAGATTTCCAAGAAAACTCTGATGTGCTTTTGGGAATATAAGAGTCTAAAAGCTAAAAACTGATTATGTTGGATATAAAGCAGAGATTTTAAAAGCAGGAAAGGTTGATAAATTGATTGTTCAGCACTTCAAAAGAGGAGATTTAATAAAAGCTATAACTGTTCTGCAGACTTCAGGCTTAGGAGGAGATGATTACTTCTGCCCTGATTAGTCAGGTGGCAGCACAGAGGCATCTTTTCAAGGTCCAGAATCCCTATTGGTGCTTCTTCATCTCTGTTGAGGTTTATCTCTGTATCTGAATTTACCCATGCATTTATAATCATCAGAGCAAACACTCCGCTAGCACCTATATTTTAGTCACCAGCTACTGATATTAAATTATCTGAAGAGTTAAACAAGGAGCCCTAATCCTTAGTGGCAATATAATAATATAATCCTTAAACTTTTTCTTTTATTCATACACATCCTTAAATTTCTGCGTAGAACAATTCACAGGGTTAGTGAACATAAACACCAGAGCTAGTTGTCTATCAACTGTGGCCTGTCACAATACAAGCTTAACCTAAGAGCTGCAGAGGGTGATGTGTTTCTAAACCAGGCACAGGGGGCCACATCTTTGAGAAACACTTGCCATTAGCAGCCTCGCGACCCCCCACCAACCGGGCCCTTTCACTCTGAGCCTCCTCTCCTCAAGCCTTTGACCATCACAAGGAAGCCACACAAACCCCAACCCACCCAGCCCCTCCCCTCCTATCCACCTCCCCTTGAGTTGTCGCCCCCATACTGGCTGCTGGCCTTTTCCTGGTTGTCTGATCCATATTTCAGAGGCAGCAGCAGTGACACCAAGGGGGTATAATCCAACATTAAAGAACTGCAGGCCTGGGCTGTGAGCACACAGACACCGGTTCACAAGGTCTTGTAAATCTTCAATTTTGATTTCCGCAGTGTCTGCAGTCACGTCCAAGGTGTTGGGCTGAGGATTTTGTGTGGAGGGAAGGAGTTAGAGACGTCTTCTGTACAAAAAGGCTGACAGTGGGTCAGTTCAGCAGGAAAGAGGATCACGATGAGTGAGACAGCCAAAAGCGTCCATTTCACGGTGAATAAGAGAGAGGTAAAAAGAATGAAATTAATAAAAGAATGTAAAAAATATTTATATCAACATTTTAAAGCTATAAGATGTTACAATCTAAAAAAACAACCCACCTCCTGACATTAGCATTGAAATTTAACCAGTAGATTTGGTCCCAATCAGATGATGAGTTATTTAATACCTTTTTCAGTGGTTCAAATCTTTTTCACACAGACAAAAAAACTCCAGGCAAACTAAAACATGGCAGTGCAAAAAGGCATAATTGCTCAAATGCGCCTGAGGTAGGATGAGCAAATTTAAATACAGAGAGAAAACGCTGTGCTCTGAGCCAGTAGAAAATATTGTACAAAAAAGATTGGATAAGTATACTAAAAAGGTTTAGAGAGCTTTGTTTTGTAAAAGAGGCACCGCCTTTGTTTATTCTACTGCATCCACAACTCAACGCATTTATGACTGCTAAAAGCTGTTAGGATCAAGCTTGAAACGTTGACATGTTGGTTATTTTTTATGTGATCCATGCCAAGTAATGAAACTCACAATGGTATCTTAATAAGGTGTTCCGGTTCGCACCTTAGTGAGAGTGATGTTTACATCTAAGCAAATAATCTGTAACAAGGTGGGAATCGAGCCACATGGTAAAAAGGCCAGTGTGAACACACCCTTAACGTTCTTGTGATAAGATGTTTAAGAAAGTGCTGGAGAGGTCAGTGTTTTCTCTGGTTTTTCAGTGCATTTAGCAGCCATGTGCTTCATCACCTGTTGCTGCCCATTGTCAGTCAGCAGACTCAAACAAAGCCACCTTTCCTTTACAGCAAAGGACACATCTTGAATTTTTCCAAGTAATAATGCCTGTACTTACATAGCACTTTTTCAAGTCAGAGGACTTTACCAAAGTGCTTTACACTACATTCAGTCGTTCAACCCATAACACACTCACACACTGATGGTGGCAAGCTACATTGTAGCCATAGCTGTCCTGGGGTTCACTGACAGAAGCAAGGCTGCCATACACCGGGCCCTCTGACCACCTTCAGTAGGAAATACAGGTGCGGTATCTTGCCCAACGACACAACCACACTGAAAGCCAGAGCCGGGGCTCGAACCAACAGCCCTCTGATTGCAGGGCAAACTCCTGCTCCCACTGTCTCCATATAGTGGCCTTTTCCACGTTGCGAAAAAGATAAATTCCTATGGCATTAAGTTAAATGGAGCGTCAACCTTATTTATGAAAAACAGTTTAAAACAGCTGGAAAACTATAAGCAGCATGCAGAGGTTTTAGAAACACTAGTTTTAAAATTTCATGTCATTAATTTGCAATGATTTGAAGTTCTATTAATGAGTGAAAGCGATGAGAGTAATGCCCCCCCCCCCCCCCCCCCCCCCCCCCGGAAAAAAAGAAGTGTGACATTTGTTCATTTACAGAAGCTAGCAAGAACAACTTCAACAAAGTTCTGTAGAAGTCAAGGGTAGAAAACCGCGGTAGTACTTATAGGTCCTTCCCAATGTAGCAATTCTCAGTGTAGAAACCAAGCCACCTTTAAATTTCTGACCAACTATGCAATCCCAAACAGTAAAAGATTGCAAGCAGAGTAGGATGCTCTATCCATGGTCCTGTATTTATCTCTTAGAACATAAACCATTAAGGTTTGTAAATCTCCCTTTTATTCCAGGTTGTTGGAAATTAAATCCAGTAGCTCAAATAGTATAAATGATTTTTTTTTTTTTACAAATGCAATCCAAAGTAACATAATGGCTGGTAGATGGCAGCTTTTCGTCAGCTGACTGACTGAAGTAGTAAGCATTTGGGGGAAGCATTTTTGGTTGCAAAAAGAAATTGCTTCCTGGGTGTTCTTACAGTTTGTTAGAACACTGCTTATGTTATGTAATGTAACATGTGTATCTAACTGGGAATTTATGAGAAATATCAACACAAAGTACAGCACAGCTGTAAGATGAAAGGAAAATAATGCGCTAATTTCTTTTTTTTAACAAATAAAAACTTGAACAGTTTGGTATAGATTTGCATTTAGCAGAGGTTATGTATGTAATGCTGAGTGCTAAATACAATTCATGAAAATGATTTTAAAAGCACCTTTACAAATTAAGTAGATTATAATAGGTAAATTATACATTTTTGGTAATGGTACTGAATGCAACATAAAAATATCAAAATACATCCACCCAAAGATCTTATGAGAGAAAGTGAAGGCTGTACTGAAATTATCAGATCAAGAGAACCTTGCAACAAAAAAACCCAAAAATTGGAATACGTTCAAAAATTGTTCCCCAAATCTAACTGCATACAAGTCATCGTAATTATATATTTTTTTGTTGAAAAAAGTCTGTTTTGATACAGACTAATTGTGCAGCCATATTAGGCAAAATCTATCAGTAACTATTAAAAAGTCTGAGAAGTCTCCTGCATGGAGGTACATTTCATAACACTGCTGCCTTCAGATATGATGATCATGGGTTTTATCCCAGCCTGAGGTCTTCCTGTTATCAAAAATATTTACATTGGAGTAAACTTTACCAGATTTATCATGATGTTTCATGGCTATTGAAATTACATAGACTCAATTAATACAATCTGAGTAAATTTACCAACTTGGGTAAATTCAAAAGCTTGTTTTTCACAGTGTGAAAAAATAGCATATATAATAAAACATATAATATATAATAAATATATATATGATAGAACTCCGATAAACAGACAACCTTCGAAGGTCTAATTACTTTTGATGCGAGTGGCATCCATCTTAAATGTGGAAGTCGGGCATGATCCTGTTGCATTCCATTTCCAAATTGCAATTCTAACTTTTGGAGACGTTTCTGCTTAAATTTACAGTTTCCAAGTCTGGAATTTGGATTTATGAGGACAAATGGAATACACTATAATTAGGATTTGGCTTGAAATGGGCTTCTAAACAAACCTTGTGTGTAGTTGGACACAATGGTTCCAAGCTGGGTCTCATACAGGTAATGATAAAATACTTTCAGTACGTACAACACACCTGCTACTTATGTGGGTTTACCTTAAAATGTCCTGCATCATGCCTCTATAGGCTAACATTAGGCGACTATTTTATCTTCTATCCATATTTATCTCCCATCCAAAAACACTGATTTTTCAGGTGACTTATCTACCATATATGGTCTAAAATGTAAATATAAAGCAAACATAATGAACCATCTGAATTCAGCTCGTTATAATTGTGTTGCTCTACAGAGAAAAAAATAGTGTAATATTCTGAGCAAAAAGTACTAATATGGAAAATAAATCTGACAAATATTCTGTTTGTTTATGGAATCCCAATAATGAAAAAGATGATATTATTATAACTGCAATAATCAATCATGTAATCTTAGTGCAACAGACCAAATAACTGGATCGTTTCATGTTTTTGGAAAAATATTTGATATTTGGCTAAATTAGGATCATCTGTTAAAGGTGAGAAATCATGTTAGTTTTACTGGTATATAATAACACTGAAAAGGTGGAGAAGTTTTCAATAATAAACGTTTATACTGACATTTATTTAGGTCCCAAAAAATATACTCTTTAAAGACAAATTCATAATGTGTATTTACAAACGTCCGAGTTTTTTTTTTTTTTTCATTCACAACAAAAGGGCTGAGGAAACAAATAGAAAAAGAAGACGTAGCAAAACAAACAAATCTCTGACATCTCTTTCGCATGGAGAAGCTAATACTATAACTGGTCGAGCTTTCAGGGGAAAAAAATAGCCTTCATTTAAATGTCCTCCTTTAAATAAAATTATGATTTTTTTCATCCATTTTCCTTTTTTGTTTCAATAGAAAGTTTTTGCTTCATCTTTTCATAATGTTGTTGTCAGAACTCGCTGCGGCGTCCTTCCATGGTGAGGTCTGAGGAGAAGGAACCAAAACAGATTGGAAATCAGACAAGTTTTTAAACAAAAGAAAAAATATATATCTATATATAAAAAAGAAAAGCTCTTTAAATAGCCTATCTTATTCTTTTCATGCCATTTCACTTTATCTCAGCATATGGAAATTTAATTAATGGATATGTGTCTCAATTGCTGATGCTGCCATCAAATACATTAGCCTCATTCAGAGGGGCAGGGTGGGGATGGGGTGGGGGGGAGTCTTTGAATAAATAGTGGCACATTATTTAAATGACATTAGGTGGTGATAAAGCCGCTGACAGAGCAGGGGTCACAAGCAGGAGGGCTGATATCTTGCTCTGCTGCCTGATGAGGCGTTAAAGTGCTAAATCACATGATTTATGTGCCTCCTGCCCAGCCTGATGTGACACTGTTTACCCCTTTGCTTTGAGCATCATTTAGCAAAAGCCTTACAGAATTAAAGCTGATTGGTGTCATAACGCTTTGGGAAGGATCACCTGTCAGTGATGAGCTGAAAGGGGGACTTGAGGGAATCAGGTCTGCGATCTCTTTCCTCATCTGCAAAAAAAAAATAAGAAACTTAGGCTTCATCTAGAAAAAAGTTAAAGGATAATTATCTATTTTTAACGTTTCATTAAAAAAAATACAATCCTCTTATACATATTTAAATGTAATTGATTTAGGGTGATTTTGTGGGTGTTTTCCTTAATATGTCTTCAATTATTCAATATTATTTTTTTTGCAATGTGTTAGAAAGGTGATGACTAAGAGAAATAGGCAACCATACCATCTCTTTTTGGACTGAAGCTTCCCGATGACTCCAAGTCGCTGTCCTCCTCTGAGCCGGACGTCGCTGCGCCTGCGGCCGCCGCGGGCGCAGGCACCGCTCCGTGCAGCGGCAGGTGTCCGGGCGGCGCGCCGCCCAGCAGAGACCTCATGTTCAAAATAGAGTTGGCGTTCATTAGAGCCGCGTTCGCCCAGTTGTGCAGCTTGCCGATCTGGCACGTGTATATTCCGTGACCCGGCAGCAAGGCCGGGTGGCCGGCGGAGGCCAACGCCGCCTGTTGCGCAAAGGCCGCCGGAGGAGTGGTTTTGTGCGCGCTGTCTGGGGCCGTGGCTGTCTCCGCCAGAGACCAGATTTTGGGTTTGCTCTGCGGTGCTCTCTGGCAGTCGTGTATGCTCGGTGAACGCGCCGCAGCAAGTTTATCTCCAGGCTCCAGCGTCCTGCTGCTCTCCGTGGAGGCCTGCTCCCTGACGGGGAGGCCCGCATCCGCCTCTCCCTTCCCAGAGCCCGGCTCCCCGGATCTCTGCTCCTCCGGCCTCTCGATGTCGACCGTTTCCAAGTCGATCTCTTCCTCCTCCTCTTCGTCATCGCTGCCATTCTTGCCGTGCTCATCCTCGTTGTCGCTGCTGAAGATGCGGCCGTCCCGGTCCTCTGCGCTGCGGCCCCAGGTCACCTTGTTCTCCTTCTTAAGGCGCCTGCGGGCGTTTGCGAACCACGTGGAGACCTGGAAGAATGGTTAAAAAGAAAAAGCCAAATTTTATTCTAAACTTATTATAATTATATAAACAATTATCATAAAACAAAGAATAATATTTGATCCCCCTACTGGCTTGGAAATTACACCCATTGCATACTTATTTTCTTCATCATTACACCTCATACAATTATAATCTTAAACAATCTTAACTCACTTTACCCCACCCCACACACACACACACACACATACACACACACACACAATCAAACAGTCATTAAGCTGCCAACCTGTGTGAGCGTCATCCTTGTAATGATCGCCAGCATGATCTTCTCCCCCTTGGTGGGGTAGGGGTTCTTCTGGTGTTCCTGCAGCCAGGCCTTCAGGGTGCTGGTGGTCTCCCTGGTAGCCGTTTTGGCCCTTGAGGGGTCCCCATATGGGTACTGGCCATACGGATAGAAGCCCTGAGCTGGGTGGACGGGCAGGGAGGCCGCAGGATGGGAGCCCGGGCTGTCCTTCAGCTCATACTGGGAGCCCTGAATAACAGAAAACAACTTGTTGAGCGACTTTTGTACAAGAAAAAAATATTTTAAAAAAGCCTTTTTGAACGGATTGAATCAAAGTTAATTATTTTAATCATATTCAAATGAATTAGTGTGTAATACTTTGGTAACAAATAATATCTGATGATTTTGGGGCTCCACCAATGACAAAAAGTCTTGTGGGTTTATCTCGGTTCTGTTATGAAGGAATATTTTGTAAAAAAATTGTTAGATAATTTATGGGAAAGTTTTAACTTTATTAAATTAGTTTTTCTTTTTTCTTTTTCCAGCATTAACAATAACATCAAACTTCTTAGAGCTGAGTCTCTTAACCTTGAGGATGTCGCTGAATGGTTGACAGGGGAAAAAAGGTTTGTTAAAATAAACATAACAGTATAAATATATCTATTTAGCTGTTTATTTACATTTTAAGGGAAATCCTAATGAACAAAACGTTTTTTAGAGTTCAGCTATGATAGTTTTTTGTTGTGATCAAACATTATTTATTAAAAGGGCTTTTTATAAAAAAAAAAATCTTAAAAAAAATGTAACAAAATGAAATTGCTACCCTAATTATTTGATCAATTTTACTGGTTAAAAAGCAGCAGTCTGTTTTAATTATTGTATTAAATATTGCCCCTTCAATATAAACCTGCACAATCACATATGAACCTGTTTTTGAAGCAGAATCTCTGTTACTGTTACTTCCTTTCAAATTAAAGCCAAAATAAGTTACTTTTGCTGCAATTAAACACATGAGATTTTCTTTTCTACTGTGCGCACTCGTGTTATTATGTTTTAAGTTCCTAGGTGTATTTTTAACGTTTAAATAAGCCAGAAATAAGGCTAAATTGTAAGGTTTTGGAGGGAAAAGGAATCAAAATGACCTTTTTTAGATTAGAAATTAAAATCTAATTAAACATAACTTACTGTATATTTAATAATTGGTTGTAATAACTTTTTTCTTTTAAAAGTTTACTTTATAAATGTGTCAATGGGGGAAAAATAGGAAAAAGAGAGAAACAGCGGTTACCATCTGGGATATGAGGGCGAGGTCCGCGGCTCCGCTGTACGGCAGAAAGGCACTGTAGTTCGGAGCAGCCCACGGGCTTCCGTACATCCCCAGCATAGAACCGACAGCCGCGGCCGTAGCGGAGGCGCTTATCCCGCCCTCCGCGCCTCCATCCCGGGTAGCCGAGGCCGGCCGCTCGCCTCCGTACACCTCATGAGAGGCACTGAGGAACTGGGGGAACCCCAGCTGAGGGAAAGACATGTCCGGGGGAAGAAACCAGAAAAAAAAAAAAAAAAAGTCCGGTGCAGTTAAGAGCTCCACAAAAGTCAATGAAGAAAGCAGGAAAAAAAAGTAGGAATCCTCAAAAAGAAGGAAGAAAAAAATGAGGGAGGGGGGTAGCTGTCTAAAGCTAAAGATACCCCCTTTATTTCACTAAATGCCAGGCGTCTCCTCCTCTCCGCTGCCACAGAGCAGCTAATGTCAGAGCCGCAGTTTGGCACCTTTAGAGCGGAGTGATGCGAGCGTCTGGCCGCGGGAGCTTTTTGCGGGTGTGGAGCTGACGGACTGATTGGCAGCCTACTTAAGCAGCAAGCTCCTCCTACGCCCGGGGCAGGCGATTAGTGCATTGGTTAGCCTAGATCGCGCGTATGTGTGTGAATGTATTGGCGGGGATGTGTTAAGGTGTGTGATTTCATTTCTGCAATGTGTGAGTATGTTCGTGCGCAGGCCTAATTGAATAATAACTATTGTTTCTCTTATTATCATTATGTAGGCACATGTGTTGGTTTGTCTTTGTGTGGAACTAAATATTAAGTGCAGTACAATTTATGTTATTGGTAATTTCTTAGTTTTGGAGAGATATTTTCCATGGGTATAAAGACATTCCTTACAAGTGGATTGGCCCCTGCAGGCATCAGTTCTCTGTGAGGCCCCCAGGGGAAGTGCCAGTCAGAAATCATTGGAGCATCAGGGTTAAGATAAAGAATAAAGGTAATGCTAGAGATGGAAGATGATGGGTGATGGTAGAAGGGTAGGGAGCATGGAAATGATAAACAGGGCCGGCCCAACCTTCTAGGAGACCCTGAACAGCTTATTTCTGGGGGGCAACTTCCAGCTAAACCTATAGGAATTAACCGAAACCTTAGTAGAATATATATTCTTGCAAAAAAAGCATAAATGTTTAACACACACTGTCGTCTTGCTTTATGTATCAAGGATCATGTGTGAACTTACTTAGATTTTTTTTCTTTTCTGTCATTTTAGCAACCCTAACCCATTTTTTCTAACCATCTCCCTATCCTAAACATAACCCAAAACTAACCCTAATCCAATAATAAGGAAGTAAGGACCAGCAAAATTTCCTAATTTTGGTACAAAATTTGTTGAGTCTTGATGCCAAGACTCACACACAAAGATGACCTATTGTTTTTCATTATTTGTTGCATGTTTCATAATATATATTGCATTTATTAATATTATTCTTCCTAGTGTATTTTAGAAAACCTATTTGAGTTATACTAATATCTTCTAATTGTGTTATTTGGTGTTTGTTATTCTGTCAGTTTGTGTTTTGTTTGTCTTTTCTGGACCTTGAGTCTGAAATCAAATATCTTGTAAGATGCCAAACTTATCCAGCGTCCACACGCAAAAGTTTGGATGTCATATAATTTGGTGGTTGGAGTCTTGCATTCATTGCTTATAAAAAATAATTTATTTTAAAGCTTCAGGATGTCCAAATTAGAAGCTGTAAATCGGAAGACTTTGTTAATTGGCAGACTTCTTCATCTTTAAATACTACAGTTTAAATCACAGACTAGAATGAATATAATAAACTGATAACATCTGGTAACCTAGAATTACTTGCACCACTAGAATTTTGCTAGCTGTTATTTCAATAAAAATTACGGAGGCATTTTTTAATTTCTTAAACATTACTGTCCATGCTTAAAGCCATCAGAAATAAAAAGCAATAATTGTTTTTGGTCCTAACATTAAAGAAGTCATGTTTCAGACAGCATTCTAGTGCAGAAACAGGTGGTGGAGGGGCAAATCTTTTAGTCCATATTCACCAAAAAGCAACATGTTTTGTTCTGGCCTATAGTTTTCAGACCTTTAGGATTAAAATTATTGAAAAAAACTTTGAACTTACAGTTATTTATTTGGAATAAGTTAGATAGGATAGATGAAAGTTAATGTTTTATCCAAAATGGAAATAAAGGCATCGCTGCTAACTGTGTGCATGAAGACCTTCAGCTTAAACACCAGAATCATAATTTCCTTGACTAGATTGAATTTTTTTATTTTTTTACGTTTAACCTGTTTTAAAAAAAAAAAATGTCTTATTGTATAAAAAGAAATACATTTAAAACATCACCTGTTTGAATTTTTCTTCATTACATTTTTTACATTTCTCTTTATCTGTCTTGTAATTATAAGCCTTAATAAATACATATTTACAATCTTACTTCTTAACAAAGAAAATTCATAAGAAAATGTAAACTGTAAACAAGGTGCTAAATTACTGTTATTAAAAAAAAGTTTTTCTTTCAAAGTATACTTATACTTCAGTACATCTCTTTAGAAAAACAGGCTTGTGTAGGAAGAAGCTCTTGATGCTACGGGAAAAGTAAAAAGTAACGTTTGACGTTTGAGGGAATCAGAAAAACAGGTTGTTTCCTCATTTAGCTTCAGCTATCACAACAGGCGATCCCCAGTTTGATCCTTTAAAACACACGCTTATTAACAAACACAAACACACACATGCACCCTCGTGTCACACACTCTGTCACACTCACACTTGGGCAGTGCTAATGAGGTCGAGCACCCTGCACCCTGCTCAGAGGCCCCGCGGCCCTCCCGGGCTCCCTCAGAGGTTAGCTGTGTAATTACTCCATCCCCATAAATACAGATTCATCATTTCACACTCTGAGCCTCTGATGAGGTTGGCTGAGCTGAGAGTGAGGGAAAGAGAGAGAGGGAGGGATGAGGGGAGGATGTGTGTCTGTGTGTGCGCTTGTGTGTTTGGGGGGTGATGGAGGGGGGGTAGTTTAATGATTTAATTACAGTGCTTAAAGCCCACTCTGGCTAAGTGATGGTCCGCTCTTCTGTGTCTTCTTCCTCTGTTTCCTCTCCCTCTCCGTCGCTGGCACCTAGAGGGCTTTACTCATGAATCTCAAAGCTGTTTTTTTCCAAAACACACATTATGGCGAGCGCAGCCATCGCTGCTTCTAGATGTGTGTGTGTGAGATAGAGAGGGAAAGACAGAGAAACAGAGAGAGGTAGAGAGGATGTTTAATCTCCATGGCATTTTAAATGGCATTCATGGAGGGCGGCTCAATCCTCATTGCCAAGGTAAATGGAGCCAGGGGACTCTCCATTTCAGCTCAATAAAAGAGCAATGTTAAAGACCCTCACCGTTACCCCCCCCCCCCCCCCACACACACAGATACCCACCCACCCTCCTCCCCCCCCTCTCTCTCTCTCTCTCTCTCTGCTTCCCTGCTCACTTAAAATTAATGTTTTTCTCATGACAGGGGAGGGAAACGAGACATATCCACCATCTAATAGGATAATATAGCCCCCATTCACCACCGTCACCACCACCGCCCCTCCCTCCTCGCTCCCTCCCTGCCTTTGTAGCGGCCTGATTTCCATAGTGTCTCTGTGGAGAGGCAGTTAATGAATTCCTCTGAGCTGGAGAAAGGGGGAGAATGGTTTGGCGGTTTAGAAAAAGAGGCAGGGGTAGGGGGAGGAAAGCTTTGAGCTATGCCATTCAACTTCACAGCCTCGGCCTGTTTGTGCATTCACTGCGTGTGTTTGTGTGCAGGCATGTGTGTGTGTGTCTTTTAACATGAACCTGCTAAGACTACCAAATATTTAGACTGGCCTCAGACCTCTCTCTGTTTTTTTTTTTAAACAGTGACGGTGGATTGAGGGATCTCTGGAGGCAGCTTGACTCTATTTGAATCCAATTCCCTGCTATTAGCCCGGCCCAGACAAAGGAATAACTTACTGCAGATAACCCTTTAAATAAAGTCCCGCAATCCAGTTCCTCCCAGATAATTTGCACTGAGGTAAATTAAGACAACCAAAAATAAATTATAACGCCAGGTCCTCTCCTCTGTGTACCTGGATGAGGTGGTAGGGATGTAATAGTTTTGCAGGGTGTGCTAACTAGAGGTACAGTGTCTAATAAGGTCATTCAAATCTTTCCACATTAAAACCTAAAACTTCAGAGTATTTTATTTGTACCCTGTTCCATCGAACCACTGTGTAGTTTAAGAAAATCTGTTTTTCTGATCCAAAAAGATCTGCAGCCTGTAACAGGTTTTACTTAAGCATTGAACCCTTGGGTTCGTCTTAAGGCATCTTCTCAGCATTTCTAACCAGCCTCCCTGTCCTTAGGAGTTACCATGGAGCCCTATGATGGATGGCTTTGTCGTTGTATGCAGTTGTGCTTTTCCTTTCCCATTTTTGAAATATGCCTTGAAATATTTTTTCATAACCTAATCCTGCTCTAGATTCCTTTGGAACTTTATCCCAAACTCGCCTGCCTTATTCTTGGGCCTCCATGAGATTTTCATAATAAATAAAATGATTATATATATATATATATATATATATATATATATATATATATATATATATATATATATATATATATATATATATATATATATATATATATATATATATATATATATATATATATATATATATATATATATATATATATATATATATATATGTATATATTCTGGATTTCATTTAGCGGTTTTGAAGTAAAGTGGCCTGAGTCCAAGTAGGCGTCACAATTTTTTATTTTATTTTTTATCTCTGATTTAGAAAACAATTAATCCTCTTCATATATTGCACAATACTTTGATTTACTTTGATGAACACATCTGGTACTATGAAAAAGTATTCTTTTCCCAAATACAGCAGTGAATTTTGGTGTTCCTTTTAGTCTTTTTTTTTACTCCTCCATTTTCAAAGTTGCAAGCAAATAAAAAATAAATCAGGGAAAGATAAACTAAGTAGTTCTTTTATGAATCCAAACGCAATAGCTGGTTGGGCCACCTTTGGCAACACAACTGTCACCACCAATGAGTCTCATATAGATGTGGAGAAATTTTGGCCAACTCTTCTTTGTAACATTGCTTTTATTCAACAGAATTTTGAGCTAACTATTAAGCACCAACATCATGTTTCTGTATCTTAAATGAATTTGAGTACAGACATTGACTTGGACATTTCTAAAACCCTGATTATTATTATTAATATGTCTTGTTTTTGGAACTTTTCTGTGGTTCTCCAAGTCTTTTTCTTATTGTTAAATCATGAAAGCTGTTACAAATTAATCAATCCATTAGGGATGCATGGCATACCGACCTTAAAGTCTGTATAATGGCCAAAGTTGGTAATTTTGAGACTTATTGGTCCAATAAGTAAAACTGGGCTGGTATCAATAATGGATCGGGAGGAGCAGGAATTTTTTTTTTTTTTTTTTTTTTTTTGGTCATGTGGCAGTGATAATGATGTAATAAAGAATTGCGGGTGATAATATGAAGCGTTTTTTCATGTATTGGAAGGGTCGTGCTTATATATAGTATATAGTAATCAAGACTGGATGATATGTACGACATATACATTGATATATATATATATATATATATATATATATATATATATATATATATATATATATATATATATATATATATATATATATATATATATACATACACATATGTGTGTGATTGAGGACCAGTTGTTGCAAAGTGAGGACATTTTGCTGGTCCTCACAAGCTTTTTGCTAACGGTTAGGTTTAGGGCTAAGGTTTCAATTGGGTTAGGATTTGTGTGAGGTATGCGTTGGTAATGGTTATGTTAAGGGTAAAGAAAGGGTTGAAAATTAATGAAAATTAATGGGAGTCAATACATGGTCCTAACTACATATAGCAGAACGAATATGTGTGTGTGGTGTGTGAGTGTGTGTGTGTATATATATATATATATATATATATATATATATATATATATATATATATATATATATATATATATATATATATATATATATATATATATATATATATATATATATTTATATACATACATACATATATGTGTGTCAGGCATCAAGGGGTTTAATTGGAAATTAATTAGTGCAGGCTGCTTTCCAGCGTACAATTTGCAAATGAAAATAAGTTTTTTTTCATCTCAAACGCAACACTTTCCAGGCCTCGCACTTAGTTTCCAGGATACATCAGGTTGAAGTAAAGCTAGCAGGAAGCAAGGACAAGCAGCAGGGGGATAAAGAAACACCTATCCTCACCTACTTGACAGCAGAGATAAGCAGTGATGGATTCAGCTTTGACCTGATGTTAAAACAGATGGATCACTCTGATGCATATCAGATAAGCCTGTCAGCCTGAAGTAATGCATCCAGATTTACAACGAAAGATCCTTTAACGCTGAGATCCTTCTCATTCTTTCATTCTGTGGTTTGCTTATTTCTGACATTTCTTAATGGCTTATATCACCTGTTACACCAGAGGCGGCGTGACCTGAAAAAGTTTTTTCACTGTCGGATGGATCCTTTTGGTTGAACATTTTGACCCAGAGGGTAAAAAAAAAAAAACAGGACAAAGAGACCGTCATTAGCAATTAACGGGCGAGCCGGCGTTTGTTTGTTAACAGCTCCTTTAGAAGTCCAGTGGGGCTCATTTACAGTGAATGAGGGCAGATAACAAACCCTGACCTCTAGCAAGCTGGGTCACTCTTCGAATGTTCACCCCGGCTGTGAGACCTAACAGCATTGGCTGTTTTTTTCTGCCGACTTCGACTGAGAACTGCCGTTGAGAGCAGTTCCATCATTCCCCATTGAAAGCATGATAAAAACAAGCAATGTTGAACAAGATTGCAGATTGGAGAGAGAGAGAGAAAAAAATGGTGAAGTCACTCCTCCCTTTCTCCACAGAAAGACTTAGCGGGGGTCTTTTTCTCATGGCCAGGGGATCTGATTGTTTTCTAAACGGATTATTAACTCTTTTGTTACAGTAGGGGTCACTTTAATGCTTCTTAGTCCCCATTAGCATTGCTTTAAAGAGCACACACACACACAAAGATTGCTGTGTTCTAGGATTTGGCGTTTCGTGTCTTTGTTGCTCACGGTGGGAGTGGAATGATACCGTTATAATGCTGTTAAAGACAATACTTCAACTTAAAAGGAGGAGTGCGAAGGATAAGGGGTGTGTGTGTGGGTGTGTGTGTGGCTCATGATGAAAAGGTGCCCTTAGGAAGACCGGTGAGCTTAATGCATTAGTGCTGACTTCAATGCACACCTCAAAGAAAGTGGCATTACGCAGCCCTCTCCAGTAAAAATCTCTAACAAGTCCTTGAATGAGAGAAAGATCAGCTCAGTCTCCAAGAGAGAAAACACTGGATCATCAAATTTGGGGAGTTAGCAAAGGGTCAAAAATGCTGCTATATCATGTTTACCCTTAACTGTATCTTGCACCAGAACAATCGATTCTGAGTTGTTTTTTTTTAATCTAAATTGAAAGGAAAAGTAAGCTGCTCTTGGGAAAAGTTGTGGTTACCGACCAAATGAATCTGTTGCTTACGGTATGGGGACCCCAGAGAGCACCACCCCCTCTTTGAGCTGACGTTCTTGGGGAAGGATTAAGAGGGTATCCCTTACAGGTCTGACCCCAAGCAACCCTTTCCATCAGAGCAAGGGGTCAAAGGTCAGATCAATTGGGTCCCCCACAGCAGTAACTGGACTTAGCCCCCACCTTCAGAACTGCAGATGAAGAGGTTGATGATGAAAGTCTGGGATTATCTTTCTTGTTGCTGAAACTGAAGCTTCCTTTACACGTATATCAAATATATCTTGTGCCACTTATCAGATGATTCTTTTATTTCTTTTCCACTGCGTATCTGATTATGAGTGGTACACTTCATGAAGAGAATGTCCTTCATCACAAATGAGGAACAAAAGGACCCAGTATTTGAGGCGGAAAGACAGTTAGATTTACCAAAATGTTTATTTAAGACGGAACTGCAGATAACAATATCTGTGTCTAAGGCAGAAGCCGGTCAGGATCAGGCAATCAGATACACACAGGAACGTTAGAGAACTCTCACCAAAGGCTCGAATAATCTGGCACTGATGACTGGTTTGAAGGCTGGTTAAATAAAGGCTGGAGCAGGTGGATCAGATGCACGGTAATGAGAACTGGGAAGACATAAGCAGGTGAATGAAATGAGTAATCAGACCAGTCATCAGCGCCAAGATCATGACAGGTTACCAGGCCTTTGCTAAACTTTATGGCATGCTAAAGTGGTAATTTAGTCTTTTTAATTCACAGTATGGTAGATCTCGAGGAACAGACCCCTGATCTAAATGATGTTAAAACTCTTGTCTGAGGATGTGTTTTAGAGTTAATGGGGATAGAAAAACAGTCATTTAACCTAGTTATTTGTGGTTGTGAGCAATTTGAGCAAATAACTTAGAAATGACTGATAACTGCATATTTGTAAATCAAAACATTCAGTGATATTTTAAAAATAAATAAAATAAAATAAAATTTAGTCTGTTCTCATTCTTTCAGCAAAATTATGTCCACTCAGGATCTAATGAACATAGCCGGCTTCACATCTAGATAAAGTTCCTCTTTGGAGCTTATGTATCCATCAAGGCTCCCTTCAGATTTTTTGTTCCACTGTTCCTACCAGAGGTAGGTACTGTAGACTTGCACCGGTCAATTGTCAATGCTGAAGTTGGCTGATATTGATGTGACTGGCCATGACTGGCAATCATCATGAATACAACCAATTTTCAAACACCTCGTGTCCCCTTCTGCAGTTAAGGAACCACAGTTGTAGTGGCGGCAGCTTGCCGGTGCTACCTCAGAAGGATATCCTGAGGAGCAGCACAGTGGCTGGGAAGAAGCTGAGGCTGGCTTGGAAGTTCCTACCAAAAGTTCTTGCGCTGTACGGCTCTGATGCGATCTAGGCAAGGCAAGGCAAGGCAAATTTATTTGTATAGCACAATTCAGTACAAAGACAATGCAAAGTGCTTTACATGATTAAAATACAGGAAGATAAAACAGAATCAAAGCAAGTAAGAAAAAAAAAAAAAAAAAAAAAAATGCAGAAACAAAAAAGAATATTAAAAACAGTTGGGTTAGCATTTGATCAAAAATTTCTCCTTGGGCAGTTGACAATTCCCCAGAACCTTGCCTTTTGTTCTACTACCATAGAACTGCAAAACCTTTCCCATTATCTACAGGTAATTTAACTCTGCCCGATATGCAATTTAACTCATCCCGATACACACCAATCCTATGGTGCCAACCTGGATAACTGGGGATAACTGCTCACATTTCACGTCCATCTTGTGGTTGCTGGTTGGACTCGTCAATCTGGAAGAAGAAGAAGAATTCCCATGTTTGCACATGCACAGTGCGTGAGTTTCAGGTGAATCGGCTTATAGATGTTCTTAGCTCTGCTTCAACAGCAGAATTGGCTCACGAATGCCTCACAAGGGCCGACTGAATTTCAAACATGTTTGATTTTCTCATGACCTTACAAGATTTGTTATTTTGTCTTCACATTACTTGTGTATTTTTTTTTTATCACACGTTACAGGCTAGCAATTACTTAGTACTTCAGTAATCATATTACCTAAAATACAATAAGAGTATTTTTAAAAAAGGTTCCTAAATCTACTACGTTTGTTATCGTAATGTATTTCATCAAGTTGTATCTATTGTGATCATCTTCATTTTATATGTTTCATTTATGAATCTGTAGCAGGGTTAAGAACAAAGAAATCTAACATAAATAGACATGTGTTTATTTTTTATTTATGCACTCCATTCATTTGCTCATTTATTTGGTGTCACCTACTGTACTGTAACTCTGACATGAATTAATCAAACTAAAGGTACATGATTAAACAGATTCATGATTAAGATATTATTGTTATTTGCTTTCCAATGCTAATTTTGTTTTTGTAAGATTTTTTCCACCTATCTATCTTTTCCTCAGCTTTGCTTTTCTAATTATTTGAAGCAAATACAGGCAATATCCTTTTATCCTAGATAATAATTAATTGGTGAAGTAAATTTTTGAGAACAGGGACAGACGGGTTCAGTTTGTCGATCTGTACCCAGAAGTATGAAGTGGAACAGACATATAACACCAGAAAAACAAACAGGAAACAGCTGACTTTATTTAACTCCTTGGAAGGAGATGAAAATCTCTGTTTCTGTTCTTTATTTTTTCTATTTATATGCTTTTACAGAATAAATGATCACAGAACTCTGGGCTACAGAAACGATTCAGGCTACCCTAATAAATTCATCCAGCGTGATCCTATGGAGAAAAATTTTCAGCTCTGTTATTATTGAAGCAACAGGAGGTTTCTTTTTTTTTCTTAACTGCAGCACACCGTGACCACATATGACAGCTATCTTTTAAAGAGCTGATAGTGATGGGTTTGTTAATGTGGACTTACTGTGGTAAAGACAGAAGAATGGTGAGCTAATGTAATGTACGCATGTTAAATTTCTTGCCTTATCAGATCAAAAGCTATTCATAAACATCTGGACTTGCCCAGCATAGTCATGAACAGATGGAAACACTTCACTCATCTGAACAAGAGTGTTAAAAAGTCTTTTAGGTTCCAACAGCTCACGTTTGACGGGTCAAACTAGTCACACCTTTATTGTGAATGCTGATAGAGGAAAACTTAAAGTTAGCTTTTTCAGAAGCGGTGAGATATTTAAAAATAACGTTAAAAAAAGGATGTTTATTTAACTTTTATCATACCACAAAGAGATTTTGTAATTTCCTTTACGAAGAGAAATGTGCCATTTGTCACATGGCATACTTTTCTCTCTGCCTAAGGAGTATTTTGTGAATGTGGAAATAGTTTTTTCTCAATTCAACCTTAGCAGATATTAGAACCGTGAAGTATAATACAGTAATGTTACTTTCTTTAAGCTTCTAGAGCTCTTTTCTAAGATGAAATATACTGGTTTTACACACATTTCCAGCTTTCTGGAAACAACTTCATAATCTTGGTCATACAGGCAAATAAAAATGTTTGGGTTACTGATTAGATGTTAAAGAAAGTCAAATCGGTAAGGTCTTTCATCACGTTCTATTTGCATTAAGATTTATTTTTGTTTTACAGTTGTGCCTCTTTTTACACATCCTGCGTGACGTTGGTTCTATTTTTAAAATATATTTACATTAATAAGGCAGGAAGCCGAAACGAAACGAAACATAATCAGGCAGGAAGACTCAAAGATATACATAGATACTTTTATCTAAAGATATTTATATCATCTAAAAATTGTTGGCAGTTTGAAGATGTACAGAAACTGGAGGTATATAGTCAGCCACAAAACTAATTGGTGATTCTTCGAAAACTAACCCTTACTTTGCATATATGTTAAAGGTAATTTTGTTTATTTGTTAGGGAAAAAAATGAAGCCATATGCATGTTCTGAGATGAAAAAAACTCTAAAAGTTAAATACTTCATGGACTAATATTAAGTAAACAGTGAACTCTTAAAACAGGTCGGCTGGAAAATCTTGGAGGAGGTTGAATAAAGGGTGACTTTGACAGGAAATCAAAGAAAAAATAACACAAAAACAAAATGAAATTTAGTAGCTGTATTTAACTCACTGTTCTGATTCAAAATGAAATCCATTGCATTTGTCTAGAAGAGGTAAAAATATGTTCCATCTGTATGTAATAAAGTCTCAGTATAAATATATGTATAAGAAATACTAACACTGCTCCCAACCTTGAGGACATCATATTGTGAAATACGGTGGTGGCAGCATCATGTTACAGGGATGCTTATTTCAGGAAGAACAGGGGTACTTATGAGAATTAAAGATAAATTGGATGGGACTAAATAAAGAAATTTACTATGCAAGTACAGGGCCGTACTTCCTGCTGAAAAAGTAACAGAGATAAGTGGATGGAACTTTCATGATGGAGACTGAGGTATGCAGGTTATTAGTAGCTTTTACAGTTTGGTTTTTTCATTTCGGTTTGCAACAGTAGGCAAATTATAGTGTTTGAAAATAAAGCTAGGCTGCAACTCGAAAATAATATATTGATCCACTGTAGAGACGGAATGGTAATAAATGCCAAATTCACATTTATGCAGATTCTTGCTCTCTAATATGCACTTTGCGAACCTTATCTGGCGCAGATACAGATGACCGACAAAGGGCCGGATCTATCAAAGGTTTGCGTGTATAAAAACGTGAGCTATTTCACTGCGCACACTAAAAAATGTACAAACTGATCTATCAACAGCGTGCTAAAAGGATTTGGTCTTTAAAACGTGCTAAATAGCGCCTCTCATCCATTTAGTACTTTTTTTGCAATGAATATGCAATATGGGGCGTTTACACGCAAAAGTGCGTCTTGTGGGAGGAGAACATGTAAATATATTAATTTAGCACTCGCAAAGTGATTTATCAAACCTGAAAGCAAATTTGCTAACGGTATCTGACTCTATATTTAACACGTTTCAAAAGAAGGTGCAAATGGTCTGTATGCGTAATTGCGCACACATGGCAGTGGTTATTGTCGCAAGAAGGAGACATCGAAATTAAGCCAGGAGACGCAGAGAACGCATTTTTTCACTCCGTGTGAATATTTTTGGAATGAACGAGGAAACGATCATCAAAACATATCGTTTATCCGAATGGATTTGGAGCCAGCCACAAGGAGGACCCACGCAATACCAGATATCACAAAACTCCTTGCAACATTGCACTTTTTTGCATCTGGGATCTCCCAATCTCGTTTTTCAGAAGTGCTGTCCGACGTTCTAAATGCCATGTCGCCCTGACGCCCTAACGGAGAACCCCGACCTCCCCCCTGAGCCTGTGGAGCAACATGCCAATGCTGCGGGGATGCGTACGTGCAGTCATCTTATCCACAGTCACTTCTTGTGAGCCATTTGGTATGTGCATTTTTCTACAGGCCAATACAACACACCTGTTTTGTTTTTGTTTTTTACTGCAGTGAAGTAGAAATTCAGCCACATACCACCTTAGGGAATAAAGGTTGCCAACGTTTATATATATATATATATATATATATATATATATATATATTTATATATATATTTTTTTTTGGAGGGGGTGGGGGTGTCACTGTAAGATGAAAATTTCTTAATGCACTAGTTTGCACAAACTACAAACTACTTTGCCGCAAACCACAAAACGCGCAAAACCATCATTTAAATAGGGTGTCTCCAACAGTTTTGCACCTGCCACCAGTTACGCAATCGCTGTTGTTAAATCGCCCGCAAACCATGGTTCAGCCCCTTGCGCAAAATTCCAGCTTGCGAGCGCAAATTACTGCACGCAAAATTGGATCTTGATAAATCCAGCCCAAAGTCCAGTAATTTATGATTATATAACTGAACTAGAGTAGTTTTCAGACACCAACTACTGTGCAGCAGAGTACAACTGAAGCTAGACTACCCCTTTAGCCTGCATTCATTTGGTGTGCATTAGATTCCAATTATCTTTCATACTCACCAAAACAGGACCAAATTTAGGTTGATTTAAATTTGGATCAACCTGAAGCTACAGGTTCCAAAACACCCTAAAATGATGTAATTCGTTCATTTGGGCCTTTTAAACCTCATGGACAAGTCAAGCATGAATGAAGGTATAGAGGAAAATCTTGGATCATCTAAAGTGTTAATCATTCTGGTGATATGTTTACGTATGTACACACTTTTAGTCGTATATCTGTGGTGAGCTACGGTTTCAGAAAGTCCTTGAAGCTCACCTTTCTCACCGCAGTTGTTTTGAAAATGACTGAGGGTCATAAGAGAAAAAGTTTCTATGTAGTGTATGAGAAGAAAAGAAAGGTCTCAGAAGAGGGAGATAGATCCCGGAATTCTTTGCGCGGAGAGCTCTCCTCGCAAAGCATTATGGGATTTGCTTTCTCAGCGGCATGCTGTTGCCATAGGCTGTCTTTACCCGACAGCAACGACTAATAACAAAGATGGCGCAGGCACCGCACGGTTAAGGAGGAGTTACTTGACCAACGGGGTGTCAGGGCATCGGAACCTTAGACCCAATATTCAAAGCAGACAGATCGACAATTCTCAAACAAGCCTTTATTTTACACTGTACAGCGTGCGACTGCTCGTCAGCTGGGGTCGATAAACCAGATCCTCTGGTTCTGAGTCCAGTAAGGTGCAAGAGGAAGGAGATGAACCCGAGAGGGAGACTGTCACCTGCTCGAGGCGAGTGCTGCCGCAGAGTTCAGAATGATTTGCAGAGCTGACGCCAGCCTACGCCGAGGAGGTAACACTGTCTGTGAGGGAATATCCACAGCCGATGTCAAAGCAGAAGCAGGTGTACAGACCAGAAGATCAGAGAGGCGAGGAGTTACCGGAAGAGAATCCAAGCCGAGGTCAGAAGCACAGTCCAAGTTCAGTTAACCAGCATAATCCAGGAATCAGTCAGGAATAAGCAATACTGACAGAGCAGACCGGGGCAAAGCAAAACTCAGGTATCCAAAGGCAAAAACAGGTCAGAATCAGAATCACTGAACAAATACAAAGAAAGCTAGAGTTACTCTCACAAAACAGCGTGATTAATCTGGTGCTGATAACAGGCAAACAGGTAGCATAAGTAGCAGCAGGAACCAGGTGGAAAAGATGACCATAATGAGCTGCCGGGCCAATCAGACAGGTGACACGAGTAAATGAAAATGCCAACCATCAGCCGCAAGAACATGACACGGGGAGCAAAGAGCAGTGAACATCTGTCCGAATGTTAACTGAATTCGCTATAACGTCCACTATATAGTCGCCGCTCTATATAGAGATTGAGGGATTTAGGGGTTACGGCGATGTACGGGCACTGTAAGCTTTTATGAGCTATGAGAACAGCAACTTTTAAACAGAGTGTGCACATCAAGAAATGGGATTGTGCATACAGATGTTTAATAGGCATTCCCTCTCAAGAGCAGGTACAGGGTTGTGCATGTGCATTTTATTTTTGAAGTGAAGAGGGTGGGTCTTTTAAAAACTTAGCGAAAATTCTCCATAATACCTTTGAGGTTACTCAGAAGGTTGCTCTATACCAGAATAAGTCCTAAGTAAGTAACATAAACAAGTACCCACACGCATAGAGAGACACATCACCAAAACAACATCAGAGTTTGTAGTATAAGATTAATGGATGTAAGTTTCTGTTATAAAAGCACATTACAGTTTTACAGACCTTTTAAAGCAGAGGAGCACATTACCAGCTTTGGCCACTAAAGCCCACACAGGCGGTTTTCAAAATGTTCCCCTCCTCCACAAAAATATCCAACTCTTCTTGGATAATGTAAACTGATACAATAACTTGCAATAACTGCACAGATTTTTGGCTGGCCATGCATCCTGCTCTTAAGCTCTGTCAACTTCCCTTTAAAACCCTACACTGGTTGGAAGCATCTCCACCCTGGCTTGGAGGTTAAACAACCTTTAAAAAATGTGCTTGCTGAACAAGCGATCATTGTTCATACCTTAAAAGATTTTGTTGTGTTAGTTAAAAACCTTAATTTTGATCATTTGGCAAGAAGGACCTCATAGTTGACAGAGTTTAAAGTTTTCTTCCAGTCAACAATATCTGATTTTATTTATCAAACAAAGCTGAACAGAAAAAACACGCTGGAGTTTCTGTACCCTGAATTTAAAAGAAAAAAAAAAACATTTAAAAAATGTATTATTTCAATGTCATAGTGTACTCCTGTATTAATCCAATAAATCTTAAAACTTTAAATACAAATGGAAGAAAACAACATATTTGTTAGATATTAAAAACATCCTGAGGTTGCTATAGATTAGAATTAGATTGTACAAGATGCAAAACTACAGTTTTAAATAAAGCATATATGACGTTACAAAAAATTTGCACAAAACCACAATTACCACATTACTTTGACTGACGGCAATGTGAGACATTTTATGAAATTTAAAGCCTAAAACAGTCAATGGCAGCAAAATAAACAAACAATTTAAAACACAGTGAGTGTGAGCAAGTACACAATGAAGCCCAACACAAGGCCAGGCTGTCACATATCTGTGCAAAGACTCAATAACCGAGAGGGCTGCACTGCTGCTGTCTGTCAAGCCGTTGAGAAGCAACAGTGGAGGTGGGGAGCAAGAATTCCACACAGCGGCTCCATACGGCTCAGCCAATTAGCAGCTGAGTGGTTTGTTTAAGTCCAAGTGATGATGAGATGTTGTGCTGGGAGGAAGCCTAGTTCATTAAGCCCTCTGTTGTCTCTGGTTTACTCAGCTTGCTTGGCCTTAACAGCCTCTCGGTGCTTGTTTACCAGCCGCAAATATGACGGGCCGTGTGTCTATTTGACTGTCTGTTTGCGTGAACGTGTGTGTTTGTGTGTGAGGAGGTGATGCCTGGAGTTTTATGTGTTGGATGTGGGGGTGATTCTGCAATTTTCATTGCTGTTTCTGCCTGCAGTGTACAGTAAACAAGTAATCAACAAGTTCAACAAGTGATTGAAAATTGAAGGTATTTCTTATCTTAGAAAAGTAGAAAACTTAAGTCAGAGTGTTATGTTTGTTATATATATATATATATATATATATATATATATATATATATATATATATATATATATATATATATATATATATATATATATATATATATATAAATAACAAATGATTTTTTATTTTTTTTTCTTGTTTTTTTTTATTTTTATTTTTTTGAAGGAACCAATGTCTGTTACTAACTGTGCATCACCAAGATAAATATAAATAACTTCACTGAAAGTACTGCTACTGTCTATCTAAATGATCAGTACAGGATATTCTACAGTTCCTTTGAAATGTTAAAACCACAAACCTCCGATTTTTTCTTTAGTATTTCATGAAATAGACCAACAAAAGAAAATTGCTTACAAAACTTACCACAAATGTGGACAGCAAACAAAAAATGGAAAAGGAGAGTCGGAAAGTTTAAGGTTTCAACCACAGCTTCCTGCTGTTGCACTTTGTTCTGGCTCTGAGCAAGGCATTTAACCCCAAACTGACAACTGATTTATGTATCAGTGTATAATCAAATGCATGTCTTTGCATGTGTAAAGAGCTTTAAGTTGTCTGTGTGACCAGGAGAAAAAAAAAACAATATGTAAATTCAGTTCCATTTCACATTTAATTACTGAGTAAGAGTTGTTAGAGGCTGCAAAAAACATGAGAGGTTCACCTTGCTGCAGGACAACCAGCTTTAACAAGTCAGCGAGATGATGCTCTGATTGCAGAAAGAGGCAAAATTCAGTCATGGATTGGTCCAGGTAAAGTATATAATTCATTAACACAAACTCATCCAAATTTCACAGACATACTGTAAAATCTACTGCCCAATCTTCATAGTTATACAGCAGCTCTATAGCATAATATTAGCAATAAAATACCTTTACCGTTTTGAGATCAGAAAATATGACAAGGTTTGAGGGAGTTTAATACAAACCACTGTAAATGCAGGATGGTGTTAGATGTGCTGTTTCCAGGGTTTACTTCAATTCAAACAAGAGGTATTGTCACAGTCTTGGTTTTCCATTTGTTGTCCTCTGCTGCCCTCTTGTGTCCTCTTTCCCTAGCTCTGTTTTCTGCTCTGTCCTCACCTGTTTTCAATCCTCTCGTTAGCCCTCTCTTTGTCTCTGTCCCCTTTAAAAGCCTCCCTCTTCAGTTTCTGTTTGCTGGATCCTCGTCAAACGTCTGTCTGTTTACCTCTTCTCTCCCTGGCTCCTAGAGTTTGGTTTCCCCTGATGTCTCCTTGGTTCTGGTTCGTTGTTATTTTTGATGGATCTTTGATTCCTGCCTCTGTACCTGTAAACTTCATTAAACCCACCAAAATTCACCTCTGCCAACTTGCCTCTGCTTTTGGGTCCTCAACACAACACCAAACCCTGACAGAAGGATCCAGCCAAGATGGACTCAGCAGAAATCCAGGCAAGTGAACTCCTCAGAGCTCCCCATATACCAGAGTCAGACCTCTGGAGCTTCTTTTATGGGGAGAGGGAAGATCTTCTCCCTTTCCTGGCACCTCCATCAGCTCCCCGCCAGCCAGATCCCGGTCCAAGAGCCCTCTGCGGGCGCTCCAAGCCTCCAAGAGCCCTTTGCGGGTGCTCCAAGCCTCCAAGAGTCTGTTCCTGTTCCTGAGCCGCAGTGGGCGGCCCCTTCCGAGCCTGTTCCTGAGCCGCAGTGGGCGGTCCCTTCCGAGCCTGTTCCTGATCCGCAGTGGGCGGTCCCTTCCGAGCCTGTTCCTGAGCCGCAGTGGGCGGTCCCTTCTGAGCCTGTTTCTGAGCCGCAGTCGGCGGCCCCCTCAGAGTCTGTTGCTGAGCCGCAGTCGGCGGCCCCCTCAGAGTCTGTTGCTGGGCCGCAGTCGGCGGCCCTCTCTGAGCCTGTTGCTGAGCCGCTGAAACGGAGGCCCCGTCCTCCTCTGAGCTACCTGCAGCAACGGAGACATCGTCCTCCTCCGAGGTTCCTGCAGCAACGGAGACGTCGTCCTCCTCCGAGGTTCCTGCAGCAACGGAGACGTCGTCCTCCTCCGAGGTTCCTGCAGCATCAGAGACGTCCTCCTCAGAGGTTCCTGCAGAATCGGAGATGTCGTCCTCCTCCGAGGTTCCTGCAGCATCGGAGATGTCGTCCTCCTCCGAGGTTCCTGCAGCAACGGAGACGTCGTCCTCCAGAGGCCCTCCTTCGTTGCCTGACCCACGGCCAGAGACCCTGCCTCGCCTCCAGCCCGGCGGCCGGCCTCCAGAGACTCTTCCTCGTCTGCCTCCAGAGACTTTTTATTGCCCTCGCCCACCCTGGGTGGGTTGTTTTTTGTTTTTTGGACTCTGTTTTGTTTTCGTGCCCTCCTCCCTGGTTCCCCCTCCGCCCACCCTGGGTGGGTTGTTTTTGTTTTTGTTTCTGGACGTTTTAGGGCGTCTGGGATCCGCCCTTAAGTGGGGGGTACTGTCACAGTCTTGGTTTTCCGTTTGTTGTCCTCTGCTGCCCTCTTGTGTCCTCTTTCCCTAGCTCTGTTTTCTGCTCTGTCCTCACCTGTTTTCAATCCTCTCGTTAGCCCTCTCTTTGTCTCTGTCCCCTTTAAAAGCCTCCCTCTTCAGTTCCTGTTTGCTGGATCCTCGTCAAACGTCTGTCTGTTTACCTCGTCTCTCAGAATTCATGCAGATATCTATTAAAGAGACATTTTGTAAGATTTTAAAGATAAATATTTTTTTAATAGCCATTTTATTTGACCCTTTACTCATTTAATGAACAGTCTGACAGTAGTTCAGCGCTGATGCATCTATAGGCCTGTAGCCTATTTTCCCTTCAGGTCAGAGGTTTTGTTTTATACAGATGTGACCTCAAGCAAATGGGTCTAGAAAATCATTGAAACCTTATATTCAAGGTGGATTTTGTGGATCCTCAGAAGTGACTGGCATCCAGCTCAACTCAGACATCAATAGCAAATCCGCGTAACTCCACGTTACATGCCATGGGCAACAGCCTAAATAAAGAGGAGAAGAAGACAGCTTTTATTTGCTTATTTATATCAGGAGATGCACTTCATGTGCTGCCGGGCAATCAAACGAATTGTCTATGGCTATAAATTGGACAAGCAACACCTGGAGAGAGTGCACAGCAATCTCACTCTAGAGGAAAAATGACCTGTTACTACTAAATTTCACCAGAGGTGAAGATGTTTTACCCAGGAGAATTGGGAAGGCTGGTGGCTGAGTCAGTACTTGAGTTAGGGGAGATGGCACCCCCCTTCTTAAAAAAATCCTTAAAAATCATCCCTCATCTTAAATGACCATCACCCCGTACCATCCCCTGTGACATTTTATAACTGAATGTGTAAAATTTCTACTATATACTAACAGTAATGGCAATAATATCGCTCTCTTGACATTTTGTGGGCTACGAGTAGCCTGAGCAAAATAAATAAAATCAAAGAAGTGGCCTACATATGGAACTGATCCCAGTGGGAAATTTGTCCTCTGCATTTGTCCATTACTATGTAGGGGCAGTGATAGCCATGCCAGTCCAGGGACAGAAAGCAGTTCTATTGTAAGGTGACTTGGTCAAGGTCAATGGCCGGTGTACCTGACATGTAACAACCAAACTATGCATATTGCTTTAGATTAACAGACTATATTAATTAGGCTATGTAGGCTTCCAAAAAAAAAAAAAAACTCCACCATCCCCATTCTTTTTTTTTTAACAACTCGACTGCTGGGCTGAGAGTACTGTATGTCTGGGAAGATGCATCGTTGAAGTTATTTCAAAAGCTTGTCAGCAATATCCCTGTTCAGCCAAGTGACAAGGTGAAAACCACTCTGTAATGATGTGGTCCTGTTGATGAGGTATAAACACATTTCCATAGATAGTTCATTGAACAATTATATAAACTACTGTTGTATTTCATTTCATGGAAGGTGACTTTTAGTAGTAAAAAATCTTACCCTTATTTTGTTATGAACAAGAATCATCATCGCATAAACACATTTATATCGTGACTCAGTTGTCGATTGACAAGCACCAAAGTAGTGTAGATTAGTTTTCAATCAACACCTTTGAATTAATTATTGAAAAATATTAATTGATGATAACATTTTCACACATAAAAATGAACTATATAGCCCCTTTGGCTAGTAACGAGTTACTTTCGCTGAGTACTTTTTCGAAGAATTAATTAGTAGCTATAGTTATTTTTTGTAATACAGTGATACAGTTCTGTGGCAGTATCATTAGAAAACTATACCTCTTTAATCCAGTAAATTACCATTTTGGGAATAATTACATGTAGAAATGGTATAATAACACAGTTAAAAGCTCAGTCGGTCTTAGCAGATGGCCGCTCACACTGAGCCTGTTTATGCTGGAGGTTTCTTCCTGTTAAAAGGGAGTTTTCCTCCTCTCCACTGTCACTACAAGCATGCTTACTGTGATGGATTGCCTTTGAGTCAATGACTCGATTCAATCAACTGGTTTTCCTTAGATAGAAAATTTTGAATCAAATTGAATGTATGATCTAGTTGAACTGTAAAGTGCCTCGAGATGACTTGTGTTATGAATTGGCGCTATATAAATAAACTGAATTGAATTGAATTAAAAGTTTCAAAAGGTTGATCATACATGATTTATTTTAATTTAAGCCCACTTCATGTATTAACCTTAGTTATCTTTCTCCACTGCTAAATTTTGTTTGATCGTCTAAGTAATATAAATGTCACAAAAAGGCCAAAAATAGAAGTGACTGGTCAAAAATGTTCTCCTCCGTTGTAACAGTGACCTATAATTAGGGTGCATCCAAGGATCGTCAGGACACATTTTAAAGTGATTATTTACAAATAAATTAACTGGTAATTTGAGCCCTGCTGGTGGAAAGATATCTTTTTACCATCTTCCAAATATTTCAGGTCAACAAAAGAGCAGATAATGCCTCTTTTCATCACTTGGAAAAATATTAGTCTGATAGTGACACTTAAAGAGTTCTTAAACCTCTCCTTCTCCCTTTGTTTTCTCTTTCAACACAAGGCGTCAAGTCAAATAAACTACAGCGTAATGGAAGAAGTTGCTGATCTAATAGGACTAAGGCCCTCTCTAGCCTTACTGATAAAACAGAGTCTGACTCTCTCGCTTTTCTTGCTGCAACTCTTTCCTGCACAGACTGACTTGGTTTGGATCTTCTTCCATGTTTCTCCTTTTCTTTGAAGAGCAGTTTATTCAAAATTTCACAGCTGCCTGCGTCTTTGTTGGGGCGTTAAGTAGGGTCACAGCTTTGTGACAGTCTGTTTGCGTGTGTGTTTGTTTGTGAGAGCAATACCTAAAGCAGCAAGGCAATGGCCGCTGACAGATCACTTCATACACTCAAGACGAGGGCAATTACTACAACCATGACAGATTGCCTCAGCAGAAGTGAGTTTAGGATAAAACCTTTCTTCCCTTCAAATCTCCCTCTGTCCTCCTCTTCCTCCGTTCAATAAGGAAGCTTATGGTTCTCCCAGCTAATGACTTCCTCCTTGCTGTTGCATCATTGTGTGTGTGTGTGTGTGTGTGTGTGTGTGTGTGTGTGTGTGTGTGTGTGTGTGTGTGTGTGTGTGTGTGTGTGTGCAACAGAGAGAAAAAGAGAGCAGGGGGTGACAGTACCATCTGTCTGACTGCTGTAGCCCTTGCCCCTGCCCAGCTGGTGGGCACCGAGTAATGGGAGAGGACTTCCTCATCTCGCCCCCCTGAGACAGTCACCACATTAGTATGCAACACCTACTGTCAGAATGAACCAGAGAGGAGGCAGAGACAGAGAGAGGAGCCTTTTTTTTTCTGGAAACCGGAGCAACTGGAAGTGTCAAGTGATGGGAACTGAATGCTCTGAGTCTTAAAAAATTGGCACATGCAGCACAAACTACTCTGTGTGCATCTGGCTGTGACTGGCAGTTGGAGAAATGTAAATGAGCATACACTAAACAAATGGATTTCTCTGGGAGGCAGAGATGAAATGAGAGGAGTGGAGAAAGAGAGAATATGTGCTGTATGGATAATTCTAGTTACCTTTGGCTGAAATATTGCACCTCAAACATCAAATATTGCATCTTTTTCTGAAAACTTTAAAGGATCTCCAACATTTTCTTTTACTGAGTAAAGTAGCAAAAGGTGACTTTTGTAAAAAAAATAAAAAAATAAATAAAACAACATAAGTGTGTATTTTTATATTTATATTTTTATGCCACAACTATACACTTTACAATGTGCAACAGCATGGTTGGAATCTGCTGCTTAGTGGTTCTAGTGTTTTAAAGCATTTAAACCACATTTCCTTTAGGAAATCGTGGCTTGCGTTTTCTTAAAAACTTTTCAACATGCACTAATGGATTAAACTGTTCCAGTTAAACCGATAACATTGGTTGGGCATGTCATCTATATTTTGGTCAATTTTAACTTATAATATTTACTATTAACAATTAACTATTAGGAAAATATATCTCTAAGAAGACTATTTACAGGTAAAGAGGCACTGAAGTAATATAGTGGAAGTTCAATTAAATATAAAAAAATTACTGAAATAAATGAAATAATATTACAAAATTGTAAAGATAGTGGTTAGAGCAGTGTGCTTGTGCTTGAGAAGGTTGCAAGTTCCCCACAGCCTACACTCTGGCTCCCTGAGCAAGACCCTTGATCCCCACACTGCTCCCAGGGCGCCGCACAATGGCAGCCCACTGCTCCCCAAGGGGATGGCTTAAATGCAGAGGTTAATTTCTCCAGTGTGAGATCATTAAAGTTCAATTATTAAAATCCTTTATTATTATCTAAAACAAAAAAAAAGATTTGTTCTAAATTAAAATGCGTTTTCAAGAGTGAAAAAACATTTAAAATCTATTTTATGTGAACAAGCTCAGCCTGCTAGCTAGTCGTCAGTTGGCAATGTCACTAAATTATAGAGTTCAGTAGTTACCTTTATTTTCACTTCATTATATAAACCTCATCAATGGCCATTATTAGCTTCAGCTAAACATTAGTTTTATTCATAATGCAGCTCATATTAACAGCATCGAGTGAATAGGAAAACTAGGGAACATCTTCAATGAAATTTTAATAAAACAAAAGGCTTGAACAAAAATTGTTACCAAAATAAAACAAAATATATTTAAAGTGTTAAAGTGTCATTTTAAAAAGTTAGTGACGAGTTTAACCTCTGGCCAGAAAGTTGTGCCCTCGCCATTGCCCGCAGTCATTCCAAACTTTAGGTTTACCATTTCGGACAATTAAGGCGGATTAAGATCTTCTAATGGTTCACTTATATTCAGACAACCCAGTTACTACAGCCCTGTAATAAAGTTAAAATTGATAGTAATTAGAACATCACAATTATGTAAACAGTGTTCTACTGACATACCTTGTAAGCAGAAATGTTTTTGTCTTATGTAATATTTAGTTTTCTAAAAGATCTTTTTTGATTTTCAATTGTATTTATTGTAACTGCATGAAATAAGATGGTTGAGATACGTCACTCTTTATCTAATGAATTTAAATGAAAAGATTTCACTGTCTTTCTTGTATTTATTTCCAGATCTTGGAGGGTATATCTGTATTGTGATCATGGTAAAAAAAAGAATAATAATAATATTTCAAATCCTGCTAAGTATTTATAAGTCACAGCAGTGAACATTAAAGTTCCATTTTAGAAAACAAACTTAATCCTGTGAAAGCGATATATTTAGAGATCTCCAACCTGAAGCTTCCACATAAAAATCCAGTAGTTTCTTTAGACATGAAGTCATGTCATGCTTATTTTTCATATTGTATCAGGCAATAACATACAAATTTAAATTCTTTGTTTGTACTTCTTTTAATAGAGAAAAAGGGACATACTCTCGTACTCAGCTGCAGCTTTACAGATACTCCCCCTTCAAAAATCAACTTGGTCATTGGGGAAAACACACTCATCCTGCCAACATCCTCTTCCCCTAGAAGCATCATTACTATCCACATTAACATATCCATTCCTAAAGTAAATATAACGATAATGATGCTGATGATTATGTTTATTTTTAAAAGGAAAAATGTTAATTATAGAGTTATGCCAGAGTTAGTTATGAAGGCTACTTTTCATCTGTATTCCCTTAGGACAGCTTATGAAATACAATAATATATATAAATGCAGTACTAATAACCAGATACCTGCATTACAGAATTGGTTAATTTTTAAAATCCAAATACATCTCTTAAAATACAAACCATATTTTATGTAATAAATAACTGCTATAAAACATTAAGCAGCAAAAACTGTTCTAAAATCAAATAAATGAGTGGCTGTACAATTAATTACCTAGGAGACATGATTTAAATTCCTCAAAAATTATATAAAAGACCCATATGTTCCTATGTTTCCTGGTATATTATTCTAGTAATGAAAAGCTTTCAGTGTAAATAAGTTCTGACCAAATGTACTCCATCCAAAAGGTACTAAAACATAATGATCTTTAACAGTAGCCATGTTTGCTAAAGACTTGTCAACAAAGTGAGAACTGCTTCCAGTGAAAGAAGGTGGTGCAATACTTTTAAAAACAGACAGAGATGTGCAAACATGATTATAGCGTCCCAATAAATACGGGATATTTCTCCATAATGCTGCCGTACTGATGTGCTTTATATTATCTATGATATTTACTGTTTGTTTGGACAGTATCTCTACCGGCCTCAGGAGCCTCAAGATTTAGCTTGCCTTCAATCTGCAATTAGCATATGACGAAAAAATACATAGCATTCATAAATATTTTTTCAACAGAATTTGGCAAAAAGTGTTTCATGTACATAAAATGCAAGAATAGTTTTTTCTTCATGATAAAATCTGAAAAATCAAAGAAGTAAAGGGATGTTTGAGAAAAAATGGTTACAGATTTATTTCCAACAAAAATCTGAACTCTAAACTTAAATCTGGGCCCACAAAAAAATGAGATAAATAAACCCAAACTTAACAAAACCAACTGAAGTATTAATTAATCTAACAAACTGAAACACAAGGGGAACATACTACAGTATATACTGGCTAATCAGGCCATTTTCACACAACAGGGAACATTACATACATTTATCTAAACAAAATTACAATAAAAATACCAAACTAATCGATACAATACAAAACCAGCAACCTATGAGAGAAAATAACTTTTGTACGCTCCATTTAATGACAAAAAAAAACAAAACTAAAATAAGTGGAAGACTCCAATTTAGTCTCAGTGCCTCTGAGATTCTTTGCAGCTGGGACTCTTGCTTCACTGGCCCATCCAAGCTCACGTGGCACCTCCCAGAAACTGGCAGCTCAAAAAGGAAATTATTAGTTTCAAGTGATAAATATTTAATACTTAATCAATCCCAAAGCATATAGTGTAAGTAAAAAATAATAAAAAACCATATGGTAAACAAATATAAAGTGATACATTTAAATAAAAAGAATTACCAGATTACTTATTGTGGGGCTTCACATGCGACTTTCACAATTTTCCTAAAAATGAGGTTTGAAGCATAGAATCGTATCAGTCATTTAGAGCAGAGTTGAACTGGTACAGTCTACTCCAATATGTAGACTTACTGTATCAGATGCATTTTCTGGTCTTTTACTGCAATGACTCTCAACAGTAGGTACTCGTACCGGTAGTGGTCTACGAGTGCATTGCATTGGGTACATGAAAATAACATGAAAAATAAAACATTTAATATCTTAGTTTATCAACTAAAATACAGGTGCTGGTCATAAAATTAGAATATCATGAAAAAGTAGATTGATTTCAGTAATTCCATTTAAAAAGTGAAACTTGTATATTATATTCATACATTACATACAAACTCATATATTTCAGATGTTTATTTTGTTTAATTTTGATGATTACAAATGACAACAAATGAAAATCTCAAATTCATCATATCAGAAAATTAGAATATTACTGAAGACCAATAAAAACAAAGGATTTATAGAAATGTTGGCCAACTGAAAAGTATGAACATGAAAAGTATGAGCATGTACAGCACTCAGTATTTAGTTGGGCCTCCTTTGGCCTGTATTACTGCAGCAATGCGGCGTGGCATGGAGTCGATCAGTCTGTGGCACTGCTCAGGTGTTATGATAGCCCAGGTTGCTCTAATAGTGGCTTTTAGCTCTTCTGAATTGTTGGGTCTGGTGTATTGCATCTTCTTCTTCACAATACCCCATAGATTTTCTATGGGGTTAAGGTCAGGAGAGTTTGCTGGCCAATTAAGAACAGGGATACCATGGTCCTTCAACCAGGTACTGGTAGCTTTGGCACTGTGTGCAGGTGCCAAGTCCTGTTGGAAAATGAAATCTGCATCTCCAAAAAGTTGGTCAGCTGCAGGAAGCATGAAGTGCTCTAAAACTTCCTGGTATGTGGCTGCGTTGACCCTGGACCTCAGAAAACACAATGGACCAACACCAGCAGATGACATGGCACCCCAAACCATCACTGACTGTGGAAACTTTACACTGGACTTCAAGCAACGTGGATGAAGTGCCTCTCTTCTTTTCCTCCAGACTCTGGGACCTTGATTTCCAAAGGAAATGCAAAATTTACTTTCATCAGAGAACATGACTTTGGACCACTCACCAGCAGTCCAGTCCTGTTTCTCTTTAGCCCAGGCAAGACGCTTCTGACGCTGTCTGTGGTTCAAGAGTGGCTTGACACAAGGAATGCGACAGCAGAAACCCATGTCTTTCATACGTCTGTGTGTGGTGGTTCTTGAAGCACTCACTCCAGCTGCAGTCCACTCTTTGTGAATCTCCCCCACATTTTTGAATGGGTTTTGTTTCACAATCCTCTCCAGGGTGCGGTTATCTCTCTTGCTTGTACACTTTTTTCGACCACATCTTTTCCTTCCCTTCGCCTCTCTATTAATGTGCTTGGACACTGAGCTCTGTGAACAGCCAGCCTCTTTAGCGATGACCTTTTGTGTCTTGCCCTCCTTGTGCAAGGTGTCGATGGTCGTCTTTTGGACAACTGTCAAGTCAGCAGTCTTCCCCATGATTGTGTAGCCTATAGAACTAGACTGAAAGACCATTTAAAGGCTTTTGCAGGTGGTTTGAGTTAATTAGCTGATTAGAGTGTGGCACCAGGTGCCATCAATTTTGAACCTTTTCACAATATTCTAATTTTCTGATATGATGAATTTGAGATTTTCATTTGTTGTCATTTGTAATCATCAAAATTAAACAAAATAAACATCTGAAATATATGAGTTTGTATGTAATGTATGAATATAATATACAAGTTTCACTTTTTAAATGGAATTACTGAAATCAATCTACTTTTTCATGATATTCTAATTTTATGACCAGCACCTGTAGGGCTGGGATCTGTTTGGCTTTGTGAGAAACCGACTTAAATAAAAATAAAACAAGCTTTCACCGACTTACTCAGAGGACTTCCTGTTTTATAAATACAGGTTTATAATATGATTTTATTTTGCATTTATTTTGATTCCTTACTAACTTCCAGGCATTATATTTATGTTGTGTATTATTTGAGATGGAAATCATAAAAGGCTTAACAATAAATTTCTCATATTAAAAGATTAAGTGAAAGAATCTTTATTTCTTAGTTATAGTACGTTCCACTTTTAGACAATCATCACTACTTTTGACTGAGAGGGGAACTCGTGGTAAGACAAAATGCCCAAAGGGGTACATGAGTCAAAAAATGTTGGGAAACACTGTTTTAATGGAATACTTGCTGTTTTAGAGACTATCTCTAGACTTTCTTGGTGAGTTTAAAGGAGATAGCTACAAGTTTAGTAGTGATAGTCTGGTCTTGCTCCAACCTTCATTTGTGATGTTTGCCATTGCCTGTTCTGTCAGAGGCTAACATTAATAAACATTTAACATACCTGTCCAGAAGGAAAGCTCAAACCTCTGCATGGCTTCTCAGCCCCTTTGCTTACTTAAGTCAACACTAATTCTCAAAAGCTTGACCGATGTTCATCCTCGTTTTGGTTTTGGTCTTCTTGACCCTAAAAAATGTATAACTGAGAAGAAGCCATTTCTCAGGGCTATAATGGAGCTATTAGAAGATTAAACGCCAAAACATTGTAGTCTCTGAAAAACTCAAGAGGATTTTCTCCAAACACAAAATCCCAGTACATTTCAAACCAAACAAGACCCTTAAACAGAGACTAGTGCATCCTAAGGACAAAACCCCGAGACCAAATATGAGCAGAGTTGTGTTTGCAGTTCAGTGCAGTGAGGAATCCTCTGATCTTTATATTGGAGAAACCAAAAAACCTCTCCACAGATGCATGGCCCAACACAGAAGAGCAACCTCATTGGGACAAGACTCTGCGGTACTTCTACACCTTATGGACAAGGGAAATTCTTTTGAGGACCAGAAAGTTCACATTTTAGACAATGAAGACAGTTGGTTTGAGAGAGGCGCAACATATTCTCATTATCAGTTCGTATGAAATCGTATGAAAAGTTATGCACACTATTTCGTACGTTTTGGACGTTTTTCCTCAAAAAACCACATCAGTGCGCATGCGCAGGCAGACAGACAAAAAAAGCAGATCCGCGGACGGACGTAAAACTGGGAAAAACAGTGCAATCATCACTTATTCATGTCTCTAACTACGTTGCTTGCTGTTTTATATCTTAGGGTTAGGGTTACGGGCAGGGTTAGGGCTAATTGTAATTTATATTCTATATTCGTGAATGGTGCGTCAGATGCGCATGCGCATACGACGAAAAAAAACGTCCAAAATGTACGAAATTACGGTGCATAACTTTTCGTACGATTTCATACGAACTCATAATGAGAATACACTGAGAGGCGTGAAGGAAGCCATTTATGTTAAGAAAGAATAAGTAACCTTAAACAGAGGAGGTGGACTTAGGTTTCAACTTTCAAAAAACTACAATGCAGAGCTGAGAACCTCGCCTATTCAGCCAGGCCAACAATTCCTTTTAACGACCCCCCTTTCAGACACTTAGACGGGCATGGGGCATTGCAGGCTAACAAAAGAAACCAAACGACCCCAATTCCAAAGGGAAGGACCCATTCGTCCGTTTCAATTTGTATGTTTTCAAAACATAAACAAGGTTTTGTTGGACTACTGTATAAAACCTCAAACTCTACGCTATTCCTAACATTTTGAATGAAAAAAGCTTCCTGGATCAGAAGCGAAATGTCTTCAAACTTGGAGACAAAGTCCAGCAGATTGATTTTAATTTCACTTTTTTGGAATGACTATAACCTGGATGACTGAAAAACTTCACCAATGTTGGGAGCTGGAGAAGTACCACCTTCCTCCAGCAGAGTCCGCCGTGGATCCTCCTGAGCCGAGCCTTCGACGCACCTGAGGCTCGTTCCATCATCAGAGGATCCACAGTATAAAAGCTGTCTTCAGACCTTGCCTCGACGCCGCAGTGTTGAATCTAGTTGGTTAGCACCTGAGCCAAAGAACCTTCTGAGAATCTTTTGTTGCCCTCTGAGTCCTGCTAGGATTTTAATCCTTTGTGTCTCTGTTTCCAGGAAACCAGTTTTTCTCTGTGAGCTCTGGATGAGCTTATACTGCCGAGCCTGCCCTCTGAGCCAAACCCGAAGACTCCTCTCTGGATTTCCCATGCAGCTCTGGATTAAGAGCTGGAAACCCAAAGCCAATCTTAGATCCTTCATCAGAAGTAAGACGCTGAAGCAGTTATCGGACTCTGCTGAAACAAACCTTCTCTGGACCCAACAGTTCCTCTCTCTGAGCTCAAACCGGAACCCTCAAGGTATTAACCTGAACATCACAAACCCAAACCCAATTGCTCTCAAAGCTAACTGTTCTGTTATCTACACAGACTCCAGTGAACCAGTCCCCAGGCCTGAACCAGTTCCAGACAATATTCCATGTGCTTGTGTACAATAAACATTGTTAAAACTTTTACTCTTGTTTCCGTCTCCGTGGTGTTCTGCATTATTGGGTCTCATCAGTGAACCCATCATGACAACCAGCAGCTATTAGGATCTGACTACGCCTGAACTCCATCTTACATGACTTCAACCTTCTCTTCCTAACAGCTGACATTTACATCATAATCAGAAGTCACAATATTTTCTCATTTAAATGAATACTTCTGCAGGACTCTAGATGGTCTAATAATGTGTTCGTTATGAAAAATGTATTGTTTTATTGGAAAAGTCATAGCCTTTACCTTGAAGATTAGGTCCATTGTCATGGATAACATCATCAATAATTAAGTCAAGAAGACAGAAATGAAAAAACTTAACACATTCATGACTGACTTAATACTATTAAATAATTACTTTATTTTTTTTAGAAAAAGAAGCTTCTAAAACCCTAGAAATTGATTCTAACCCTTTCAAAACTTATAGATGTCAATGACTGAATTTCTTTAGACAGGGACATGATGTATTGCTTTTGTAGTGCCTTCAGCCTATTTAATGATTTTAATCCGATATAATTTATATAGTTTCTTTATTTTTCTACAGTTCTGGCAGACCTGGACAAGGCTAAAGAAATTGGACATAAATTTGTTGATTTTTTCAAGAGGAGGTAAGTTAATTTCTCAAATAGGGCCAAATAGGTTTGGAAGTTTTTGTAATTTATACATCCATCATTTAAAGGCTGTATTTTGTGTTTATTCAGGTTCTATTTATTTGATATAAAAAATATTTACTGATTACATTTTGGTGTATACTGTAATTATCACTTATTGCACTGTACCTATAACTACAGGTAAAGTGCAATAAATGACAATATGCCTTGTACAAGTCAGGTAAGCAGGAATAAAGTCTAGATAAATGCATTTGGTTGCCTAAATAATGGGAAGCCAGGAGAATACTGCCAAGTCAAACTGCTGTTTTTCAATCAATTAAGTCTGTGTCCAAGTTAAGGTCTTCCTTCTTAGATTTGAATTAAAAAGAATAGATGCGACTAACACAGCCCTCGACCTCCTTCTACTAATTACAAGCTCATGAGGTAGATGATGTTTCTATGGTTGATCCCATGGCCCACCATAAGCCTTTAAAGCTCCCCTGGGATACAAACGAGAAATGGAGGAGGTACCTGGAAGGAGATAACATTCATTGGCTCCAAAAAGACAATAAATATTACTGAAGATCCATCTTTATGTTCCAATTCTTACAAAGACAGTTTAAGGTTCTGATTAAATTAAGTTTAAATGGTTGTAATAAGTAAAACCAAGACTAAATTTGATTCTTTTTCAAACATTTTTAATGATTAATGACTGAAGATTATCCCAGTTACCTTCTGGGGAGGCTGAAAAGGGAATCGAGGTAATAACATTAAGCCTCAATAGACGTTAATTGTAATAACTGAAGCGTATCATGTAATTGTGACTTGCAAATTATCTAGTCTTCACCAGGTTCAAAAATGATTTCAGTTCAACCCCTAGTGTATAGAAATACACATCACAGATTTACATAACAGATGATAAAAAAAAAAATTTAGACTTGTGAAAAAAATGGCTGATGGTTGGGTGTCTAGGTTACACCTGGTGAGGTCCCTGACCTGGACAAAGAAATACAATCATGAACACACCCTTAAATACTCAAAGCTATACCGCATTTCATTAAGTTGATGGATAAAGTTTGACCGTTAGAAATTAGAACAAGATGAATCTGTGTAGAAAGTGTCAAGACCAGGATTTGAACCGGGCACCTTCTTGCTGTAAAACAACAGAGCTGACGATTTCTGCCACCATCATTCATTTAACCAAGTGGTTCTCAAACGTCTCTTGCTGGGCCTCCCTTCGGGGCTCCTCCTCCAAATGGGAGCTCAGCAAGAACATTTTTATTCCCCACAATTACCCCCGCTGCAACCTTTTAAACAGTTCAAAAAGTAAACTACTAAAATCACAAAGCTACCATCTAAAATTTTTATTTTTTGTATGCTATAGAATTCAACATTGTGTTCAAAGAAACAATTAAAATCAATAATTTATTCAACTAATTTCTACAATTACACAAAGTTCCCCCTAGGGGGTGCGACACCCTCTTACATTAGTAAGACCCTAGAATTTAAAAGGGATTATTTTAATTGTGGCATGAGTATGAGTTTATATTCAGTCCCCATTAAATGGAGAAGAATTTCATGAATCCTTCCCTTTCTCTGAATTCCAAAAGTTTCAGTTAAATTTTGATCTGATTCTGATTTGGCAATTCTGGCTTTGTTTTTGATGTGTGTTTGGACTAATGTGCAAAATATATTCCCTCTTCATATTTAGCTTACTGTCAGACACTTCAAGAGTCTAAAACAAAGCCTACTGGTATAAGGAAGGATTTGTATTTTACTCTACCTTGCGAAAAAAAACCCCGAAAGCATTTTAAGTATTATGAATAAAAAAATAAAATAAAAAATTGGCTAAATCTAAACATTATGGTCTTCATTATTTTACAAATTAGGAAACAACTTTTTTGGGGGAGTATTAAACAGAAAAAAAATTCTAATATGAGAAAAAAGTTGTAGAACAATAAAGTAATTAATTAATTAATTATGAGAAAAACTTCATACTTTGAGAAGTAAGGGGGAACGTTTCCAGAATAGTGAACTAATTCAGTCCTGGAGTAATAGCACCAGGTTATATTCTTTTAATTATTTTTATTCTTTACAAGAATAGAATGAGGCCAAAAGGATGTGAAAAAAAACTTATAATATAAAAATCAACCAAACATGAAAATAAAGTATATTCTGAGATTAGAGTCCCTCTGATAATGTTTGTCTGAATCTAACAGCAGATTTGCCACATTCAACATGGCGGCATAGGTAAACCCCGTCCATTGAGGCGTCTACTTATATAATGTCTATGCATGACACAGTATGTATTCCCTGTTTATATTTTCTTTAACCCTCCTGACTGACACCTTTGCACAGTGACATGCTTTAGATTCTTTGTGAATGAACATTAAACTATTACTTTGGTTAAAGGATTCAAATATGAGGAAAATCCCTTGAAAGCCAAAACAATTCTGACTTTATTTAATGTTAGGGTCTACCAATGAAAACGAAGCACAAAAAATCAGATAAAAAGGTGCATAAACCAAATATTATTTCCAGTGTGTTTACACTTATGCAACAAGGTGATTGCAGCTTTTACTTTTTTCATTCAAAAACATGTGTTTATTCACTCTTCTGTTGAATTGTACAGGATAAATGTTAGGTTAACTGTAGAAGATGCTTCAAAATTATTTGTGATGATTAGAAAAACTTGACGGTGTGTTGTCTTTTTACAGGCGCTGAATGTAGTTAATACTGAGAACAAACCCAAAAGGAGTAACAGGACACTGAATCTTTGGTTCCTTTCAGATATAAAGAACCTTACTGGTGTGCTGCTGCTGTCTTGGACCCTAACGCCACATCAAAAATAAAGGTAAAGAACAACTGGAAGCTGGAGTCAAACGTATTTGTTTGGCGGTTAAAAGTCGGGACTCTTCAGGCGTAGCTGACTAATGATGTTTCTTTATCCGCGCCCTGACTGCAGGCTGCGTTTGGATCCACAGTGTGTGTAAGCCAACAGAGGCTGATAGCGTCCCACACTGTGGCAAAGACCTTTCTCTGAATCTACGTCTCTCTGTTCCACACAATCTCCTCCTGCATGCATCTCTGCTTTACCATCTCTCCCTCTCTTCCCCCCCTTTCTCTCTTTCTCCCTTTCTCTCTGTGCTTCTTTCTCCTTTCAAGCGTGGAATCATTTAATTATCGCCTATAGCTCTTTTGGCAGGCTGTTGAATGCCCACCTCTCAAAGCCTAGAGGAAACAATTTACCCAGGGATATCACACACACACACACACAAACACACACACAAGCACAGACATTTCAAGGAACGGATTTATTACACCAAGTCCATCTGTGCTTTATAGAAATGCACCGTCTATTTCAGATAAAAAAATATATATATATGAATAAAAAACGGCTAAACCAAAACAATACTTCGATATTGCTCAGATCTTGAAGCATTTTTACATTTAACCGCGGCATGCTTCAATAGGGACCAGTTTGAAGTAAAAGTAAGCAAATGATTTAATGTTGTGCAGCATTTAGACTGTTAACTCCATTTTATTTGAGCAGCATAAGGTGATTTATTCTGGATGTCTGACTTGTCCTCCATGGGAGCTTCTTTTTGTGTCTTCATCTGGACTTCCAACAGCCACACAGGAGGAAAGCTTAACTTAGAAAGTAAGGGGAAAAAAGGCGGGAATTTGGGAGATGAGGAGAAAGCAGCAGGGTCCCATTGAGAGGAAAGTAATGACCCATCTTGTACCGTTGGCTTTCTTATTGTAAAAGTGGCCGAGGAAGGAGGGCGCTTAAAAACCATGTCCATTATGGGAAAAAAAAAAAAAAAGAAAAACACTAAAATACAAGACAAGGCAGAGAGAAGGATGAAAGGGAGACGAGGGGCGAGAGGCTGTAAATCTTCGACAGAGCTCTCACTTCATTACAGGCTGATCAGAGGCGAAGCAGAGCTGGACAAAGGGCCCCAGTGTTGTCGACCCGCTTCGTCAGTGTTACGCCGGGGTCAGCCCTTTAACTCGCCAGCAATGAATAACTGGGCTTTCACTCACGACAATGGCCGTCCAGCTTTGCTCAAATCCGGGTTGGACCTGCCTTTTGTCAGGCAGTGAAACTAGGGAAGTCACCAATCTGTAGGAACGCTAAGAAGCTATGGGACGCAACGGAAAGGAGCTGATTTAGACGTGCTGTGTGTGTGTGTGTGTTAGTGTGCTATGCCAGCGTGCAACATGGAGGTCAAGAGTACTCCATCAACACTATGTCATTAAAGATTAAAGCCAGTGCTGCATAAGAGGGCTGTTCAAATTCCATGGCCTTCCTATGTGTGTTTGAGGCTTTGGTTTTCTTAAAAGTAGCAGTTTAAATTTTGACTGAAGCTTAGCAAGAAAACCCCATGAATTAATTAGTTACTTTTGGGTCGGATAATGCTCCAGGCATGGAGAAAATGATTGGCTCCCTGGCAAAGGGTGGAGAAAAAACTTGGAAAGAAATGAGGCTTTAACTGAGTAGAGTAATCTAACAGAAAATAATATTTTAAACATCAAATTTAACATCGTCTATTTTATTGAGTTTACAAGTACAGTTTACTGCATATTATTATTATTTTTTTAACCAGGTAACGATGCAATTCGTTCTACCAAAGGAAAACAGAGAAGTAGAAATTAACCCATTGCATCACAGGCTCTCCATCGTACTAAACAATGGGGAAGATCAGCTTTGTCACACATGGATCCTTTGTTTTACACTGAGACAATGCACAGATTTTTGTTAGGTCACTAAGTTAAATCAAAGGTAATTGATACTCTCATGTTACTCTACACAGTTTGAGCCCAAGCAAGGTTATGCTGACACAGCTGTTCTCTTGTTTGTTTGATTGTTTGCTTGCTTGTTTTTTTGGTGTATATGAGAATTTATCAGCATGTGCATCACTACTCTCACACATCATGTACTCGGTTAGTGTATGGCTAACCAACTCCTTACATAACTTTAACTTTTAAATCATTAGGGAAAAAATGCTTTTGTCACTTAAGGATGATTAATTATTCAACAAATGGCACTTTCCCAACTTTCTGATAAATCTGACAAGCAATTATTTGCATTCTCAATGGTACTCATAATGCATTGAAATGTCCCTCCCAGATGATCAGTTTTCTGTGTCGCAAAATTAATTGATAAGATGATGAAATCTCCTTGATTTATCGACTAGCCACAGCATATACTGATCTTAGCATACATTAACAATTTAGCACATCAAAGAGATGACTGGCTACTAGAAGAAATCTTCCCTTTTTTCTAACATCTAGACAAGCATTATTTATGTTTTTCAATGCTCCAGTAAACACTGGAAAGATAGAAAAGAGTATGATGGAAGTTTTACAATCCAAACTTTGATCCTTGATAGTAATTGTTGCCTGGGGCTCAAAGAAATTGGTCCTTTTGTAACGTATCTTCCTCGGTGCAGACAGAGAGCCTGCATAGTTTTGTATGAGAGTGAATAAAGCAATTGCTGCAATTTTTCTGTAGCACCTCCTTAAATTTCATATTATTAGGACATAATGTCCTGAAATAAAGCATCATTGACATGGTAATGACATGAAATATTAAAACATAACCAAAAAAGTAGATACAGACTATTTTTATCATTGATTACATTACATATAGTGCATTATAATGCGTGGACAGATGTTGGTGGTTTATTATTTAATTCAAGTTGCCTATCTTCATATGTTTTAGCTGATATGCATTGGTGAGAGGGGGTGTCAGAGAAATGGACATTCAATATTGATACAAAGGGTGTTGACAGATTTGCCTGCAGATGGAGGAAAGGATGGATGTATGGATGGACGGACAGACGGATGGACGGACAGATATATTATGTTGGCATTTTGTTTTAGATTTAAAAAAAATGTTTGGGTTACATTCCTTTTAAAAACATACTTTATTTTAAAAAAAGATTTTTCATTATGATTTTGCTGGAGAAATGGGCTTAAAATAAATTCTTCTTTTGTAAGAAAAAAATAAAAAATTTTAAAAACCGTGCAATTTACTCTAAACTTTTTATTTTCAGGCTTTTTGAACATAGATAACAGGGCTTATCCGAACTTTAAAAACTAAATATACAACCAACAGTGAAATTTTGGAAATGTAAGTCAGGAGATAGATATACTTTACATCACTTTGAATGGAGATGCAGCAGGAACTTTAGATTTTATAAAATGTAACTGCGGCTACAGATAATCACTCTGTGTAACTTGATAGATGTAGAGGATCTCTGATAAACTCTGGTTTTAGGGCGTAAGTTTCCCTCTCTTCATGGTTAAATTTCCTCTCAGCTCTCCATTCAGAGTGAAGCTGCTTTCATCTCCCTCCAACATAAAGCTTTGCCATAACTGCCTGCAGAGTGTGTGAATCTGTGCCTGCCTGCCTGCTGTCCCAGTGCGTTTAAAGCACGCAGAAATGTTCCAAACCAATGAAGTAAATCACTGAGGATCTGTTAATCAGATCCACAACTTTAGTCAAGAGGAGAACTGTTTGTTTAACCTCAGGATTTTATGACCATGACCCAGCCATTTGGAGGTGGCTGCTAGAGTTTAGGGGGATTGTTTTTGATTAAATAACATTTCTGTTGTTTTTTATTCTTTGTTGGGTAACGTGATCAAGAAACTGTGAGAATGAAAACAAATTAGGTTAAACCAGGACTTTTTCTTTCGTGATTTATGGCATATTATTTTATCTTGTGAATTTTTCCACTAAACTAATTTATATAACCAAACATTTGCACTATAGCTCTGTGTGTGTATGTTTGTAGAGACAAATTAGCATTGAATAGTGGAAACTGGATCAGAGGAAATAGTTTTTAATGTTAAGTTTTCAATAATTAGCTTTTACTGAGTATTAATAGAGTAAATACATATTTTCACAACTGACTGACAGTGTTTTATAGATCAGGACAGTATTTCCTACGTACTGATTTAGCATTGAGCTTTATTCTTGATGAGCTTTATGAAATCTTATGTAACGATTTAAGAAGCATCAAGTTTAATACAAAAACACATAGAGCTAGGAAGCTAGAATATGCAAGTATAAAGAAAAAGAGGAAACCGTACATCAAGGTGTATAGATGATGAAACCTCTCTTTTTTATTTTTCATAATATGATATTCTAATGACTGAAACACAAAAAGAATGCTGTTCTTTCTGCATGTTTAATTCTTGTTTTTTTTTTATATCCAAAATTATATTGAAGCTTTAGCGAATTTATTGTTAATTCTAATTATTGTATTTCTCTAGTTTGTTTTCTGGTTTTTAGTTTTATTAGGCCTTTCTTTTTCAATGTTTGGTTCTTCAATAAAAAAGTACTAAAAACACTTCCCCTATTCTTACGATAATTTGAAGCAGAGTTTGGTTTTTAAACAAAATAGCATTGAACGAGTGATGGAGCACTGTTCAAAGTTCCAACATTCGGAGTATATCGCAGTCTTAAAATAATCAAGTCAATGGTAACTATACCTACAGGTCAGGCAAGGAGAACAACAAAAATCAGTAGAGCTGCTAAGAATTGCAGGGTAACCCTGAAATAGCTGGAGAGATCCATTACTCCTGCCAGTGAACCTGTCAATGAGACGACTATTAGTAACATGCTTAACAACTCTGGCCTTTAAAAAGTACAGCAAAAGACAGCCATTGCATTCTGCCGGGACAGAGGATCTGGCAAGATGGTGGAAGCTAAACATGTATTTCTTTAAGAAAACCTGATAAACCAAAGGCAGAATTGCAATTTATAGATTTAAATAAAAGTTAATTCCTGTGTCACAATGGCCTAGCCAAACCCCTGACCGAAATCCAGTTGAAAACATGATAAAGACTTATAAATATGCACTGATATATACCCACCATTTATTGTCATTCTTGCTGGTCTTGAGCTTGTTGGTCACCAGAACGACACTGAAAATTCAGCTTTGTTAATTTGTAATTCTTCTTTTGTGCCATTTATACTTTGTCACTCCTATTTTTAATGGCTGTAATCCTACACTCCCAATGCTCCTAGTCATGATCTTAGTGCTGATCGTGTGCTTAATTACTCCTTCCATTCACCTGTCCAACTCCAGAAACTGCTTATCTGTTTAAATGCTCCAGCATCTATTTAAGGTACTTGCATCCAGTTATCAGTGCTTGATTATTCTTGTTCTCTTGTGCCAGCTGTGAGAGGTTTTTTTTTTTTTAGCATTCCTGAGTCTTTCTGATAATCTGACTCTGACCTGTTCTGCCTCTCAACCACTGAGCCTGCCTGTTCCTGTCTGAATGGTTTGCCTGAACTGGTTTAGGACTCCTAGACCTCTGAGCTTTCCTGTTCTGATCTGTTTGCCTGACCTGGCTTCAGACTCTGCTTGCTGCAGTGTCTGAGACAACGGCTGGATCCTACCTCATTCTCAGGACACGGCCTGAACTGTTAACCCAGAGTTTTCTGTGATAGACGCCCTAGCAGCTGTCACCACAGATCCTTTTGTTTTTAATAAACACGTTTGAATTATCCAACCGTCTGTCTGGCCTCGAATACTGGGTCCTCTGTTCTGAGTCATGTTGGCTTTTGATCAGCAATCAGCTTTTGATGAGTGCTGACATCTTCAAATGGCTCCTCATTGTAAGCACTTTGGAGCAATAAATGTGTCTGTCTGTCTAGATATACCCTGAATATCCTAATGCAAGAATATATTTTTCTGCAGATACATATCAGGCCTTGTAGAAGGCTATTTCACAACATTCTATATAAATATCCTCTTTTTTGTGGTTTACTAGATCAAAAGTCCTGTCTACTTTGCAGAAGACACAAATTATGTTCCAAAATGGCCACCATGCATCATATTCTCTAAGAATACTACTATTGAATGATAGAGTTTTTAATGTTTTGTGGCTTATTTTTTGTCAGTAAAAACATTCTTAAACGATTCCTTAAAACCCTTCAAAAATATCACATCAAATATATGCCATAGAGAGGCTATGAATTTTTCACCTTCACAAAGTACAGATACAACATTATCTGCATATCAATGAAGGAACACACGCAAAAAAAAGGCTTGCCAGTCTTCTCCTATGAATTGCATGTGCCTTCTTCTGATCTGCTATGCAAGTACAAACAAGTTTGCAGTTTTTGAAGATCAGGCCCTAAATGCTATCTAATATGCATAGCTCATGCTACAGAATTAATCCTTTAACATTTTTATACTCTAATTCCACCACCAAGTCAGTAATAAACCTTCGTCAGTGCAGACAAAGCATCTGCATTGCAGAGCATGACTTTTACTACTGTGATATTGCTCCGAATTATATAGCAAAGGAATATATGTGCAGTGTGTATTTTTTGTTTAAATTCTTTGCAGTCATAGTGTACTTTGGGAATCTTTGACATATCAAAAAAATAAAACAAAAACAAACCCCGTGGCAGGCTGTCAAAACCAGCGATAAAATCAAAAAACAGGTAACAGCAGTTTTGACATACACTGAATATACAATAGATAACACAAATAAATAAACATAATGAAGTTCATAGTAAATAAAAAAATAAAGAAAGAAACAAAGAAACATTTCACACACAGAGCTGGCCGCTTTTCCACTGACACATCATTAATACCTGAGTTGAAGGAAACTCGTGCACGGATAATTAACCTTCATTCGCACAAGGAAATTTGCAGAGCAGTATTTGCCAAAAATCAGCATTACAAACGTCCTGTCTACATTCTGCACTGATAAATCCACACTCCAGTAGCACCTAATTTAGTCCAGCATTTTAAATCAAGAGCGGAAAAAAAATCTATTATTTATTTGCTAACAGCTGCCAGATCATTTAATGTGTTTCTATGCAAATGAAGTCATGTCCGGGATAACAACTGAAATATGATGCCTGAATCACTTGATGGACAGATGAGTGCACAATTACTTTGCCCTCACTGGCAGAGGAATAAGAAATGCCGTCTTAAGCTCACAGTTAGTGCTCACACACACAGAGTGACACACACACACACACACACACAGAGCCAGACAGAGCAGCTGTCTGAGACGGGCAGGGTCAAATGGTGGTTAATTAGTCCCGTCACCTGCTCGGGTCATCACACCTTCAGCTCTGCTCGGCTGAATAATAATCTTGCAAAATTAACACCGGCTCGCTGGCTGAGAGTGCTGAAGTGAACCTGTTGTTGATATAATACATTGCATCCTGCTGTCTCGCCTCCCTGACACACATACTCAACATACACACTCTCTGTGCTGTGTGAAAGGCCACCGCAAACTGTCACTTTGCACTAATGATGGTGACAGCGGTTGTGTGTGACGTGAGCTTTTTTCTCTGTCTCTTTCCTCACACAATTCCACAGCTTCTCCTTTCATATGCGTTGCACCTCTCTGTTAATTCTATCCAAGTGGACTGTCATACTGAAGCAGCTTTTGAAATTTGCTCGCTGAAGAAAAAGAAAAAAAAAGTCTCATTAGTTGGATTGCTCTGCAAATTCCGACAATGGAAGTTAATGAGGTATTGAGAATGCCCTCATAGCGGAAAGCAGGAAATTTTAGCATCAAAGCCTGCGTCAGGAAGCCGTTCAGTGTTTGTTCTGAGAGGGAGTTCCTATGTATGGAAAGCAGGCAGGTGCATGGACACAAGGGAACCAGGAATGATTTCCCATCTGTTTGTTCCGTGGAGAGATAAGGGGGACCGTCTTATTCGAGGTGGAGCGCATCTCCCTACGCTGCGAACCTTTTAATGGGGCAGAAAACCTGTCTTCCGTCCGTGAACATCAGACTTGAAATTCCCATTCCCAGTATCCTTTAGGTGCCTTTCCTGAAAAGCATTTCCACTCAGAATTTCTGTTCGAAAGTCTTCTAATATGTAAATTACTGCAAGATAAGGTGCCTTAAGTTGTCTAAGTTAATATTTATTTTGATATTGGTAAGCAGAGTGGGTTTCAAAGAAAGCAGGAGGAGGCAGAAGGAGAGGAAAACCAGGTTTACAGAGGCAGAGCCCAGCAGGTTGACCTGTTGGATTAGGACTATTAGAAACCCATCTGGGGCTGCTTGACCACTTTACTGGCAGATCCTCCCCCAGCAGCCGCCTAGATGACCTTCTCTGAGAACAGTACACCCCAGAGGCACGCACACACTCACACACACCTTCTCTGATGGAACAGATGAAATGCTTTCTGTCAGTTCTGAAAGGCTCCATGTTACTATTTATGACAGATGGAGAACTGACCTATGAGTAAAATATAGCTTGCTTTTCTGTTTATTCTCATGCTGTAAAATGATCAGTTTACCCTTTATTTATGGGTAGATTATGGAGATTTATAAAACTAAAGAGAGGCAGACATCTTGAGACAAGATCGATTTAAGAAGGATGGATGCACAATGCCCTTTAAAAATATTGTTTCCTGTAGGTTAAGCAATGTCACATAACAACCACGACTGTCAAGGAGTTTTAGGGGATTATTTACTGCTTTCATGACTTTTAAAGATACGTATTTTATGCTTTATCATTCAGATAATTTGCAATAACAGCTGCAAGTCTCCCATTTGTACACATATATAGAGATTACGTCTTTTTCCATAAATTTATATTTGAACTTTAACTGGGCCTTTCTGAGATATGAATAAAAATTCATCAAAAGCATTCCATTATAGCTCTGGCTGTATTTTTAAGGTCACTGTTTTGCTGGAAGATAAACCTTATAAACAGTCTTTTGTGGCCTCTAACAGGTTGTCCTTCAGTATTTATCCACATGCATCATCCTGTTGATTTCGAGCAGGATTTAAACATAATGATGCTGCCATCACTGTGCTTCAGTGTTGGGATGGTGTGTTTTGTGTGATGTCCAATGTTAGTTATGCTGATGAAGGTTCTCAGTCATCCAGGTCATAGTCATTCCGTAAAAATAAAAAAAATATCCACTGGACTTGGTTTCCAAGATTTGAAGACGTTTCGCCACCTCTCCAGGAAGCTTTCTCTGTTAGTTAGCAACACACATCAAACTATTTCCATTGGCTCACCAGAGAAGCAGGACATATTAAAATTAACCAGGGCTTGCTGAAGTGGAGGGGTTTGTGTACGCTGAGATATCCTGCAGTACTTTGTTCCACCAGCAGTGGCCGTAACTGAAAAGATTAGTTGACATATCTAATTTTTATGTGTAATTTAACACAAGAACTTTTAAGACGCTTTTACGTTAAGTGAGAAAGTACCTCAAAACAGTCTTTGTGGTAAGTTGAGAGAATTAGTTTAGTTTTTAAATCTATGTCGAGATTGAGAGCTCCATATTGTCAGTCCTCTGTGACTGTTGGCACCGCCGGGGTGATGAGTACAATCTCCACTCTAATCGCAGCCGTGATCCTGTTGGTTATTTTTTTTAGATAGAAATTGTCTTAAGATTCTAAAAAGTGAGAAAATATCCCCAAAGGCCCAGCTTTAAGATAATACGCCTACTCTTAAATATGCCTTTACAGAGGGACAAAGGTCACCTGACAGGGAGGTCTGGCTTTTAGGTTATCAAAGCTATTCTGACAGTGGTACTGGGAATCCCCAGTTACAGCTGCTTGAAACCGGCTGTTGCCTGAAATCTGTGTGTATCAGATTAAAGCAAATATAAAGTGTTCATAAGGTATGTGGTAAAAACTGCTAGCAAGAGAATATAAAATGCATATTTTTGGTGAAAAGAAATGTACATTTTGACTGAACACATTTTGCAAGGACACCCGGTTTACATCCAAAGTCAATGGTGGACAAGCCTCAAGAGGCTTCTAAATGTTTTGTGGTGTGTCAAGCACATCTTGTACTGTGAGTTTTGAAGCTTTCTGCACATTTCATGCTGTGTGTTTGACTTGACGAGTATTAAAGGTATAGTGGAGGATATTCATTTTCCGGGTGGATCATGAAAAATAATTGGTCCTCCTATTGTCAATCATTCGGGTGATTTGTTTTCCTAATGCCGTCCAAAGCGCTCGTCCCCATTGTCACTTACCAGTGGTGAGTCTGACATAGTGAGAAAATTGCAAATCTTATTTGGGAAAGTAAGCTTGTGCAAGGGACGCAAACAGCAACTTTAAATCAGAACATACACGAGGAAAAATGGGCTTGTGCATGCTGTTCCCTACTGGAAGCGAGAGCAGGGTTGGAGAGGGGGGGTCTTTTCAAAATTTTGCGAAAATCCTCCACTATACCTTTTAGTGCCTCCAGAGCGACTGATGTCTGATTTGGAAAATCTGAACTCTTGCAGCTGATCAAAAGCTGATACATGAGTTTTCAGGAACACAGAGACTACATGTAAACCATGATAACTTTGGCAAAACAGTTCATAGACATCTACAATTGCATGAAAAATTTAAAACTGTTAAAATTTAAGACAAAATGTTGGATTTTATTTTACACAAATTTCTAAACAATGCTTAATGTCACCTTTCAGCTGGTGCAAGCACAAGTGGGAAACTCCTGTAAGCCTTGCCCATTGCAGAAAGCTTTCAGTGGGGACACCCAGAATTTTTTCCAATTCATTAAAACAATAAAGACAAGCCATTCTCTACATCGCAAACTGTAGTCGAATTGTAAAAAAAAAAAAAAGAGGGGGGATGGTGTAATTTTTTTTGTGGAAGCATACATAGCCTTATTGATATAGTTTATTAATCTAAAGCAGTATGCACGGTATGGTTGTTACATGTCAGGTACACTGGCCATTGACTTTGACCAAGGCACCTTACAGTAGAACTGCAGTCCCTGGACTGGCATGGCTATCACTGCCCCTACATAGTTAGGGACTAATTTCCCACTGGAATCAGCTTCATAGTCATGGTTGGACGCTTCTTTGATTTTACTTAGGAAATTTTTTAGGCAATGAATCTATTAAAGCTACAGTGTGTAATTTTCAGCGACATCTAGCGGTCAGACTGCAGACTGCAGCAACATGAACGTCTCCCCCCCACCGCTTCTCCCCCCCAACAGTACGGCGAGCGTTACGGGACAAAATGTCTTCCACGACGTCCGCATCACCTACCTTCTCAAGTGATGAGGTTTGTTTACATAGATAATTTTACAGATAGTATTTCATTAGTCTGTGTAGGGTATAGATTTCATGTAGACTTAAGATAATAAATATACCCGTTATTTTTTCTACGTCGTTGTGACGTTTTGGTGAGCTGCTTTGCATGGTGATATAAACAGACGAAGTAATTGTAGTCATTAGTTTAACAGCGAGATTGTGTTCGCTGGAAGAATATATATTCCCCGTTTACAGAGTCCAAGTCTTGTTTGTGGCACGGGGGTTACAAGGCAAGGAAGAGGGAAAGGAAGAGGGCAGAGAGGCCGGGGTGAGCGTGCAGCTGGGGCCAGGCGAGAGAGGGGAGCCAGCGGGGTGAGAGCAGAGGAGGAAAGGCTTGAAGATCTCCAAAGGAGCCGGAGAGAAGTAACCGAGGTATATATCCAGAAAATTATTTTACAGAAAATTACTGAATCATTACCTGTGAAACGTCAGGGACGTTGCTGAATAAGTATACTGGAGAGTAACAGCATCATCACGCAGCATGTTATTGTTTTAGACAGGTCTGAGCATCCTGTACTCCAAAAACTGCAGTGATATTAGACAATTGTGTGTATAGGATTAATTACCTGTCCAAGAGAAAACTGGCAACTTGAGCGTCACTTTGAAAACCTTTTTCCTCCATCAGTGACTTCCATCGTGTAAATGCCGTGCCAATGTTGATCCGTGTTTTTTGTCGTTTCTTGTCACTCTTGCGTTTATTCTCGTCGTGTTTCCGCTTCTTAGATGACGGGGGTTCGGTGTCCGCCGCTTTTCGTTGTGATACAGAGTAGGCATGATCCTCCATTCGTCTGATGTTTGGCCACACAGTGCCAAACAGTTTGCAAAGTCACTCACGCCTGCCGCCTTGTTTACCTTTCTTGTTACCGAGGCGCAGTATACCTGCTTCTTCTTCTTCTTTGGTTTCAGGCAGACTAAACGCTTCTCAGGCATAATACTGCCATCTACTGTTCAGTACCGTCTCAGTTCATCTCTCTCAACTTGCCGTAGTTATTTTCGAGCGTCATGGGAGATCTCGCAATCGCTAGTTTGTTGCCTCTGCGCTTGCCGTAGCGCAAAGATGTCAGCCTCCATGGCTGCGAGACCCGCTCCTATGTAATTATAAATAACGAATTCTAAGGCAACGCAAATGTTATGGTTAAAAGGCTGAGCTCATAGGTGATGATAAATAACATAGTTATGTATAATATATTAAATTTCTGAATTTATATGCCTGTAATTATTACACACTGTAGCTTTAAGATTTGGAGCAAAGCCTCACAAAACATTGCAAATTAATATCTTAATCCTTCAAGTCAACTATTTATTATTCAAATTCAATCAATTAAATTGAAACAGCTGAAACAATTTTCAAAATCTAATAATTCTACTCACCGTTCAAATCTTCATTTAGCGTATTTATTTTATAAAATAGACTGTTTAGCAGAAAATCAGTATTGCTTCTATTGGCTAATTTAAAGTAATCTAGGCTACATGCTGGCAATGATTGAGTTAAAACTATTCTAACAGGTCCGTCGAACTATATTTAGCACTCTGACAAAAGGCATTCTACAAATCACACGTGGGACCTTGCAGTCAGATGTCAGACATTGACATCACATTTGGCAGTTCTTTCAAGATAATAATCTTAATAATCTGTTGTGCAGAGAATTACCTGCCTGCCGAGAATTCTCACGCCCATTGATGAGAAAACGGATTGAAATATGAACGAAAAGGGACATTTTAACATATTCTTAATGTTTTCATATTTCTTATATATGGATGCCTTAAAATTGACAGTTTTGGAGGACAGATAAATTCTAATTAATAGGATTTTACTTGTCAGTCGATGTGCTACAGTCAGTGTGCAATGAATAAAAGTCTCTCCTCATTGGATGCCCATTCCCGCTTTTGCAATCAGCACCATTCTAGATCATTTCGGACATTTTCTTTGTTAAACTTAGAACCTGGAACCTGCCGAAGATTCCCTTCCCTCCTTATTTTCACATTTATTGTCCCAGACTTATGAAATTCATAAGACAATCACAGAGAACAGGTATGATTAGGTGAAGAAACTTGCATAATTGTAAACACATTGTTTCTCAAACTAAGCAGGGGAGGGAGATCTCGGCAAACTAGAACCTGGATCCTGCGGAAGATTCGCTCCCATCCCTATTTTCACATTCCGTCAAATCGAGTTGTCTTTGCCACTTGGCCGTGATGTTCAGAACACTATCACGCAGGATGTGTGCTACCTGTAATAGGACAGCCTGCCAGATGTTAAAAGGGCAATATTATTGCCATTACTGTTAATATATAATAGAAATTTACACATTCAGGTTTTAAAATGTCACAGGGGACGGTATGGGGGGATGATCATTTAAGAAGGGGGATGCCATTCCCCCTCATCCCCCAACAACTCGAGTACTGATCGCAAGGAAAGGAACAGAGCAGCTCAACGCCTTTGAGCTCTGAGCATCCAGAGCATCTGACTTTAAATGCAAAAGTGTTTGGGTGTTTGAGGCGTGTTTGTGAGCGCATCATATTGCTTTTCTTTATATGTATAAGAAATATATATTCACGTTAGACTAGCTTTTCATATTAAACTAACTTAGTGAGGTTCAATCGCTGCGTACGGACTCATTGTCCGTTTCTCAATATGTGTACTTGTGCGTTCTCATGTGTTTGTGAAACGTGATCAGCCTAAGCACTAGTACCGTTCCAATTCACAAGAACACAAGATCGAGAGATATTGTTCTCACCCCTCCCTCTTTACCCAGCATGCATCACAGTAGACTTGTCCATTCTCAAGATTGACAGCTACCCCAGCATGCACTACGATAGCAGCAGCTTCCAATGGAGCGCTCACAGTGCTCAGAGTATTAAGTTAAAAGATCTCTTCTCTGTTCCCATTGCTCTATAAAAGTATGGTTTAAGACAATTTGAGGCGAGAACATTATACTTTTAAGCTTCACTATATGGCCCATTTACTGATTTAGTGTATAATTAAAAAACAGTTTCTAAGTTGAGAGGACCGCGGCAACCAGCGGAGCTCCGAGGCTTACTTCAGCCAAGGCTAACTGCAGCCCGTCTGCAGCAGCCCTCTCTCTGCATAGCTGTGTGTGAAGGACTTCTGGCTCTGATGGTGATTATTTTTGTTTTACATGGCAAAATGATCATTTGATTTGTGTTTATCTGATTGTGTTAATTATTATTTCTCCACTAAATGAAAAAAGTAAGAATTTATTATTATCCAGAGATTGTTAATAACTGGAGTTGAAATGCAGCTCCAGACGAGCTGAGCATGTGGTGACGTCAGGGGAACGCTTATGTTACAACGGACCCATATTTATGCTGCGTGCTCCTGTTCTCACAGAGTCCATACTTTCCTGTGTTCTTCTCAAGAACATACTCGGCAAGGATACAAGTTCATACACGCTAGCAAGCTATCTGGCTAGTTAGTAGCTAAACATTTAGTAAACAAGCTGGTAAGCTCCCTGATAAGCATTTACCTAATAAAAAGAACCACTTATAGTTAGTCAAGATATCAATTCTCTGTAGATGCAGAATTGTCATTATAAAGAGCAGTATCTCCTCAAAAAAAGCTTGTAAGTAACTTCATATATAATATCTATGAGGTATTTTTTGCTTTTATATGAGTAACATTTTAGTGTGGTGACTACTTTTGTTCAAATAATGTTTATTCAAGTTATTGAGCTATTACTTCCCCCCAAACACCAGACGTTGACGCTGGTTTTTAGGCTAAATCTGGTCAGTCTGTCGTAGTCTTGAATTAGTCCAGAAATACTTCCGTAAAAATTCAAAAGACGTTTCGCCATTATACTTTTAAGTATAATGGTGAAATCTTGGAAACCAAGTCCAGGGGATATTTTTTGAATTTTTACGGAATGACTATGACCTGGATGACTGAGAACCTTCATCAGCATAGTCCAGAAATACTTGAAATTGTGGCAGCGTTTGGTCGGTCTGATTTTGTTCAACTTTAGTCCAATTAATAGACGTGTAAAAGATGTTCTAAAAATTACTGCTTTTCACCTTTCACGTTTCAATCTAATGTAGACATCGTTTAGACGTATACCATCAACCAATTTAAACCATTTTTTTTTACTCTGTCCCTCGGTTTGTTTTTCAACTAAGGTAATACGATAAAGTATTTTGGATTCGTAAAATACTCAGTATTTCAATATACCATGTTCTCCAACTGCCAACCTGACACTTCACACCATTTCTCTCAGTTTAGGTTCCACTTTCTTCTCAGTCTCATCTCATTAGCCAGTTTTGCTTTGCTGAAGGATGCCATTCCTTTGGGGATAACTGTTGTGGGTGGTTTCTTTGGTGTGGGTTCATCGTCAGTGGCAGAAAAAAATAAAAAGATCTTTCTGCTGGCTCTACTTTTAGTGGGGAAGAGCGTCGCTACATGAGATTATGAGCTGCTGGGCTCAGTACAGACAGACAAGCTCCCAGCAGAATCACTTCACATCAAACCCTTCAATCACTCGCCATTTACTGGGCTAAGCACAGATGAGAGGGTCTCTCCATCACTGCATACACACAAAAACACTTCCATGCACATGCTACCCAGCTGTTGCAATACGCACAGGCTAAAACAAATTCAACTTAGCAATAAAAACCACAACCCTATGCGCACACACACTCCAATTAGGCCACATGCACGCACACATGTGTTTAATACTAACTAGCTACTATTAAAATATGCATCATGTCTTTGAAAAAAAGGAAATGCAAAAGAGAAATATTTATTAGGTTGATATCAGTGTTCCTTTGTGAAAGTATGGTCTGGATTAGTGAAAGTGTCTGTAGGAGCATGCGTCCCAATGGTGTCACCATGGGGACAAAGTGATTAGCAGTATCTATCCGGCAAATCATGCGCAGCCACATCATTACCCGCCACCCCCCCATACTTTCATCTCCGTGTCTCTCAGGGGTGCGTTCACTCCCAGTGCTCCTTAAGTGTTTTAACGTGTTAATAATCATTAGGGCGCTCTTCAGTGGAGCGGTGGAGGAGCTGGTGGTGGTGGTGGCGGCAGGGTGGATTGGGGAGGAGGTAATGATTGACTGACCTCTGACCTGCAACCCTCGACCCCCTCCTACCTCTCGGGCTCTGTGTTGTGTGGCTGCCTCTCATCTCGGAGGTCCATCAGGGACCTATTAAGAGCTGTCTCACACTCAGTCACCTCACTTAACTCGCCCTTGTCAATATGCTGCAGCATGTGTGTGAGAGACACTGAGAAAAAGAAAGTGTGTGCTGAAATCCACTCCCCCTCTCCACCATTCCTTATGGGAAGTTATTCCCTCCATCTCTTCCCACCTTTTTCTGCCCATCACTCTTCTTTTTTTATGCTGCTGCTTCTCCCTGTCTCCTATTTTTCCATGGTTCTCCCTCTCTGTCTTTCTCCCTCCATCCGTCCCTCTCGCTGCGTCTGTCTTTGGAGATGCTAATTCCTGGTCCAGGGAGACTAGATGAAACAGAGCGGAGTTTCTCTCATTAGCTGACACAGATGCCGAGGCGTGTGGACCTGAATAACAACACTCTGGCAGGCTGCTGCCTCCTCTTCCCTTCCACATGCTCTGCTGACGCTCCCACGTTTTAGACCATATTCTGTGCAACACTAGGGGTACGCAGGTGTGTGTGCGCGAGTGTCACTCTGCTGGCTTATCTGAATTGCAAGTTTTCTTAAAAAGTTGCGTGTGCTGCTACAGTGCCACCCTGAGAGGATCTGGGTGATTTCTTAGGGGAGCTTGGCTTATTTTTGAGACAACCTGTGCTGCCATGTAACTTTAACAGAAATCTGGTCTGTGAAGCCTTAGAACAAACAATCAAAACCTTTATCACTGGCAAAGATGCAAACAATGTTGCAATCCAAAGCAGCAGTTGCAAATCCTATTATAACAGTTTGAAAAGGATAAAGCTGTTACAGAATATTTTTAGTCCTGGGAGAAAAGCAAATCAATTTGTTCAGTACCTTGCAAAGGGATTCAGGAGATATCGTTTTGTCATCTTAAAAAGCACAAGATTTAGTGCTTTAATTTGGGTTATATGCAGTATTTTAAAATAAAGCAGTGCTTAAATGTAAGACATTAATAAAAATGACATAATGCAAGCCTGGATGGATACTAACATTGAGCAGTTGGTACAAAAAAATCAATAAGTTCGTCAGAGCTATTACTATATTAAGCAAATGGTCATGTTTGAGGAATCCAATCTAATAGGGAGAGTGATCCAAACTCTCAGCGTCAGATGAGCAGAAGGTCAAAGTCAGGTAATCCAAGATAGGCAGATATGCGTTGGCCGGGAAGGGTAACTGGATAGCGAAGAAAACGGACAGGTTACTAACTAGTTAAACTTGAATGAAGATGAATAATGGCCTCAGTGTATTACCACGTACGGTTAAACTACACTGGCAGCTTGGAGGACTTGAACGGCTCCTTATATGACAGCTGCTGCAACAAGATGATGATGAACAGGTGTGATGGTTACGGCTCTACAGGAGGCGTGACAGAAATGGTAAATTTTAGAAATATTTAGACAACTACACATCTGGGAAGTGTGGAGTACATTTTCATGAAGGATTATATGCTCTGATATTCCGTTATAAAAGTAAGTTATGGCTTGGTTTAAATGCAATCCTTCAAAGACTTGGCCACTGATCTGAACTGAGGTAGAGAAGCAGTAAAGAGGCAGTTCAGGTGCGAAAATCTGTCAACAGGACAACAAACTCCATAACTCTGCCCTTTGCAGGGGAGGAAGTTTAAAAAAAAGACAAAAGATGTGTTTCCAGAAACTAGTGGACACAGAAAAAAATCACCTTTGTGAGAGCTGTTGATGTTGCATCATGCTGTGGAAATGATTTCACTAAACAGTGTCCTGAAAGTTTGTCAGACTTAATGGGAAGAACATGCTCATATGCTAATGCTATGCTAATGATACTCATCTTTATGTTCCATAAATCTTGATTAATCCAATACGTTACACTACAGACATGTCACCAACAAATAAAAAGCTATATGAATTTACATTTTTTGCTTTCGAATTAGCCCAAGACAAAACACTTCTTTTGTACCCGAGCTGAAATGGAAAAGAAGCTGCTTAGTTAGTCACTCCCTCTGGATGGGATTAAATTGGCCTCCGATAACAGCATAAAAAATAGGTGTTTTTAAATTTTTTATTAGGATGTCATCTAAATCCTCTTTTAAACTTTTCTAGAATTTCCTACTGTCATAAAGTATTTTAAATATCTTCTTGAACCTCAGTCGACCTATTGGAGGTTTTTTCTTGTTTGAAGTGAGTTTTTTATTTACTCCACTGCCGTTGCATGCATGCTCAGTATGGGCCAATATTGATGAGTCAATGATTGAATGAACCTAGACGTTGACTATCACTGCAAAATACACTAGACGTCTTTATGAAATCCGTTGGCCTTCCTAAGATAGAAAACCCTTAACCAGTTTGCCAACCTTTAATCGAATTGTTTCTGTAAAGTCTGTAAACTTGCACTACATAAATCAGTTGAAATTAATTTAATTGAAGATGGACAATACAGTTGCAGCCATTCAAACTGGCCCTTCCCAGTTAAACGGCAGCCGTATGGCAGCCGACTCCCCTAAAACTCCCAGCAAAATCCCTTCCAACTTCCAGCCACTGGAATGACCCCTCCTTCTCCTGTGCGTCCACCCTTTCACTGAGTTACAGGGTCCAACCAGGAGATGGCGCTTCTCTTTAGATCTTAATGTCCACAAATCATGATAGAAGGAATATTTCAGTACAAAGATTGATGTTTAAAAAGGAATTGTAGTGGATCAGCCAAGGACCCACTACCCATCAAGAAAAATGGGGAAATTTTGAATGGCTACTAATGTATGTACATACAGCCAGAGTTGTAACAAAATCCTTAAGTTAAAGCATATCCATTAGATCGAATCAACCAGCCACAGTCAAGATTCAAATCTGTTTGGGAATACATGGTATGGCTTGTAAAATAATGTGTATCAGTGCTATATCTAAGCACAGACCAGAGGATAGTTCACCCATTTATGAGCTTTGCATTGTTCACTGCTTTTCAACAGTATATGTTATATAGTATATATATACTAGATATGTAAATCTGGAAAAAGCAGACTCCCAGAAAGGTGCAGCATAACATTCAAATCGCTAACAAGACCCCTTCATGCTGCTCATTCACTGTAGAAAAGCTATATGCATCGAAGTTTCCTTTTGTATACACTCTGTGTATATAAAATGACATTAAACTTTGTCTAAGTTTACATTCCTGCTTTGCTCTTCTATACCTCATTCTTTTGTCAAACAAAAAAAGCATGCATGTGTCAGGTCTTGGTTGTGGTTTAGAGGACCCAAATGCAGAGGCAGAGATGATTTCTTGGTGTTTTAATGGTAACACAAACAATAGGGGGCAAAATCCAAAAATCCAACTTAAAATGTTACACAGACCAGAACCATGGAGACATCAGGGGAAAACAAGCACAAGGAGCCAGGGAGAGATGAGGTGAGAAGACAACAGCGATGACAGGACCAGCAACAACAAGGAACCAACAAGGAGTGACTGCAGAGGGAGAGTATATGTAGCTGACTGATACAATGGCAGGGTAAACGAGCTGACAAGGAGCAGGTGTGAGGAGACAACGAGGGAGCCAAGGGGAAAGGAACACACACAAGAGGGCAACAGAGGAAAACAACTGAAAAACCTGAGCACTAACATAAATCTAGAAACCACAACAAAATAAGAATTAAACCAATAAAACTAGGAAACATGGAGCAAAGTAAAGCACAACATAACCAAAACCATGATAGCATGTAAATCCTTTTATTGTCCCACAATAGGGAAATTCGTTCCCTGAATTTTGAACCTTGGGGAGCAGTGGGCTGCCATTGTGTAGCGCCTGATAGGGTTAAATAAAAATGTAAAACCTATGGCCTCTAAAGTGAGTCCTCAGTGTATGGATCTTTACCCAATACCTCCAGAGTTAGGTAACTACATACCTCAGCTGTTTTGGATCAGGATCACACCTGCAGAGCACCAGCCTATGCAGAATAGACATCCATGTTTTAAATCAAGACCTCCTACCATGATTTACCTGAACTGAGTTATTCCTCATGTAATGACTAGCATTAGCACCTGCATTTGTAATGTTGGTTTGTAATGTTTTGACCCACATGCACAATCACATGGAGAATCAGTGAGTTAAAATGTTTTATTTACAATAAGGCAACAAGAATCTGGAAGCGGAGAACTGCAGGAAGCCGGCTAAACTTTCCGGTTGGCCTGAGGGGAGAAAGCACAGTGATCAGGAAGGAGTTTGTTGATGACAACTGATGACTGATTGATTTGCTTACTTGGGGGATGAAGGGGAGGTAGCATGGATCTGTAGGGGTTTGATTCAGCGGGTTTCGCAGCTTGTACCCCAGAGGCCCAGGAGAATGTGAGTGAGATTCAAGAGCATTGATACTTGAAAGAAACATCATGCTGGAGAGCGTGTAGGCAGGTGATGAAGACTGAAAAATGCTGAACACATGTAAGACCTTTCCCTTAAAGGGAGATGAACTGAGGGGCCCAAACAAACCAATATTAGCCTGGCTATGTTTCTAAATATCACCTTATGCTCCACTAACAGGAGGCGCAGCATGGATGTAAATGGTTTTTATATTTCCCTCCAGATTACAATGTTCATCTAAAAAAAGTAACTTTGTTACGAAAGTCTAATATTTTCTTTGTGATACTAAGTGGAACATTGGTCAATAAGTCTCATCACAGCAGATATCCATTCCTCCGTCAGATGTGAAATCTGGTCAATAAATCAGACAAAGAGCAGGGCCAAAGCACAAACCTGCCGGCTGTTCTTCACAGAACAGAAAAGGCTGAGGAACATTGTGTCAAAAGACTCCGACAGGCAGTAATCCAGCATTAAACCAGACCCACATGTTTGTCAGATGATACTCGCTGGTGTTTCGGGGCTTCCCTGAGAACCAGACATGACCTCAGCAGTCAATACATGTCATCATGACCATCATGTCCTACCTGATCTCCACCTCAGATAGTCACCTCCAAACAAGGACTATACTGTCACGCTAACGCTGTTTTACATTATTCAGCACTCAGTGGTGGAGATCCAGCTCCTATCTCCCTGCATAATGAATCAAAGAATAAAAGAGCTTTAGCTGCAAATGTGACTATTTCTGATTTTGCATGCACATCACTGTTTCTGTGCACACACATTCTCACACAGAGAGATTGGTCTGAAGTGATACTAATGTAATATTAATAGCCACAGGGGATGCCAGTCTGTCCCTGTTGTGTTAATACCCACAGGCTTGACAGAGCTTTGGTCACACATCCCACTGCTGTTCATCTGCTAAGAATCGTACAATAAGTCCTCCCTGTTTATTTTGATATAGATTTGACCCCTTCTCTACTTATTAATTTATTTTGGTTGACATGACACTTAAGTTAAAACAATTCGAACATTTAAGCTAAAAACATTGTTATAAAACCTCTCAGAACCCACGGTGTTTGTGAGTTTTCTGTATCCAAATTCTGCAGATTCTCAGGGGTAGAGTTTGTTTTTCCAACAACCCACACAGTTTTTTTGTTATGTTTGTTTTTTTATTATTTTGAAAACAGAAAAGAGGCCATCATGCGAGTCTTAGACATTTTTTTTTTTAGCTCAGGAAAGAAATAAATGGAACCAAGTGGCAGGTGTAGTGTACAGAAACATCTGGGCAGAATACAAACTGGACACCCCCAGGTAAAACATGTGAGTCACTCCCAAGGTAGTGGAGAATGACAGAGCTAAGATACTGAGGGACGTCCAGATACAAACAGACCAAATGCTTGTGGCCAACCAACTGGACATTGTGATTCTTGATAAGCAGCAGAGGACAGTCGTAGTGATCGATGTAGCCATCCCAAATGATAGGAACATCAGGGTAAAAGAATATGGGAAATTAGAAAAATACCAAGGCCTCAGGGAAGAACTAGAAAGAGCCTGAAAGGTGAAGCCAATGGTACTATCCGTGCTTATTGGAGCAGTAACCTCGACAATGGAAAAGTGGTTCCAAAGATACTTGGAGAAACAACAAAGATCCAGAAATGCTCAGCTCCAAGGACAGACAAGATACTGCAAATGACCATCAAGCTCCCAGGTCTCTGGTAGAGGACCCAAGCTTGAGAAGAAGGAGCCATCCTCCCCGCCAGGAGTATGAGGGGTGTTTTTTTTAAGTTTTTTTTTTTTTTTGAATTGCACTAGAACATATATCAGATTAGTTAAAAGGGCAAGCAACCGTTACAATGGCAATTCTGTGGTCCAAACAATATTTATATCCTAATTACGCACCAATCTATAGGATGCTACTTATAAAAAATAAAAACAATGACTGACTGAATAAATGATTGAATAAAAAAACTGTCAGCCTACTGGTGCCTTTCTGTTTTGTTCAGTTTTTGATTTTTGAAAGAAAAAATAGACTGCCTCAATGTACACTAAAAAAAATTACAGCCAAGGTGAGCTAAATGCGCCAAAAAGCAGGGTCAAGGGTTAAAACCATGGATCCATCCAGCATTATATAAACGTTTTATGCTGGTTGTATTGGTGTAATAGTATAGGCGATATTTCCTTGGGACACTTAGTATCAGCCGAGTATTTTCCCTATGTACCATTTATCCATCGTCTTATGACCAGAGTTTTCTCACCTACTGTCACCTAAAGTACATCATGTTTGTGGAGATGACAACTCTGCACCAACTGAGTAATTGTGTTTGGGCATGTTTTAAAATCTTTAAGGAATGTTTCCAGCAACTTATTACATCTATGACATGAAGTATTTACAGAGTCCTAAACCAAAGGGGTTCTAACCTCTTGCCAGCAGGGCTAACTGTTAAATAAAGGTGGAGGGTGAGTTCTTTTAATTAGATGTCAACCGTAATGTGCATATTTTCAAGGAATACGTTTCAAACCCAGTAGAACAATACATGTAAATAATCATAGTTTCCTTACAGATACAATTTTGGTGTATGCTGTTTATTTGCTTATAAGTTATTATGATGATTTTTGTTTTGTGTCAAGGTTGTTGGTCCTCAGCCTTTCAGTGCCTGATATCTGCCGCTCCACCATCCTGGCCGAAAACATAAAGAGCCTTTTTCCTTCCAAGAGATGGATGTGGAGCAGCAGTGCTTTGACTTTGCAGTTTTGCGCCTGGGACCAAAGAGAGACAGTGGAGCAGGGGGAGAAAGACTGAGTCCATCCGGCTTCAATCAGGCGAGCACAAGTCAAAGTCTCCCCATCTGAGACACAGATGCAGACGAGCTGAGATGGAGAGAAGAGAGGAGAAGAGAGATGGGGGGTTGAGAGGGCGAGGAGAAGAGAGAGAGAGCAGCAGGGGAAGTCATTATCACTTTCTAAGTTCACTTACAGTCTAATGTATTCAAGGGGAAACAGTTAGATTTGGTCCCTTTGGCAGCCAAGCGTAAACAAATTGATTTGAATGGAAGAGTATAAAGAGCTGTTTATAACGCCCTGCATCCACGAGCATGTGTGTGTCTGCACATTGTCAATATAGATTTGTGTGGCACAGTATGGAAATGTCATTATGCATGCTGTCTGTTCGTATTCAGCTTCTGCTGTACATTTCAAGAAGAATGATTACATTCTCCCCCTCTCTGAGAGTGCAAACCTGTGCACAGCACCACATGTTTTTTCATCATCTTGTTTTTGGACTGCAGCCGTGGTGGTCCGCTGTCTTCTGAGGGCCCTTGTCTGAAATGGGGAGAGCCCTACGTCCGCTTTCACTAAAACATCGAAGATTCCTTACACCGCTCCCAATTTTAGGAAAGAGACGGATTATTGTAGCGACTTATGGGCACGGGTGTTGTTCCTTGTTGAGTGAGGTCTCAACAACCTCAGACCGAGTCAGGTAGAGGGGGGGCTTTGCCGGGCAAACATCCGCACAGGGCGCCGCTTGTCCCGATTTGATTTTGGACATATTTGGGGATCCATCAGAGAACTGATGAAAGGAAAATATAGAGCTAATCCTTGTTAAAATTAAGAAACCAGCAGGGCACGCACACACACACATCCACAGGCATGCAAAGGCACACACTCACTTACACTCTTTAGGACATGTGTAACCCAAGTCTGTTGTGATTCCTTTCCTGGTGAGGCCTGGAGGAGTCCAGAAGAGGTTAAAGAAACACGGCACGGTGTGAAAACACTCTCATGAGGTGTGCTGCCTGAAATCTGACACACACAGACACACACACACAAGGCTTTGATTAATTGGGTCGGCCTGTGTTTGCCAGAGAAACAGTATTTATTCAGGTTAGAGACCTTTCCTTAATAAAAGGTCGCTGGATAAACAGCTCGCTCAGGCGGCCATTTTGAGGATTAATCCTGGGGTTGGCTTTAGTTACCTCTAAGACGCCAAAGTTCAGAGGTGAGGGTTATGAACTATTACAAGAAAATACAAAATTGTAGACGACACTCACGGGATTAATGAACAGACATGCTTGTGGATTTAAATCAGTAATTTTCCATAACAGGATGTAGGAAAATAAATATCACCACCAGTAATATTCTGTCCTAATTCAGTAAATCACTGAATACACCAATACATTTATTAAGATTTTGGTTTTGGTGTGTTTAAAACATAAGGTTATTACAATAATTTAGTTTTCTTCACAAATTCTGATGATCAAGTGAAGCAATGAACCAACAGATAGTTCTCATGTAACGTCGCAAACATCCAAGCAGCTTTCCACTTCATGGTTCGCAAGTGAAAAAGTGAAGAACAAGTGAAAGAGAGTGGAAAGATGGTGGGCTTTAAGGATGTAGAAACAAATGAGATAAAATAGTAAATAGACCTTTTTATTACATGAGTGGAGTCATAGAAGGGAAAGTGAAAACACTTTGCTGACATTGACGAGTGTGGCTTGCTAATATCCACAGAAAATGCAAGCTATCTAAGGCAACACAGTTTTTAATAATCATAATTCAACTTTATTTATCTCACATTGGAGTAATTTATCTTTGCATTTAACCCATCCTCTTGGTGAGCTGTGGGCTGCCATTGTGTAGCCCCCCTCTCAAGCGCACCACTCTAACCCACTAGGCCAACACTCCATTTTTAAGCAGTAGCAACATTTCACAAGTTGTCGTTTATAGAGTAGAACAGAAACATGTAGTTATTAGTCAAATATTTATGTTAGATTCTTGTAAAAACATTAATTTCATTTTTAAATTATATCCTTTTCACTTTTGAGATTCTAAATGAAGACATATAGGCATATAGCGTATATCAAAGTTGCTTTTACTTCCCCTGCAATTTGCATGTGTCCATCTCATATGGATCTATAGCATTAGCTGTGAGCTTTGCTTCATACCTTTTTGAGAATTATTGATGCGTATAAGAAGCTCCAGCACTCAAAATTGTTATTAACAAACAAAAAAAAAAAGATTTAATAAAGCTTCTTGTTATTGTGTTTCTTGGTAGTGCATTTTACTGGTATACGATCAACATGGCAAATATCCTGAGTCACTTACTTTACTACACTTTCTGGTTTTATGGTAATTCTTTTTGATTCTGCAAATAATCCACAAAGCCATTCTAATTAGCATCCAGAGGCGCTGTGGCTTTTTGTTTGACTTTCTCCTTATATTGCCTCCTAGCCAATCAAAATGCAAGAAATTAGTCTGTTAATTTGCGGGGCACGATTAATTGCTGTGCAATCCGGAAAAAGTTATGTAACATTATCTTTTTTTGATAAGGACGCTAACACTGCAAACCCTTAAATGCATGAGATAAAGAATATAGCTTTTCTCAAGAATTGCTTTTATTTCACAAAGATATTTTCACCAGTTGATATATGGTGTTTTAAATCTAAATAATACTGTGCTAAAAACTTTGTTAAAGTGTGATCTAAACTAATAAATAGCTCTAATTAGCAAAGGCTATTGGTAAAATTAGATTAATATATAGAAAGCAATTTTCAATGTGCTTACAGAGCATTGTTAGTCACAAAATATATATAAATGTTATTAAAATACAGGCAATAGTGAGGTAACTTCATTACATGGTAGGAAAGATGTCTTTTACGTGTATTGCTATTTTTGAAATGATCTTCCATTCTCTTATGCTGTAGTGGCTTTGACTGAGATAAACTGTATTTACTGGATTTAATTAACAGAACTTTTCTGTTTAAGACATCAGGTTTTTAACCGTTACGTGTTTTAGTAACATACCATAAAAAGTTTCCACTTAAAGATCCAACAAAGACCACCTGATCAATGTTTAGGCTTTTATGTTGATGAAGTTTAGCTGTATTTGACGATGTGCATAGTTCCACTTTGTTATGTTTTCAGTAAGCTTTGTTTTTCTTTTGCCCTATTTTTGCAGTAATACATGATTATTTAACATTTCAGTCAAAATTGTTTGATTATCTGATGTTATCAATCTTTAAAAAAGTGGTAAGAAGAAAACTGACAGGAGACCTTGCTTCATTACTTTGACCTATCAATAGATAATCTGGTACAGCCAACCCTGGATAAGTTAGGCAACTAAGAAAAATAGTCAAAACTGTCACTGTTTTAAACTGGCATTTCCAATGTAGGACTAAATTGGTTCATGAGAGTAAAAATTTTTTGCATCACTATATAGTTGTGTTATTATACAGTGAAAACAAAGTGCACAAGCTGTCCCCTAAAACATCTCAGAAATTTAACAGTTGAGACATTCTTTATATTCACAAGGAATTCAGCAGGATTTGGACAAAACCATCTTTTCTTCACAACCAGTGTTTTTTATTTATTTATTTTCATTATTTAATTGTTTTCCCTTAAAGCTACTGTGTGTAATTTTCAGCGACATCTACCGTCCAGACTGCAGCAACATGAACATCTCCCCCCCACCGCTTCTCCCCCCCAACAGTACGGCGAGCGTTACGGGACAAAATGTCTTCCACGACGTCCGCATCACCTACCTTCTCAAGTGATGAGGTTTGTTTACATAGATAATTTTAATACTGCCATCTATTGTTCAGTACCGTCTCAGTTCATCTCTCTCAACTTGCCGTAGTTACTTTCGCGCGTAATGGGCGATCTCGCAATCGCTAGTTTGTTGGCTCTGCGCTGCCGTAGCGCAAAGATGTCTGCCTCCATGGCTGCGAGACCCGCTCCTATGTAATTATAAATAACGAATTCTAAGGCAACGCAAATATTAAGGTTAAGAGGCTGAGCTCGTAGATGATGATAAATAACATAGTTATGTCTAATATATTACATTTCTGACTGTATATCCCTGTAATTATTACACACTGTAGCTTTAAAGTAGCTTTAGGTTAAATAATTAAGATAAGTGCAAAAACAAAATTATGAATAACAATAATAATAATAATATTAACATTTATTTTTATTTTTATTCTAATTATTATTATTATTTTTATCATTCCAAAAAAAATTCTACAAAGCCTGGAGCTCCTCGAGACATTTTGAATTGAGAAAGCTTTCTGGATGGGAAGCAAAACGTCTTCAAACTTGGAAAGCAAAGTGCAGTGGTTTGTTTTAAACTTTTTTTTTTTGGAAGGACTATAACCTGAATGACTGAAAATCTTCACCAGCATATCATTATTACTTTTTTGCCTCCGTTGCGGGGAAGCACGATCTACCTGGAACCTTTTATTTAACATATTTTCATTGCTGAAGAAAACATCTGACCCAGTTTTGCTGATGCAGAACTTGTAAAAGCAAATCTGGGATGTTTTGACCTTGACACTTTAAAGCTACAGTGTGTAATTTTCAGCGACATCTAACGTCCAGACTGCAGACCGCAGCAACATGAACATCTCCCCCCCACCGCTTCTCCCCCCCAACAGTACGGCGAGCGTTACGGGACAAAATGTCTTCCGCGACGTCCGCATCACCTACCTTCTCAAGTGATGAGGTTTGTTTACATAGATAATTTTAATACTGCCATCTATTGTTCAGTACCATCTCAGTTCATCTCTCTCAACTTGCCGTAGTTACTTTCGCGCGTAATGGGCGATCTCGCAATCGCTAGTTTGTTGGCTCTGCGCTGCCGTAGCGCAAAGATGTCTGCCTCCATGGCTGCGAGACCCGCTCCTATATAATTATAAATAACGAATTCTAAGGCAACGCAAATATTAAGGTTAAAAGGCTGAGCTCGTAGATGATGATAAATAACATAGCTATGTATAATATATTACATTTCTGACTGTATATCCCTGTAATTATTACACACTGTAGCTTTAACTCTTCACCAAAGATTAAAGAGGCTTGACAGATACTGCCACCTGTGGCCAAAATGCAGAACTGCAGCACTCTTCTGCTTGTCCTCTTATTGCAATTCAAGCTGGGTGCCCGTTGCATTTTAGTATACCAAAAATCCATCTTGAATATAACGTTTCGACAATATTTGGTAGGCCGGACCCGTTCGACATGGACACACTTCTCGCCAGATCAGCAGGTAACAGCGCAGGAACTTCTGAGGCGAAGTACATTCAGGGAAAATAGATTACAGGCTTCTGGATGCATTGGCGCTGAACTACTGAGGTGTCATTCTGCTAATCAAACAATGCTTTAGTCATACAGGGTCAATAAAAAGGCTAATTTAAAGATCGTTTTCAGTAACACAAAATGTATCTTTACATGTCGAGATCGTGAACATGCAAACAAGCTTGTTCACGATTATAAGATAATTGCTGTTATGTTATGGCAATAAAGATCTTCCAATTCAATTTTGAGTAGTGTCTTTCATTTTCAATATCTTTAAAGTAAATTTTAACAAATATCTCTACTATTGTACTTTAAAAACAAACTTCCTTTTTGAATTAAAATAGTATGAGTAATTTTGAACATAACCATAAATAGGATGTGATGCAATGGTTTATTTCTCAAAGTCAGCCCTCAAAATGGGAAAAGCAAGACAACTTGCCATTCAAGTAGAGTGCCGGTATAAAATAAGACAGGAAATGACTACCTGCTGTCATAAACTCACTTACAGGTACAACCAGAGCAATCCTGAGCAGCCCATGGAAAGTAGACATGTAGATAACAACATGTACAGGTTCTGAAAATATTTCTGCTGTTCCCACCTACAGTAGGTTTGACATTTAGAAAATTCATATTGTTTTCAGCAATAAGCACAAGGCAGCAAGAAAAGCTTAAAATCTATTTCATGTTAATAATAATGTTTTATTATTCTAGTTACAAAAGGGAAATCGGTTGAATGTTCCATGGTAATGAGCTATTAAAGCATATAGCTTCTTTCTGTGTGCAAAAGTGGCCCTCCTGCTATAAGTGATATGCTAATGACAGAGCTAATAATGGCTTCTCAGCTGCAGCCGCTTCAGCAGGTGTGTGTGACCTGGTTCAAAGAAGCCTCTCACACACACTCTCCAGGATGGCTGGCGCAAATGTTACTCCTCAATTATTCAAAGACTTTAAATGGCAATCTGTCCAGGAAGAGCTGCTGGAGGACGGATAAAAACGCAACACAGTATACAGCACATAAATCCACGTCTTTATGAAATTAAACTGGAGGGTTTTTAGAGTCTGACCTCCATCACAAACAGATCAAACATCCAGTTGGCTCTCTGTAAACAACACACAGCAGCACATATTTGTGCTGCGACAACAACCCAGGCGTGCTGTGTCATTACGTTGTCACGTTATGATTTAATGGAGGCATCCTGAACAGATTTTGGGAAGACATCGACATCAGCAGATTCCCTCTGTGGCTCTCACATGTTACTGATTGTGGAAAACAACGCTGGAGCATTTCGATTCCTACCGTACGCCTCCCCATGCTCCTGCGTCCACATGTTTGTTTAGGGATGAGAAAACAATCAGTCCCTGAGACGCTGACGCATCAAGTGATGAATAGTAATGAGGTTGGGGTAAATATTAGCCATGTGGATGCGAAATGTGGGGAAAACTGATGCACATAGTCAGACGTTTACTCGCCGCTCCATAGCTGGAAGCACTTAGTCTCTGCTGCAGGCCAGCGCGGCTTGGAAACTGTGGCAACAGAGTCAGCAGTTATAACAGCGCTGATGTTCAGCACAGTGCATTTGCTACTAATTATCACTCTTTCTCAATTTTCAGTTGAATCTTAGATTTTAGATTATTCAATTTATTTTTTTTATTTAGAAAAGATTTTTGGTTAGTGATTCATTTAAATAGTTAATTAATTTTAGTTTGAGGTCAGGTACAAAAGCAAAATAAACAATTCAATAAAATTAAAAGCAGTTTATTAATATTGCACAAATTCATAACACATGTGTTCTCAAGTTACTTTACAGAGACAATTCTACCAGATCATACAGTTCAATTGATTCAAGGTTTTCTATCTAAGGAAAACCTGTTGATTGCATCGACTCATTCACTCGAAGGCAATCCTTCACACTAAGCATGCTTGTAGCGACAGTGGAGAGGAAAAACTCCCTTTTAACAGGAAGAAACCTCCAGCAGAACGAGGCTCAGTGTAAGCAGCCATCTGCAGAGGCCGACTGGGGTTCAAGGAGACAGAAGCAGACATAGAAAAAGAAGCATAGATACATAAGGCAACTGTAAACCAGCTCCAAGGGTGGCCCTGTCCAGGAGACACACAGCCAGGCAGACGAGCTCCAAGCCAGCTGCTATGTCAGAGGATGAAGAGCGCAGATCCAACTCGTCACAGTCAGAGAAACAGGACTACACTGAAAAACAGGCCAAGCTCCAACATCTATAAACAAAAGTGGTGATTGCAGCTATAGAGCTGATATTGCTCTCCAGGACGGTGTCACAGCCAATTGGGAACAGACCAGATTAAGTTACTATGAGAAAAAGCAGAGAGAACATAACATTAGAGACTGAACTAGCACATTCTTCAGAGTCGGAGAATAGAGATAGAGAAATAAGAAAGGGAAGATAATTTCACTCCAACAGTAGAAACTGTTAGCCTATCATCAATTGCACAGGACCATTGCCAGAGGTGCTGAAAAGTTTTTGGGACTCAAAGAAGTTACTTGGGAAAGCATTGTTTCAAGGTTGGAGATGGAGAGAAGAACTGCAGCATCTGGAACATAAAGTTCCCATAACATAGTTCAAGATATTATTAATAATATGGATTATATTTTATATATATATATATATATATATATATATATATATATATATATATATATATATATATATATATATATATATATATATATATATATATATATACATATATATATATATATATATATATATATATATATATATATATATATATATATATATATATATATATATATATATATATATATATATATATAATTCATTAGAGTATTTGAGAAGAGCGTTGGGACCAAAACATCCAGCTTAACTGATTGTTTGCACTTTCTATAGCAATACACCAGGGAGCAGCCAAGAGAACTTGTGCATATTTGCCAGCATTTACCATCAGAACTGGGCTGCCTTAAAGCTGAATGTCTTCTTTCTGAAAATTTTGGAAACAGATATAAAAATGCACAGGCCTATATGGCCAGCTGTTTAAAATAAGGACATTAAATCACTTGCCTCCATCTGCACCTGAGGTACAGGTCTTGTTTCTGAAACAGTCCAGGTGGCAGAACGGGTTTGCTCTTTAACTTGAGAATGTGATTTGATGTGAGGGCCTCTAAATCATTTGAATCCTCGGAGACCAAAGTGATGGGTTTGTCGTTCAAAATGGCTTCACACTAACAGAAAACAGTTTGCAGTGTTTCATCATCCAAAACCTTTTATTTTAGAACTACAGTAAGGTGAGTACACTCCTGACTGAACGAATCAAGCGCTCCCAGATGCCACCTTGATGTGAAGCTGCAGGTATATTGAAATGCCAGTTTATGCCACCCTGGTCCAGAGCCTTTTGGATTTTACTCTGGTTTAAGGCAGCCAGACTTTCTTTTAGCTTACATTTTTGCCCTTAACCAATCTGGCGGAAAAGAGTGGACCAAACCTGCAGATGAATCTTCTGATTTCATTAATGCATGAATCAGTGTCAAGGGTATTAGCCAATTCCAAATGAATGGCACAACTAGTCTGGCAAGTGAATAATACTCCATAAGTCTTCTCAAACTCCATAAGTTTGAGAAGACTTCTGCCTCTCTTAACATCAATGGGGCCAAAATAATCAACACCAACATCTGAAAATGGAGGTTTGTCTGGTGCTACCCTTTCTGGGCAAGTCGGCCATTTTTTGTTCCAGAAGCTTCCCTCTATTTCTTCTGCAGATGACACAGTCAGACACAATCTTTCTGGCAGTAGTTTGCATTGAATATCCTGCATGACTGACACACCCTGGACAACGTGTGGTTTCTTCCTGCATGACCCAGCAGATGGTGAATATAACACAGAATTAATGTTGCTAAATGCATGTTTTTACACAGGATGACCGGATGCTTAATTTCAGATGGCATAGCAGTTCTTTTAAGACATCCGCCCACTCTGAGGACTCCATTATCGACCACTGGATCAAGTCTGTACAGCTAGTTGTCTTTAGAGATGGTCTTGTTGGCTCTGAGTGAGCTGATCTCTGGTCCAAACCTATGCTGTCGTTCAAGGAGAATAATGAAATCCTTTGCTGTAGCCCTACAGATGTCACTGGATTTTCAGCATAGTTTTAAACTGCTCCACCTTTTACTCTTTAATGTTTGGTTCTTCTGTAGACTGATGCATCATGACAGAAAACTGTTTGAGCTTTCAAAAACAAGCTACAGACTTTTTTTAGCTTCATCCAGGATGAGAATTAAGAGATGAAAAAACTGGTAGGGTGTTTAGCATTAACAGTCACTTCCAGTAACATTAACAGTCACATCCAGTAACAGTAACATCCTTTTTTAATTCAGAATCATGAGCAGGGAGTGAGTCATACTTTACCTTCAGCTTAGGCCATCTGTTTTCAGATTCGAACAGAGAATCAGAACCATTAATCCATTTGCTGTGCTCCAAAAATCCTCTGCTTTCATCCCTCTTGATGCTTCATCTGCTGTATTATCTTTGGAACTAACATATTTCCACTGGTTAGTTTGTGTAGCTTCTCTGGTGATGGACAATGTTAGCAACAAAGGTATGAAACTTATTTGCTTGAAAGCAGATATATTTTAGTACAGTGGTGCTGTCAGTCCTAAAAACAGATGTCTCCAGCTCAAGATTTAATTTTCTGTGAAGAAGTTGGTCCATTCGACTAGCAGGGACGACTGCAGTGAGCTCCAGTCAAGTGATGATTGTCTGCTTGAGAGATGTACTCGGAGAGATGCACATAATGCTCACTTTGCAATCTTATATATGACCCTGTACCATATCCCACTTTGCTGGCATCAGAGAAATGGTAGAGTTGTGGTGAAACAGGACAAAAATATTTTAGGTTTAATGCAATGACTCACTTCAAACTTTGAGATCCTCTTCAGATCGTCCAGCCAGTCGGTCCATTGTTTGGAAACATGATGGGGAACTGTATCATTCCAGCCTAGGTTTCTCCTGCAGAGCTCTTGTAAAAGCAGTTTCACAGAGGTGATGAAGGGAGCAAGGAACTGAGCTCACTACTAACAGTATTCTTCTTCTTGTGTGTGACCACTCTTGAAGTGTAGCTTTGAATTTAAAGGAGTTACTTTGAATGCACCACTGCAATCCATGTGCACATTCCATTGGAAGCTCCAAATCCGTTTCCAACATTTTCTTTGCTTTGGTGTTGTCTGAAACTGTTTGCAGAACTGCAGGACCATAACTGAGCCACTTGGAGAGCTTAAATCCTCCTCTATTGATAATTTTGAGCAAACGTTATTGTCTGTAGGCAAAGATTTTAAGCAATCATACTAATAGAAATTATGTTTGAGTGTACTGACTACTTCAGCTGGAAACTACTGAGCATTGTCTTCTTCTGTTCTTCTTAATGCTTAATTTGCACAACAAGGAGACTGCTCCAAACAGATGTAGAGTCGTCCGATATTCTTGTGGAACTTGTGACACCATTGGGCCACCAGTTGAAGCAAAGACGGTCTCTGTGTTTCTCTAGAACATGAAACTGATGGAATATAGCTTGAATATCTGCCATAACTGCTATTGGCTCCAACTGAGTTGGTCAAATCAGGTCCTTGTAAAAGCTGACAGTTCTGTGAGGTTCCCTTGAATTTTGCAGCACAGTCAAAAACAACTCTCCCCTTTTCGGGGGGATAAACACCAAGGTGGGGTATGTACCACACCTTTCCCTCATTGCCCATTAATTGATCATCAGACACAATTTTTGCATAACCGATATAGAGCATGTCATTCATAAATGCAATGTAATCTTTCTTGGAAGTTGCTGCTCTTGTTGAACGTTCTTTTCAAGCTCAGAAGACCTTTTTCTGCAATACGATTAATAGGCAAGATGGAACTTTCAGACTTAAAAGGAAAATGTATATAATAGTGTCCATTTTTCAGTTGTGCTGAATTGTACATGAAATTTATTAACTTGACATCTTCTCTGGATATTTCAATCTGCTCTTGGGATGTTTTTTCATTGATATCATGATTTTATTGTTTGATCAACATTGTTTGAAGATGTTTAACCAAAATCTTGTTTACAGTGAAGGAATGGTAGTCTGTTTTGTTCCTTTCATTCCAGAGTGGACCATTGATGACCCATTCAACTCTTGTTTAGTTCCCATAGCTCTATTACTTTAGGTGCGTCTGTGTCAATGAGATCCACATCAGCATCTATGTTGTGGAGCTTTAGGCTTTGCAGGTATGGCCATTTGTCAATGTCCTCCTGTTGTGGAACATTTCTTTTTGAAACAGGCATTAGTTTCTGTGCCATGACATCTGGAAGGTCAATGAAATCATTTTCATCAAGTGCTGCTACTTGAAATCCAGAGATGTTTGCACTCAAAATGTCGTTATGTCCAATTGTTTGCTGTTGGATACTGGATACTACACAATGTTCCTGTGGTGCCCGAGTCCAAAAATGCATTTATCTGCACAGTGGTGTTGGTTTTTGGACTCCTGATTTGAACTGCAACGATAGAAACGTTTGAATTATCTTCATTACAGACCCTGACATGACCACAGTTCTGAGTCATGGTAGAGATGGTACTCAGAGGATTTAAAGGATGTCTGGAGAAAGTTTCTGTACTCCCCTTGTCGATGTGAAGGAACCTGGGATGCTGCTGATGACAAACAGAACAGACCTAACAACCCCTTCATTCTCTGCTTAGATGACCCACCTTCAAGCAACCAAAACAAATTCCTTTTACCTTAATAAAGTTTACTTTATCTTTGTGTGGCTTTTTTTTTACTTTAAGCATTTATCAACTGTATAATTACCTAAAAGACAATTTGAGGATTTGTTCTCCTCTCTAGATGGACCTTCATTTTTCCCTGCAAGAACATTTGTATCAAAGCAACTTTCCCTTTGCTTCTGTTTGGTAAACCTGTTGGTGCTGTCGGTGCTGTTGAATTAGGGTCGTCTGGTTCATCTTGTGTAAACAGACTCAAACATGCCTCATGCAAGATTAACCAGCAATGGTTCTATTTCAACCTGATGCTGCTGAACGGTGAAATTTCAACTGTTGAAGGTCTTTGATGTTACTAAACAGTGGATCAAATGCAACTTTAACTTTTTTTTCTTTTCAGTAAAAACAACAAGATCAGTGAATAATGCTCTCTGACCTCTGTGTTCCTGCAGGCCACAGGCTAATTTTCTGCAGCTCTCTCTCATTTTACAGAGAAGCTCTAGGATAATACTCCTCATATTTGATGGTAAGTCCTGTTCTTTCAAATGAGTGATGCCTGGGACTCTTTTGGAAAAAATGGATCTCTGATTATCTGCCCTTACTTGTAGGAAAGACAAAATTGGAAGAGACTGAAAAGTAACAACTCATTGTCGTGATTGCAGATGCTACTGTACCCAGAGGATGTTCGCAGAAGGGGAGAGTCAAAGCTGATGCACGAGGCTTGGTTTGTTCAGTGCAACTTCAGACCAAAACCAGTGTGTTGGAAAAGGCTAGTTACGAAGCTGTCTGCTCCTGGAGGCATCTGCAGACTAAAGACATCCCTGTTCCTTCTATTCTCTTGTTTCTTTATTTTCTTGCAGGTTCATCTTTATGAAAATGAAGAGCAAAGAAGACGTATAGCAGATGATGTTCTTTTTCCGGATGGATCATCAAAATAAGCGGTCCTCCTAATTTTCAATCATTCTGGTTATATCTTGACGAGTCTGACATAGTGGAAAAATTGCAAATCTTCTTTTAGAAAGTAAGCTTGTATGAGCGATGCAAACAGCAGCTTTTAAACAGAGCGTGCAAGAGGAGAAATGGGCTCCTGCATGCTCTCGTACATGTTTAATAGGCGTTCCCTCTCGGAAGCGGGTACAGGGTTGTGCATGTGCTTTTTTTTTAAGTGGTGAGGGTGTTTTTTTTTTTCAAATTGCAAAAATACTCTACCATACCTTTTAATGTCTTTGCATTAAAATAGGTTATTATTGAAGTTGTTACAATAGCTCCTTTAGTTAGATATATAATTGTGATTTAATGAAAAATTAGGCGATGGGGTTTAGGAGCTATCTGTTTTCAGTTCATAGAATTTTCATTATTTTGTTTGATTTGTTTCAGCCACAGGTAATTTTATTCTTTCTTGACTTCTACAAAGTTTCTAAATAATAATAATAAATTAAGAAAATATTAATAACTGTCCTCGGGTGGTTAGGGTATAGATGTGGTTTTAAATACTTATCTTAGTTGATCAAAGATTAATCTATTTGCTCATCCATTTAGCTTTTCTTTTGTTTGTTTGGTGGGTTTTAATGCTAGAGAATACCTGAACTTGTATGAACTGAAATATTTTATTTAAAAGTCTCCAAAAAAAAATTTAATGACCTAGTGACCTGAAAGTAATTTAGAAAACCTCTCAGTTGATCTTATTTATTATTTAAAAAAGTTTAATATGTATGCATATATATGTACTGAGGAAAAAATGTTTTTATTGACTATATTATTCTTGAGAATTTCTTTATTTTAATTTTTTTTGGTGCAGAAGTACAATGCCAATGTCTCCAAAGTAAATTAATTTGGCTCATAAACATTATTTAACAGAAGCTGAGTAACCAGAAGTTTACCATGCCTACTTATTGTCAAGGAAGACATTTTATTTTCTAACAGGAAATGTAATTGAAATAAAATATGGAACAATGTTGGAAATAGCACATTAATTATAAATCTGCAAAAAATGTGTGTTTTGAACATTTTTCATATTTAATATTAAAAATATTAAATATTAATATTAAAAATCCCTCTTTTGGGGAAATATTTTAAATATTGTTGTTAATGTTAGTAGGATTATCTCTCAAATTAGAGTTGTAGTTCCTTTGTGGTAATAGATTTAACCTTAAACCTCTATTCCATAGTGAAAGTGTGAGGAGAATCATTTTCTTTTTGGCTTGTTTTTAAATAAAAAATCATAATCAAAATAGCTGTTACAAAGTTACAAGGTTCTTAATGTGGATTTTGGCATGTGTCTGTGTAGGTATGCATGTGTACGTTTACATGTATATGTGTAGATGTATATATTTATATATATGTGTGTATACATGTATATGTGTGTATGTATATATATATATATATATATATATATATATATATGTGTGTGTGTGTGTGTGTGTGTGTGTGTGCGTATGTATTTTTCCTTTTGTTTGTGTAAATATTGAATAAAAACCATGGAAGTTTAAGAGGAAGGTTAGTTTACTTTAAGTTACTTTAAGTGCAATTAGAAGGAGAGGGGCTATGAAAAATACCCCTTTTCAGACAATTTACATTCATCACTATCAGTTCACTGGCTGTATATACTGACAGGTTTATTTTGTTTTATTTCAGGTGAATTTAGCTTGTTTGGAAAATGAAGTTTGATGTTAACTAGTCCTTTTTTTGTATTGGTTGTTTGTTTGTTTGAACGATTTTTTTAAGTTGATTTATTTATTTATTGTTCTTTGTCAAAATTGTCTGATATAAATTCCATTTCATTTGATTTCATTTCTTTAAAACTACTCTAAATAATTGGACATAAATGTATTGATATTAGAATACATATTTACTTTTAAATGCATGTACTTTTGAATACTTAAGTATTTTCAAAACAGTACTTCAATACTATAACTTGAGTAGATTATTGACTGAGTAACTTTTATTTTGTTATTGGCTTAAGATTTGACTATGAGTATCAATCCTTTTACTAAAGTACTGTTCAAGTACTTTTGCCACCACTGCTGAGGAGGGCCGAGGATGTTACATCTTCTGATCACCTTTGGAAGGTCATGTCGGCAAATCATCCAGATGTGTTTCTCTGTTAGACTTTTTTCAGAAAGGCTGATGACATGTGCTGTGAATTTGCACTATATAAATAAACTGAATTGAATCAGTGCACCTGAATCTTATTGTACTTCTTCAGTTAATTGGTTTATGTTTTAAATGGGATTTAAAATAATTGATCATTATCAGTTTATTCTACGTTAAAAGGCAGGGGAAACATAGCTTTAGGATTTTTACTCTGCCCCATGCAGCACGGTGTGTGTGTATCGCAGCTGTTAACGAGGCCTTCTAAGTCAGGTCTGCTGTTGTGTAGGTGAAATGTTGCAGTGATGCTGGGCACTGCAGCACCAGCTGAACTCTCCCACTATTCCTCCCATCTCCGTATTTAATACAGCAGAGATGGGATAATCCCTCGACTTCTACACCGTGAAGATGTCTCTATCCCCTTATCACACACACAAACACACATGCACAGAGACTTCTAAACCAAAACCTCTGCGTTTGAAGCACCAAATCTCATAGGAGCAGCTGTAGCCTACAGCCTATATGGAGATGGAGGAGACCCCTTCACCCTGACCCCGCCACCCGGCACATATGCCACAGCTCTCTGGGAACAAGAGGCGACGACTGGGGGAGGGCTGTGGTTCACTGGAGCTGCTTCAAACAGCTCACGATGGAGACTTTTAGAGAGCATTATCTGATGTAGGTGTCTCTGTACGCAGAGATGGGGAAACAGCTCAGTTCAGCACTAAGTGGGTTAGGACCATGGAATATAATAGGTGAGCTGTGCAACATTCAATATTCTATGCTAGCCCTCACCTGTCTCGTAACTTAGTAAAAATAATAAATTCAGGTGGAAGCCAACATCTGTTAAGGTGATCAAGTTTAAGAGTGCTGACGCTACTTGTCAAAATCTTTCCTCTTTATCTTCATCACCAACGGATCCAATGTAAGTCTCTTAGTGCTGTTTAATATTAAAAAGCAAAATTATATATAAAAAAAATAAATAAAGGAGAGTATTTTTTAAGGAAAAAATATATTGTCTTTTGCATTTTATTCTAAACCTGACATAAATTATTTTATATTAATATATGAAATAGTTTTAGCTACAGCAATGTATTCAGATTAATGCATTATTTATTCTTGTTTTTGTCTCTCTCTCTGCTCCCATTTGAGTTGCACACCGATTAAGTTACAAAACAAATATAGTTAATTGTATGGATGGCGTGCTGCTTTACGCCTGCAGGCGATACAAAGATTTAACCAGGTTATGGTTGTAAAGGAGCCACCAGTTGTTTTAAATCAGGAGTTGGATATAAGAGGCTTCTGGGTCAACTACTTGCATTTCACACCCTTAAAAACTTTTAATCCTCATGAATTTAATGCAATGCTAATGTTGTAACTCTCTTGTAATTGGGGAAGATAATTAATCTTAGAAAAGATTCAATCTGGCATACAGTCAAATATTTCTGTGAGTTTCTTTTATGTCAGACCTCATATTTCTTGGTTGTGGTTCTGATCCGGATTGACATCAGACGACAGTTTCATTTTGCAAAAATTGTCCATCTAACCAAGTCTTAAAATCTTGCATCTAGCCCAATTATTATTTTTTTTCTTTTGTTCTTTTTTTTAAATTGATAGTAATGATCAAGAGCACATTCTGTTAAATGATATATCCTCTTTAAAGGAGATTCTATTAAAAATAATGCAATAATCTAGTGCAATAAGACAAAGGTACAACTTTGAAAAAATGATATATATTCTCAGAACAATCAGTCCTGCAAAGTGCAAATATATTACTGTACTAATAGTTTATTGCACTTTTTTTTTTGTAGAATTGTATCAAAAGTAGGTCAATCATCTAACAGAATTAGCTTTTTCTTTTAAACAATCTCAAAACAAGACCAAGATCAAATTTTTGGTTAGATGTAAGTTTTTCAGACTTGGTTAGATGAACACTTTTTACCGTGAGAAAAACATTTTGGAATCTAGACAACAATTTATCATAGTCAAATATCAATGTCTCCTCTTAGTAGAAAACAACTAGATTCCGTAAAACTATTTTAAAGGGGGAAATTTCCACACAAAAAAGACATGAATTGAGTCATTTTTAAAATGGTTGGCGCCCCATGGAGACTGAACACATTTAGTTATAAACTAAACCAGACCTGGAAAAATATGAATGTGTATTTTTTATGAAAAAACTCTCTTCTTTTGACCTTTATCTTCTGTAATAAAATTTGTTGGTATTATCCAATCCCTGTTAAGATTAGCCAAGACAAACTTGTAGTTTTACAGAAGCATTATGGCCCTAACATACTGTACGCTTATAGACAAGTTAAATTCGGTGAAAAAAATAACACCTTTTTTCTCCTTTTGTCTGGATATCCTAGAAGCCAACATTTGCGGTGAGGTAAAATTCATTTAAAACAATGCATTTTTTGCAGAGGTATTGATCTTAATAATTATGCATTCAAATTCTTCATCATTTTGTTCATAAGGCAAATTATATATGACACAAAAACTCTCTCCCTTATATTACCTGCCTTCTTAGGTATTTCCTACTGTAGTAATGCTTATAAATAAACTCTGCAATGAATCACAGAACACCAGAGGGTCGATTCACTTCCAATATAATGCCCTGCTGCACATGCACACTCTGCAGAAAATTCCCCCAAACAAACATGCTTGAATAAACACCAATGTTTGATATCAGCAGTCACTCAAACCAAGCTAAAATATGGTGACATGGTGAGCAGACGCCAACTGTAGCAGCAGGTGTTGAATTAAATGTTTTGTATTTGCATTGAACTCAAGCGGGAGCAGAGTACGCCATAGTGGTGACTGTTAGCTATCAGCAGACGAGATGCTCATTAATCACCTCACCAGCGATAATCTCATTCTGCGCTGCCAAATTATCTCCGGCCACTGCAGATTTGTGCACATCCTGTATGTGTGCGACTGTGTCAACATTTATCCCTGATTAGGGCCCATTACTGGCACTCAACCTCCTGTAGCTCTTCTGTCCTCGTTCTCACCACCAATGAAGCAACACACACACACCTAGATATTGATCTGCAGATAGCAGTTAACCTCAACAGTTGAGAGGGATGCTTAAGGTTTAATGACTTTGTAACTGCCAACATTAATGAGTTACTGTGTGAGACTCAGATGTGGAGAGATGTTGGTATTTGCTTCCACCTGCTGGTCTAAAAGTAGAAAATGGATTTAGATGTAAATGCTCATCAGTGACAGCAGATGGAGATAACAGTCTATACTTAAATTACAGATCCTTAACAATTAGATTTTTTTTTATCTGTTTGTCTTCCTTTAATGTAATTTGTCATTAATATTTTTATTTATTTTTTTAAATCAAGTCAAGTTTATTTGTAAAGTACATTTAAAAACATGTTTCACCAAAAAGTCTGCAAAAAATTTATGTATATGTGGCACCCGAGAGGTGCGATCATCTTAAAAACAAACCATAAAAACCAAACAGACTGCGGCGATTGTGAGCAGGGCTCTAAAAAGTTTAATGGATTAAAATCCAATAAAAAAAGAGATAAAAAGATAAGTTAAAAGGGAAAGATTAAAAGAAAGATAAAAATCCAGATGGTGGAGAGCAGCAGAGTCAATGGGCAAGTCTGTTAAAAGACGCACTCTTGGCGGGTATAATGGAGGGCACAGTCCACCCCAGCGCTGGATCCTAGTTCCGGTACGCTGCGCGTGTGGGCCTCTCCAGCGTAGCTGGCCTGCGAGGTCTCCTCCAACACGCGCCTCTCGCCAGCGTGCCTCTGCGCCTTGCTCCATGACGGGCCTCTCTGCACCCCGCTCCGGTGCGCGTCTCTCCGGCGTGCGTCCTTGCACCTCGCTCCGGTGCGCGTCCCTGCACCTCGCTCGCTCGGGTGCGCGTCTCTCCGGCGCGCTCCTCTCCGGTGCGCGTCTCTCTCTCCGGTGCGCGTCTCTCTCTCCTCGTTCCGGTGCGCGTCTCTCCGGTGCCCGTCTCTGCACCTCGCTCCAGCGGGCCTCCTGCCGTCAGTCCCCAAACCTCTCCCGCTGCTTCACTCTTTCACCTGCTCCGTCCGGCTCCCTCCATGATCGGCCTTCCCCAACCAAACCTTCCCATGTCAGGTGTGTCTCTCCCCAACCAACCAGCAGCCCTTTTTAAATCAGCGTCCCAGTCTGCACGCTGCCTGGTTGATTGGGAACACCTGTGCCGTTGCTGTGGGCGTGTCCAGGTGTGAGTGGCAATGTGGCCTCCAAACAAAATCCAAACAAAAACATGCAATGGCCAATGCTTCTCATAATGCTTCTCATACTGAAAAAAAAAAAATAGTTCTACGAAAGGGAAAAAACTTTTTTTATAACTTAGCAAGCAGGTTTTTGGCAAAATAAATAAATGAATAAATACTAAAAAAAAATAGAATATATATATATATAAGATTTTTCAGATAATCTTGAATTATTTTACAAAATGTATTGATTCATACACCTACCTGATTCAGATACACCAAACAGGACAAAAGTATTTTTTTTGGACTATGGAAGGAAGCTAGAGTCCCCAGAGAGAACACATGCTTGTACAGGGAGAATATGTAAACTGAGTGACAACAACCCAAGGTCTGCAACAGCATGGCTAACAGCAGTACCATGAAATCGTTCAAGCCACCTAAACTATCCGTCTCCACCATTTGTTCTCTGATTGCCCTTTTGCTGATCTTGAACTGCAGGACCAAGAAACACAGCATGCAGGTAGTGGATAAAGTCAGGGAGAAGTTTAGAGCAGGGTTAAGTGATGAGATATTTTTAACATCCTATGGGATACTTCAATTCATTGGTGGAAATGTAAAAAGTAAGGCTCAACTGCACACCTACAGGTAGTTCACAAGTAGCGACAGATCCGGCAAGTATAACAGGGAGAGCTCATGTGGGAGAATCTGTTGATAGGAAAAGTATTAACTGTGCACTTACCAAATCGCTGCTTCATCAATGAGTGACAAGATAAAATCCTTTGCCAAAAGAGAAACACTACAAGTTAGTGAAGAAAGGACAAGATCAAAAATGACAACATGTCACTGGAAATCAGAACGGATCATTTATTCATCTAAAACATGAATAGATTATACAATATTGCATGAAATAATAAAATGCACAGTTAGATCACCCATCCATCTTTTCCCGCTTATCTGGGATCGGGTCGCAGGGATAGCCGCTTAAGCAGGGAGGCCCAGACATCCTTCTACCCAGTCTCCCTGTTGGGACTCCTCCTGGTGGGACGTGCCTGGAACTCCTTACCAGGGAGGCGTCCAGAAGGCATCCTAACCAAATCCCCGAGCATGGTTCCGTTTAGTTTTCACTTGGAGCCAGTGCCTTCATATCAATTACAGGATATGTGTTGTGACAGTGTTCAAGCAGAACTAGTTCCAATATGACAGAATTTCATGCGATCAACCATAAAAACCTGGAGGACATTATACAACATCTGAAAAACTCCTCTTGTTGCCTTGATATTCTACCAACGGGTGTTTCCAAAAATGCTTCAAATAGTTTAGCGTCTGATCTTCTACAGATTGTGAACATGTCTCTTCTTTCAGGTATCTTTCCACAGGCCCTGAAAACTGCAGTAATCAAGCCACTATTAAAAAAGAACAATCTAGACACATCCCTAATGAGCAAGTATAGGCTGATTTCAAACCTTCCATTTCTAAGTAAAATCATTGAAAAAGCAGTTTTTCAACAACTCAACTATTTGTTGTCACCAAACAACAGTTTTGATACCTTTCAGTCGGGTTTCAGACCACACCACAGCACTGAGATGGCTCTCGTTAAGGTATTTAATGACATCCACCTTAACACAGATAATGGCAAAATTTCAGTCTTAGTATTACTTGATCTTAGCGCTGCATTTGACATGGTTGACCACAACATATTAATAAACTGATTGAAGAACTGGGTTGGGCTCTCTGGCTCAGTACTAAACTGGTTTAAATCCTACTTACAGGATAGGGATTACTTTGTGTCAATAGGTAATTATACATCTGAGTGTACAAATATGATGTGCAGAGTTCTCCAAGACTCCATTCTGGGGCCTCTTCTGTTTAACATCTACATGCTTCCACTGGCTCAGATTATGGAAAACAACAAAATAAGTTACCATAGTTATGCGGACGACACAAAAACTTATGTAGCCTTATCGCCAGGGGACTATAGTCCAATACAAAAACTGACTAAATGCATAGAACAAATTAATGGCTGGATGTGCCAGAATTTTCTTAGGGAAAAAGGAGGGAAAAACTGAGGTGGTTGTTTTTGGAGCAAAAGAGGAACGATTAAAAATCTGAGCTCAGCTTCAAACAACAATGTTAAAAACAACTGACGAAGCCAGAAATCTTGGTGTAGTCATGGACTCTGACAATTACAAAGTCAGCCTATTATCACCTTAAGAATATATCAAGGGTTAAAGGACTCATGTGTCAACAGGACATGGAAGAAGTTGTCCATGCTTTCATCTTCAGTAGACTTGACTACTGTATGGGGGTCTTTACAGGTCTCCCTAAAAAAATCAGACAGCTGCAGCTGATTCAGAATGCTGCTGCTTGAGTCCTCACTAAGACCAACAGACTGGATCACATCACTGCAGCTCCGAAGTCCTACACTGGCTTCCTGTGTGTCAAAGAATTGATTTCAAAGTATTTTTGCTAGTTTATAAATCACTAAACGGTTTAGGGCCAAAATACATCTCTGACCTGCTAGTTCACTATTACCCACCCAGAGCTCTAAGGTCATCTGGGACAGGTCTACTTTCTGTTCCTAGGGTCAGAACTAAACAGGGGGAAGCAGCTTTCAGTTTCTATGGTCCTCACATCTGGAATGAACTCCCATAAACCTGCAGGTCCGCTGCTACTCTCAGTTCTTTTAAATCAATGCTGAAGACCTTTCTTTTTGATGTTGCCTTTCTCTAAATGACGTGCATTTCTTTAGTTTTTTATGCTAGTGTTTTATTGTGTTTTTATTTTTAACTGTTTCTTCTGTGTTTTATTTATTTTTTTAACTGATTTTATATAAAGCACTTTGAATTGTCCTGTTGCTGAAATGTGCTTTACAAATAAAGCTGCCTTGTCTTTGTTTTTTCACTTAAGCTTGGATTTATGTTTTTCTGTTTTTACTGTTAAGAGTTATCTTTTTTGAATCACTTCTTAGTTTGATTGTTCATGTTAGATGTTTATTTCAGTTATCTCCTATTCAGCAGTCCTTAGTCTGTTCTCTAGTTTTATTTTGTCATTCATTATTTACAGTTATCTTTAGGTTATATTTTCCAGTTACTCTCCATTGCCCCCTAGTGTCACCTTCCTTCCCTTTGGTTTTCTTCTGGTTCTTTCCCTGCACACCTGTTCCCACTCAGATCATCACTCCAATCATTGTCCTGTTAGTCTCCTCCTCAGTGTATATATACCCTTCCTCTGCAGTTTTTCATTGCTGCATTGTTGATATTATGTCATATCTTCATTAGTTGCTGTCGCTCAACTCCTGGTAATTCTGTTTTGGTGTTCCTGTGATGTTTAATTTTGGACTTGTACTTTAGCTGCATTGAATCTTCAGGAAATCATCTCTGCCTTAAACTCTGCATTTTGGCTAAAGCTACAAACTTCTCGATTTTTTTTAAGCACCCAGACAAACTATGGAGGAAACTCATTTTGGCTCCTTATATCAGTTATCAATCAATTATATAATCAAAATAAATTTACAAAAAGACATAAATGGGCAGATACACGCATTCATTTTCTGTCACGCTTATCCCAAGCAGGGTCACAAGGGGTTCTGGTGCCTACCTCCAGCTGTCAATGGGCGAGAGGTGCGGTACCCCTGGACAGGTCTCCAGTCCATCGCAGGGCAACACAGAGACAAACAACAATTCTTGCACACATTAACACCTAAGAATAATTTAGAGAAGCCAATTAACCTAACAGTCATGATCTTTGGACTGTGGGAGGAGGCTAGAGTACCTGGAGAGAAGCCATGCATGCTCAGGGAGAACATGAAAACTCCATGCAGAAAGACCCCGAGCCAGGAATCGAACCTTCTTGCTGCCAGTCAGCAGTGCTACCCACTGCGTCACTACGCAGCCCTAAATGAGCAGGTGTCATTTCAAAAACATATCTAAAGAGAATACCCTATTTTCTTTTTTCTAAATACATAAATGTCATAAATGTATTTTTCTACAAATGTAAACATTCTCCAAGCCTTTGAGGATTGCACTGTAATAAAGTTTGTTTTCAACATTGCTGTTTTAGGATTTTTTTTTGGGTGTGTCTAAAAGTGCGACCTCATGTTGTCATGCGGCTGCCCTCAGAATATTAGCCCTGCCGGGCTATAAAAAAAAAAACAGCAAGGCTGCTTCTATTGTTGCTGACTCAGTGACTTTGTTTCTATATTTAGAGCCTATTCAGATCACTCTAGTGATTTTTTTATCAAAAAGCAATCAACGAAAAATGTTGGAGACATGACAGGAAATTAAGTGAATCTTCCACTGATCCCCCCTGATCTGCCTTCCGAGGCGCTATTCTACTTCACTGTTGCAGTAACATAGGCTTGTTTTGAATGTCCCTAGCATACATGCCCACAGCATCTCTGGGCAGGGAGGACTGACCATTTTTCATTACTTTTGAGACCTAATTTAAAGGGGTCATAGAATGCAAAACTGAGTTTACATTGTCATAGATGAATAACGATAGTTCAGTGGGTGAAATGGACGTATAGAGAAGTTCAAACCCCATCAACACCTCCTTTCTTTGCAAATCTCACAATTCTAAACTTCCACCATAAAACGGGCGAATTCAAACGAAGCCCTGAGTTGACGTAAACTCGGGGATGTTGCCTTATTTGGCTCTGGCCTGTACTTTTTGTCACGCCCCGGGGGGCAGGTATGAAGTGTTGACTGCTGGGCCGCTGACTGGACTGGACCTCAGTAGAGAGCCATGAGCCGCCCGTCCTAAGTGGCTGGGGGCCGGTAAGGCAGGCTACCGTCACCGGGTCAAGTTCGGTTGCTCTGTACCCCACTGGCTCCTGACCCTGTCTGCCAAGGTTCCCCGACCAGCCACGGAGCTGATGGCTGCACTTTAGTCGACCAACATCCCGGACGATTTTGAAATTCGCCTCAGACATTTTTTTTTAGGTATGAAAAGTAGGACATGTCCGGGAAAAAGAGAAAATCTGGCCACCCTACCATATCAAAAATTTTGATGGTTCAGTGAGTGAGTGCTTGTTGCTGGCTTTTATCTTGTGTAGTTGGATGTGTATATATATATATATATATATATATATATATATATATATATATATATATATATATATATATATATATATATATATATATATATATATATATATAAAACTGTAACTGGAGCGTGTAACAAAAGTAATTTCCTTCTGGGATTAGTAAAGTATTTCTGATTCTGATTTAACCAGGCTTGCATTAGGGCTTATAGAACAGCAAATAGGCCATTTTCAGCCTAACCAATGTTACACACCCTATTCAGAGACTGATATAGGCTGATTTAGATTTATTTATTTGATAGGGACAGTGTACATTAATAAGAATTCCTGCAAATGCACCAGAATTAGCCAAAATTTTTCATCTGTTGTCCCTGGCCAGATCTTTATATTGTTTTAAATTTGATTTATCTCAAGCTCAGGCTGTGTGCCGTGCTAACAAAGCAATTCTTCTTCTTTTCTGACATTACCAAGCAGTGCCATCTCTCTAGTGGGCTGAGTCCGATGTGTTGTTTTTGGACATACCGTGTGAGCAGTTAGATCACAACAGCACTGGGCCACACAGTGCAATAACATGTATGGTTTGCTGTGAACTTCTAAACTCAGCAATTTTGTCGTACAGTTTGAGCCATAGCTGAGAACGAGTTAAAATATTGTATATTGCCTAAAGCCCACTTCTCTCACTAAGCCATAAAAAGGAAAAAAACAAAAAAAAAACTTCAGGTTTTTTATAGAAGATGTGAATCAGGAAATTGTCAATATACTAAGCTAAATGATTGTTGTTTTTTACTTCAAAAAACATTAGATTTTAAAATGGAAATATTTTATATTTTTTTCACACAAAAAAAATTATTTTAACAAGGATGCATAAAAACCTGCCTTTTATTTCAGTGTTAAATTCTGTTTAAAGTATCAGATTTTAATTGAAAATGTCTCTGGACTTTTACTGATTGATGACTTTCTTTATTCAGATCACGCTGATTTTTAATTGGTTACCCCTGGTCTAGTATGAAAACTGACCTTCAGGGGGAGCCCCCTGGTGGCTAAAAGTTACGCAGCTTCTAATATCAATATATAACTACAGAGTTAATCAATTTTATCTATTTGCAGGTAAGTGTTGCATGTTATTTTCACAGCTGAAACCCCTCATCCTGAACATTCACAGCAGCAACCATGAAGCCTATGGTAACTCTGGAGGAGCCAGAGAGGTCTACAGCTTGGATGAACAGATCTTTTAATATTAAAACAGTTTATGATTAACTCCTTGAGCCCTGCTCATACATGTACCAGTATGAGCAGGGCTTAATGTACTGGAATGAGTTCTACTGAAATATTCATGTTCTTGCCTCGCTCCCTCATGGCTGACATTCACTGGAACGGGAGAATCTCAACATTGCAGCAACTAATCACATATCTCTTTCAGCGTTGCCAAGTGGTAGTCATAGGTGATTTACACATGAGTTTATCTTATGAACGAAGTTTACAAAGTAAACAGTAAACTCTGCAAATGGATAAACGCTCTGTCACATCAGTTCTACAATGAAAAACTGCACTTTTATTTGATCACATTCGTTTTCATGGAGTGAAAAAAAAAATACTTTTAGCAGATTTGGGTAAACTGTGCCAAAATGCCAGCTGCGCCTGGAATAGTGCCCACTAAAACTTATGTGGAACAAATATGCTCCCTCTGATTCAGTCCAAATTTCCTTCAGTTATAGTTAAGATGTTGAAAATATCATCTGAGACGTCTCCTGGGTTTTTTAAAAGGATTATTATGGTGTAATGAAAAATATAAATATATACAGATTTCTACTTTATGAAAAAATTAATCACAGGTATTATCAGTTTCAATTTTGGTTCCCATGGAAAAATATTATTTTTTGTGTTACTAATACAAAGGCTTAAAAAAACTCTGAATTTAGATTGGATAACAGTGGAACAGTACTTGATTTATTTCTTTATTTAGCGTTAATATCAATGCTCTGTACTTGTGACAGTGTAATGACAAAAAAGCACATTGGAAAAAAAGAGAAAAAAAAGGTTTACTAATGGCCTTCAAAGGAAGAGGAGCTGGCAAAAAAAAATAAAAATAAAAAATAAAATAATCAGAAGTCATTTTGCAAATTTGGGTATAGCAAGAAAGGTGTCTACACACAAGATAGAAATACTGAGTGTAAGGAAAAAATCCTGATGGAAAATATGCAGAAAGTTAATGTCATATAAGATTCCTTTAATTAAAAGTATAGTGGAGGATTTTGGCAATTTTTTTGAAAAGATTTACCCTCTCCATTTAAAAAAAAATGCACATGCATGACCCTGTACCTGCTCCCGAGAGGGAACGCCTATTAAACGCATGCGAAAGCATGGATGAGCGCATTTCTCCTCGTGCACACTGTTTAAAAGTTGCAGTTGCATCCCTCATACAAGCTTACTTTCCAAACGAAGATTTGCAACTTTTCCACTATGTCAGAATCACCACCGGTAAGTGAAAATGGGGATGAGCAAATACTGTAGGACGGCCTTACGTAAACTTTTCACCACAATGATTTAGAATTAGGAGGACTACTTATTTTGACGATCCACCCGGAAAAAGAACTCCCTCCACTACAGCTTTAAGAGGGGGGGGGACTAATCTTTAGATAATGTACATCAAAATGTCAGAATAATTATTAATAACTGTGAGGTACCACTGAAAGGAACACTGTTAGAGGCTATAAGATACTGTAAACACTTAAGTCTAAACCACAGGTTACTTGTATTTTGGAATGACCCAATCTTAGTCCAGACCTAAATAACTGAGTCCAGACTAGTAAAAAGCAATAAAAGATATTTTTCTGACTATCAGAAAGTAGCAGTTATATTTATTAAAGCAGGTTTTAAAACTCTAAAGGATATAGAATGCATGTAATCTGTCAGACAGCTTCAGAATCACCATTATTTAAGCATGTTTTTCAAGATGAAGGACAAACCACCATCATCAATAAAGCATGCATTATTTCCTGAAATCTTAATTTCTTCAAAATTGCAAATGACTATTACCTATCAACACGTTGCTAGTTAAGAAAGTGTTTTTTTTTTGTTTGTTTTTTTTTAACAGCGATCTGTAATATCCCAAAATGCTTGATGTTTTTGTTTTGGTTCAGTTAAAAATAGATATGAATACTTTAAATGTTTCTGCATGTACATACTGTAGAAAAACTTTTTACAGATGAATTATATGTGTCTTATCTAACTCAATTTGGTTTCAGGAAAAACTGTTCTACATATTTTTTCTTTCAATTTTTAAAACTGTTGGAGACACACCTCCAAAATCTGCTGCTTTTATTTTAGCGAAAATAGGATTTAAATACAAATACCGCCACACTTTTGAGACAAAATAAATACGAAAACACCTCTAATCAACATTCCTGTGTTGGTATATCTCATAATATCCCAGTTAAAACAAGTTCAAACCGTATAAACACTCAATCATGCATGCAGCATCAGTTAATATCCTGAACAGTGTATTTATGCCTCTCAAGTTGTGTTGGTTTAGTTTTCTGTTATTGTTGTGGTGCACATATTGATAAATGTCCTGCATAACACTCTCATTGTGGCATCCCACTCTATTTCCAAACCAATCTCAAACCTCAACCTTCATTATAATTCACATTCAATGCCGTCCAGGACTGCTGAATATGATTACTGACTTCAAAGCCGGAGACAGAGGAGACTAATCAGGGAGTTCCACTGATAGCAGGGCTCTGTAACCTCAGGGTAGTGTGATGCAGCCAAATGAATATGGAGATGGAGTCCGGCACAAGTGGGAGGACTTGTGATAAGTGGATTCAAACTTGTGCTTCATCTGTCACACGTACATAAAGAGGAAATATAGTGAAGAAAGGTACTCTGAAATGGTAGGCATTTGTAATATAGACTGATTAAAGCAAGCAGGGAACCCATTTCTCAAACTAGCAGTCTCATTCATTGTGCTGCTTGATGTGATCAGCAGAGGGCAACAACGCTCCATCCAGACTCCAGTTTGCTATGTTTTCAAGGCCACAGAAGGAATTTTTTTTTTTTCTTTCATAAAAGGATTCTTTAAAATAAAGATGTCTGTCTATATTTTAACAAGACAGACATATTAATTAAGGGAATTCATTGTGTTGTTTGCTTTCAAGCAGAAAAACATTCTTTTTTGTCTGTTTAACGTCTGCAAGAATTAGAGAGACCTTGCCCTTATGCTTCATGAAATTCTTTGTGAGATCAGAAGAAAATACAGGTGTTTTTTCAATCAGGTTTCAGGTTTGGAGTCATTCCAAGTTCGATAAGATAACAAAAGGCCAAAAGAGGTTAGAGAAATAAAGAAAAAAAAAAGGTGAAGGGATATGAAAGGGAGTAGACAAGGGCAAGAAGACGTGATAAGGTGACATGTCGTCTTTGTGTGGCGAACTCTCTCTACATTCCCATGGTGCCTCAAATTCAGACCTAATAAAAATGCAACAGGGCAGTTGGCCTGTCTCCCTTTCCTCCCCCTCTTTTTCAGCTCCTCTTACATGCCATGAGCCTCACCCCCCATCTTATCTATGTTCATGCTTTACTCTCTGAACACGCACTCACCCGCTCTTCCTCCCTCATCTCATCTCCCAGCCTGAAAATGCTGTAAATCTCTTCGTCCGTGTTTTCCTCCTCTTCGCTCTTCTGAGGAAATGTGACCTCGAGGGCTTCAGGAATGATCTAATTTCTTCAGTGCAAACAATACCCTATGGAGGCACTACCTTTGTGCCAGTGCACATGTGTTTCTGCATAAGGGATAGACAAATTCCCCCTTTTGTTCTAATAATAACATATCAGATTCATTCTTCACACTCATCTGATTGATTTCCATGCCAACATTGACCAGGCATCCTCGAGTATTTCTTTCGCTGGTTGAAAATCAAATGCAACATGGTCACGGTTTGCTTTGTTTAACCCATATTTAACCAGAAAACAGCTACAAATATAAAACATTAGACCAAATTGAAATAGCAACTGCAATTCATATGGATTTGATTTCAATGGCTGAATAAAATCTATAATTCTACAAATGGAGGGGGAAAAAAACCTCACCAGGGTTTTCACGGATTAGAAGCCACATTACTCCTTTCAGACCTCCCAATCAGTGGTGGATGCAGGAGCTTTCCATCAGCTGTCAAACGCAGAGCACCCGCTGTGACATCTCTGATTGGAGAAGATCAACACATTTAAAAGTGTCAATCTGGGATAAGCAGTGCCATAGCAGACCTCTAGAGTCAACGCAGTGTTTAAGATGTTATTGCACTGTTCCCTTTTATTGTATGTGCTCTAAAACATCTACAAAAGAATGGTATTTTCTCAGTTACTATTTTCTTCCTTGTCTCTAGAGTGTATGTGTCACTTTTCATGTGCTCCTGTTCTGAATAGCTCAATAGTATTCTGAATAGTATAAGGATCAACAATATGGACTACATTGTTCTTTAGCTAGAATGGTCATGAAAAAAATGCTCTTTGAGTACCTATAAATGATTAAATAATGAATACGTGAATTAACCAGGAAAAAAAGCTTAAATTCTTAGTTTCATTTTCAAGCATTCGTCATGCTGAGCTGAGTGTTACATCGGACGTCATAGTGTAGCATGACAGAAAGGAAAGTTATTGCTGACTTACTTCAGTAAATGGTGCATCAGCTCTGGACCATCTTTTATAAAGAAAATTTGACATGTTCTGTTTGTCGTCATGATAGTTTAGGAGGGCAGAGTGGATTCAAGAGCATTGTTGGTGTGAAATGAAAATAAAAAAACAAAACATATCATCTATGAGATGACTTATAAGTGGCTACATTATGAAAAGGAAACTTTTTTAGGGCTTTAACTATTCACATAGTGGTACCGTATTTTCACGACCATAAGGCGCACCGTACTAAAAGGCGCAGTCTCAGTTATGTGTCCCATTTCTGTATTTAACACACACATAAGGCGCACCGGACTATAGCGCGCGTTTTTTATATACAGGTACATGTCCTCTACTACCTTTAAATAGCTCTACTGCGTATTTAAAAATACAGCGGGGGCAAAACTGAGTATGACTGTGCTTTATTCATGTATTTATTACAAAGTATTAATCAAACCTGGCAGCTGGCTGTGAGACAGACACATCGCAGATGACACAGCGCTGTGATCACTCCTAAATTAACTTAAAATCCTGAAACCTGCCGACGGAATATGTTCGCTTTTATTACCGGTATCCTGGTGCCTGCTGTTTAAATTATTTAGATGAAAAACACCTGCCAGCCGCCGCGGTGAGGCTGCTGTTGAAGGGATTAACTGTCGGTGCACCGCTGGTATGTGGGGGTCTGAGCGGCTCCGACAGAAATAGATAATCTGGATGAACTGACTGCAATTATTAAGTTTTCAGGTGGACTTTCTCACTTAAGAACATATTAAAACTACTTTATTCCCCCTGATCACAGCAAATATAGCTGCAAGATTTAGATTATTTAGATGAAAAACACCTGCCAGCCGCCGCGGTGAACCCAGCCCAGATGCTGCTGTTGAATATAGTTTTCAGGTAGAAAAATAGAGCGGGACCAAAACTGAGTATGATTGTGCTTTATTCATGTATTTATTACAAAGTATTAATCAAACCCATCAAAGTCATCATCCACTGTTTCTGAATTAAACAGCTGCGCTAAATCAGACATGCCAATTTCCCCTTCTTCGCTGACAGAGTCACTTTCCGTGCAGCGCGGCTCCTCAGAAATAATGCCGGCTTTTGCAAAAGCTTGAACAACAGAGCCAGCAGACACGTTAGTCCAAGCATCTACAATCCATCCGCTAAAGGTGGCGTAACTTGCCCGGCGCTGCCTTCCACTTATCCTGAAACTGTGGTCTCCGTCTGTCATCCATCGCTCCCACGCCGCTCACAGCCTTACTTTGAACGGGCGCTTTCACACCGATGTCGAGCGGTTGAAGTTCCTTTGTCAGACCCCCCGGGATAACGGTGAGCACAGCGTTCATTTGATTCACCTTTTTTTTTCACATCGGCTGTGAGATGGGCACGCAGCGATGGTGATGAGTGTAAAAAAGCACCTGGTCTCCTCACATACACCTGCCTCAGCCATGCTTTCATCATCTCCTCATCCATCCAGCCTTTTTCATTTGTGTCAATATCATATGTCATCAGAGCGCTGTGTCTGTCTCGCTGTCAGCTCCCAGATCAGCTTCTCTGATTGGTTGATGCGGCGCGTCCTGCAGCAAAACTTCAATATTTCCATCTCGAGCAGCAGCAGCGCGTTGGCGGTGCGTCAGATGCTTAAACGCTCCCGACGCGCTGCACCTGCAGCTCAAAACGCGCTGCGGGACCTTTTGCTGCACCTATACGCGCGTCAACCATTGACTTTGCATGTAAACTCATTGCTTCTGCTGCACCTGCTGGGTCCGGTTCACACCGATGTTGAGCGGTTGAACAGCGAGCACAGCGTTAATTTGTTTCCCCATGTTTTTCACATCAGCTGTGAGATGGGCACGCATGGAGTTACATATTAACAGCGATGGTGATAAGTGGAAAAAAAACACCTTTTCTCCCTACATTCAGCCACTCTTTCATCATCTGCTCAATGAGGTGGTCTCAAAAGTCGCAGTTACAACACACATAAGGCGCACCGCACCATAGGGCGCACCGCACATTTTGAGGGAAAAAAAAGACGATTAAGTGCGCCTTATAGTCGTGAAAATACGGTATTTTATGGGATTCATGGATTTCGGGCAAATTTTTATGAGTGCTGCTGTCTAGGCAGCAGCCTTGAAGGACACAAAACTGACAGGAGGTCAGATCTGAGCGGATGAAAGAGGAAGGCAGGGTAATCCGAGGGCAAAGTCAAGAGGCAGATCCAGGTTCAGTCCACAGCTAAAAGGTCCAAAGACAGAAACGGGTCAGGATTAGGCAATCAGAGCACTAATAGTGACTTTAAAAAAACTCTCTACAAAGGCTCAAGAATAATCTGGCACTGATGACTGAGACCAAGCAGTTTAAATTGAAGCAGGAGCAGGTGGATCAGATGAGCAGTGCTGAGGAACGGGGCAGAGTTATACAGGTAAATGAACTGAGCAATTAAGCCAGCCATTAGCGCCAAGATCACAACACGGTGCAGACCAGCAGGCAGAGTCGTAGTTTAACACACCTCTCCGCAGCTTCTCTACTGTTATCGTAGTCTTGCCCACAACCAAAATCAAATAAATTAGAAAAGAATTCTAAAGGAGTAAATAATGATAATAATCTAATCAAAATTAAATAACTCCCATTGGAATCAAAACTATTAAATGTGATTTAGAGACTCCTGAAGGACTAAGGGACTCCTTTTCATCATTCTGCTTCATTCTATCTCAATTCTCCCACTCTGAGGTATTTGTTAGTACAACTTAAACTTTATCCTTTCTTTGTGTGTGTTTTTTCTCACCACAGTAGCTTCACCTGGTATATTTCTGTTTGGCTGTGACACCTCAGTTGTGTTGTTGCAATCAACACTTTTTTTTATAGATGTTGTAGCTTGGCCTGTTTTTCACTGTAGCCCTATTTCTCTTTCTATTACTAACAGTATGTGCTCTCTTTCCTCCTCTGACATGGGACCTGGCTTGGATCATGTCTGCCTGGCTGTGTGTTTCCTGCATGGGGCGCCTGTCGAGCTGGTTGACAGTTACCTTCTGTATCTCTGCTTCGCTCTGTATGTCTGCTTCTGTCTCCTTGAACCTCTGCAGATTCCTGCTCACAGTGAGCCTGGTTCTGGTTCTACAGGAGGTTTCTTCCTGTTAAAAGGGAGTTTTAGTCTCCACTGTCACTACAAGCATGCTTTGTGTCAGGGATTGCTTTCAAGTGAATGAGGCTATGTTCACGCTGCAGGCCTTTACACTCCATTCTGATTCATTTGCATTGTCATTCATATTTCCAAATACATGCGACATGTATGTGATATCCTGTGTAAACTGCATTCATACAGCTTAAGTGTCCCACATGTGAATAGAGGACGCAATGACGTCACAAACAGGTGTGCTCTGTGTTTACGGAAGTAAACATAGATGGTAGTGCTGGAGCGCATCTAGCGAGCTTTCCCAACATTAAAAACTCAATCTTTTCAAGATGGTTAAACATAAATACTACTCTCCACATTATTGTCTGCCATGGTTTTTGTTTTTCTTGCCACTTCTGCGTAGCAAGATGAAGAATAGTGACCTATGTTGGCAACTAACGGCATTCAGGTCAGATGAATGCGTACAGGCTGTTCAGACACAGGTCGCATTTGAAAAGATCAGATATGTATGGTTTCAGGACCACATAGCCAAGTGGTCTGGGTTGCATTGGAAACAATCAGATCTGTGTTGTTCAGACTGTTAGGAAAAGATCAGATACATGTTAGATCTAAAAAAAAAATTTGAATTGGGTCACTTCAAGCTGCTGTGTGAACGTAGTCTAAGTTGATGCAATCAGCTGGTAGCCTCGTGAGACAATCCTGATCTCGCGAGCTTTCAAGATTTCACTCGCTAATCAGTCTGGAGACTCTCCGTTGAAGAAAATTTTGAGCCGTTCACCAAACGAACTTCCAATCAGCGTTGAGGCGGGTTGAGGTGTGACGTAACGAGAAGCGCAACAGTTCAGTCTAAAGAACATGGCGGCTTCAGCCTATGAAACTAGCGTTAGCGTGGCTATCAAGCAAGTTTTATCGGAAATACAGAGTATTTCTTCACTGAAAGAAGAGCAAAACACTGCTCTGGAGGCTTTTCTCAGAGGAAAAGATGTTTTTGCTCTTCTCCCGACTGGTTTCAGCAAGAGTTTGATCTATCAATTGGCTCCTCTTCGTCGTCGCTCTGTTAGTACGTCATATGCTTCGTTGATCTGATTGGTTTATTTGGCCCGTCTATCACCAACATAGGCCAATCAGCTAACCAGTATTTTCGCCCCTTCCCAAAATTACTTCTACGGAAGGTATCCAGATGGATATGCGGAGCAAATCCATCTGGCGGAGTCAGGTTAATCAGCTGGTATTCCTTAGATAGAAATCTCTGAACCAATCAGACTGATTTGGATGAATTGTCTCTGTAAAGTGCCTTGAGATAACCTGTGCTGTGAATTGATGCAAACAAATAAACTTAAATGAAGTGAAAATAACTATGTTAGAACGTCCCCTGCAAAAAGCGACTTTCTTAAAGCTACAGTGTGTAATTTTCAGGGACATCTAATGGTTACTCTGCAGCAACAGTCTGCTCTCCCTCCAACTATATTGATACCAGTTGCAGGTGGTGGCCGGTGTAAGTCTACATGGAGGATTTGATGATGGCATTTTAATGATCTGCATAGGATTGTAAATAGGCCTAACTTGCCACACTCACATTGTAAACGTTGATCTCGACAGTCACTAGTTTGCTTAGCACAAAGATGTCTGCCTCCAAAACTGCGCAACCTGCTACTATGTAATTATAAATGGCAATCTCTAAGGCAACACAAACATAAAGATGCCTTTTTTCCTAAAGAGACTTTTAGTTTGTAGATACTAATTAAAAACATTTTTTTGTATAATATATTAAGTTTCTGTCTGTAAATCAATGTAATTTTCACATGCTGTAGCTTTAAATGTGGTGTAAACAAACGGCCACATTCTTCGATCAGGAAAGAGTTATGTGAGGGAAAGCACAATGTCTCCTCTTCAAATCTGAGACGAAGTCACAGTTTAAGCAGCTAATCTGCACATAGCAGCATCTTCCACATTTTAGCTAATGTTTAAGTTGTAAAAATCAGTTTGGCCATGAGAGGTCTCTGACCTTGTTCAGTGTTCTGTGATATGGCGAAATCATAAAATAAGCGGCAACCGGACGGGGATAAGTGGATTTTCTTTGATGGCAAAGGTTTACCTCGTGGTTACCTAGTGTTGGAAGAAAACAGATGTTAAAGTTTAAACAGCTTCCAGGATGACAAATATTTGTTTAAAATGTTAAATTCTGGACAACTATTCTAAAGAAATAACATAAGTGCAAACTTTGAGAATGTAATTTGAATATGTTTACCATTTTACACCTCAACAGAAACTTTTAGAAAAGGGTTGAGAAAGACGGTTTGTTAAACATATGAGAAATAAGTGAGTCAGAAATAGGTCATAATACAGGCAGGTTTTAGAAAGACCTTAAGTCTGCAAGGAATTTTTAGGTTGAAAAATAAATATATTTTCAGACCATATCCAAATACCATGCAACACTGATGTGAGTGAACAAACCACGGGTATTTCTTTTTAATCCTACTGTGGGTAGATAAAAGGATGTCTAATATCAGCTAAAAGAATTGCCACTGACACTGATGAACATTTCTCTGTTCCAGTGCGGCTGCATTTAACTGACATCGTTGATATGCTATTTTAAACCAGCTTGCAAAGTTCAAAGCAAAACATGAATATAACATGCACTCCCTTAAATATCTCCTGAGACATAATTCATTGGTGTAGATTTTTTCCAGTTGTAGGGCCACAGTTGAGTGTTTTCTTAAAAAGGAAGTAATGGTAGAAGTGGAGCTGTGAAAAATGAACACAGGTTCTAATGCTGCAACATTCATTTGATCATGAAATAAAAAATCAGATTTTTATCTCCTTTGGGAGTGGCACTATAAGCACGATCAACTTAAGTTTTGTGTAAATAAAAATGTACAAACTTGATATCATGAGCAAAGCTGAGCTACTAACCATATGCAAATCCAATTGCATTTCTGAAGTGAGCAAAACAGGAGGCCTTATCCATCTAAGGTCTTTGCCTTCATGGTATACATAACCTAAACTGACCACCAGAGTGTAAACAATGCTGGGAGGAGAACATAGAGCTGTAAAGACTTACCATGAAGCTCAAAAAAGACTTAAAGTTATAGAGGACAATCTTTTATTTCCAGGTGGATCAACTAAATAAGTGGTCCTCCTAATTGTCAGTCATTCTGGTTATATGTTTACGTAAGGTAGTCATACGTGCTCGTCGTGCTAGCTATCTTTTTCCGCGCTTGTGCACTTTCAGGCGTTTGTGGTGAGCAACTGTTTCAGTCATTCTTCTTTCTCAACGTAGTTCTTTGAAAATGGCCGAGGCTCGTAAGAGAAAAAGTGTCTACGTAGTGTATGAGAAGAAAAGAAAGGTCTTAGAAGAGGCAGATATATCCCAGAATGCTTTGAGTGGAGAGCTCTCCTAACAAAGCATTATGGGATTTGCTGTCACAGCAGCCCGCTGTCACCATAGGCTGCCGCTACCCGACAGCAGGGACCAATAACAAAGATGGCACTGGCATAGCAGGGTGGACCAATGGGGAAGTGATCATCTGTCGAACAGTAAGTTGACTGAGTTCACTATAAAGAACACGCTCTATATAGTGATTGAGGGATTTAGGGGTTAGGGCGGACTTTCGGACACAGTAAGCTTGTATGAGCTGTGAGAACAGCAACTTTTAAAGAGAGCGTGGACAAGGGGAAATGGGCTTGTGCATGCTCTCGCACGTACTTTTTTTAAAGTGGAAAGGGCGGGTCTTTTAAAAAATTCGAGAAAATCCTCCACAATACCTTTAAGGTGCAGTAATTGGTACATTTAAACTCAGGTGCAAACTTCTTTACAAAATATTGACATTTTGGATAAAGAAAATCTGCAATGGACTGGCGACCTGTACAGGGTGGACCCCGCCTCTCGCCCGCAGACAGCTGGAGATAGGCACCAGCACCGCTTGTGACCCCACTTGGAATTAAGCGTGTCTGAAAATGGATGGATGGATGGATGGATGGATGGATGGATGGATGGATGGATGGATGGATGGATGGATGGATGGATGGATGGATGGATGGATGGATGGATAAAGAAAATGGGTGGTTTGAGAGGGTCATCAAGGAAGCCATATATGTTAAGAAAGAAAAACCAACCTTAAACAGAGGAGGTGGACTCAGATTTCAGCTTTCAAAAACCTACAATGCAGCTATTGAGTTAATCCCTTCCCGTTATCATCCCAGCCCCACCGTATGTACAGGAGAGTGGAGGACCTCCTCTATCTAGTCACAATTGCGTAGAGGGCCAACCAGGTGTCAGTGGCGGGGCCCCTACGAGGTTGTGGGCCCCTAAGCAACTGCAGTCGCTGCTTACCGATAGTTACACCATTGTTCATACACTTAGATGGGTATGGGGTATTGCAGTCTAACAAAAGAAGCCAAACAATCCTCATTCCAAAGGGGTGGAACCCTTCATCAGTTACAATTTGCATGTTTTCAAAGCAAAAACAAGGCTTTGTTGGGCTACTGTATAAAACCTTGAAGTCAACACTATTCCTGACATTTTGAATTGAAAAAGCTTCCTTGATGGGAAGCTAAACGTCTTCAAACTTGTAAACCAAGTCCAGTGGATTGTTTTACATTTTTTTTGGGATGACTATGACCTGAATGACTGAGAACCTTCACCAGCAAAATTGTAGAAAGAAAGAAAGAATAGTTTAAAAAGCTATCCGCTGGACTTGGTTTCCAAGATTTGAAGATGTTTCGCTTCCCCTCCAGGAAGCTTTCTCAATTCAAATGTCTGGATCTGAGTTTGAGTTTTTATATAGACAAGGCCTTGTATTGCTTGGAAACATGAAAATGGAAACCGACGAGTGGGTCGTTTGGTTCCATTGTTAGCCTGTAATATCTAAAACCTGTCTATGATTGTGATGGTCAGTCTTTAAAGGGGGGGGGGGGTTGTCGTTAAAGGGGGGGGATTGTCTCCTGTACAGGAGTTAATCCCCCCTTGTCTGCTACACATCTGTACAGATCATGCTTTCCAACATACCACAAAAAGTGCTCTGCAGGATTAAGTATACATAATGGTGGAGGCCATTGGAGTACACTAAGTTCATTATTACTTTCAAGAAACAATTTATGTTTTGTAACATGTCATATTTTCCCGCTGAGAGAACCCACCAGATGATGGGTAAGCTGTGGTCATAACGGGATGGATATGAAATATTGAGGTTCATTAACATTTTCAAATAAACGATCTGTACTGAAGCATCTAGAGTGTGCCAACAAATATGTTCCAAATCGTTAAAACCACCTCCTGTCTGAATCATTAAACAAGGCAGTTTGGTTCCTGCTTTCATGCAATTTATGCATGAATTTTCACCCTATCGTCAAAGCATATAGATAAAACGGAGACTTATCAAACCAGGCATAAAGCAATCCTTTTTAGAGATTTTTTGTAAGGAATGCTGGAAGACTGGTAGTCAGGTTTGAACTATAAACAGTAGAATAGGTGGGTTATATTCCTATTACTATGTGGAAGGAATTCTGCCTTATGTAATTTATGTTCAGAACTTCTGTTCTACTATTTTTCCTTAGTTCTGCTTATGTTCTCAATTCTGCCCCCACCCTATCATTTTCTCTTCCCCCATTTTCTTGTAACCCCTCCCACTTCTCCTCCTCTGGTTTCTATTCCCAGACAGACTCCAGACAGAGAGAGAGAGAGATTCCCAATGACACATTAGATCGATGGTGGTGATAGGAAGAGCCTCTTAGAGCCAGGAGGGGAAATTACACGGCTGTACTCCCTGTCAACAGATTTCTTATTTCTCAAAACCTCTAATGATTATTTTTACAGTTGTCATAAACTCTACCGGTGCAGACTTTAAAGAAGAAACTGGTCAAAAATAAACTAGATTACTCTCTATTGCTGCGAGTAACAATACCAATTTATCACTGTACTCAGGAGCCTCAAGCATGAATAAGAGATAATGTTCTGCTAATCTTCCATGAGGAGATTTGGCCTAAAGTCTGCAGCATTTGTGTTGTGCAGAAGCAGCTATACTGTTCATGTCATGTCTTGAATAAACTCTGAACAGGATGTGAGTGTCTGAGTTGGTGAATGGCAGACTAAGAGGGGGCGGGGAGTCCTGGATGAATGACAGAGGAGAGCATCTGTCAGAGGCAAAGACAAGCCGGCATCTCATCCATTATTCACAAAATGGAAGCATGAGGCATGCATGGCCCTGCATCCACGGGTGCGTATCGGCGTGTGTTTTAGTGACTCGTGGGGAAATGAAATGTGAGCCAAAGATCTGTGACGGAGATTAAAAAAAAAACATAAGCAAACGCTACAAACAAACACCTTCAGTCTTTCTCAATGGATTTCTGCTAATAACATGATAGCTCTAATATTAGGGAATAAAAACAAAAGATTTCTCAATAGATATCATTGAATGATCTGAACGTCTGAATTACATTTTTTATTGATGATGTGGGAAAATGTGTATGTTGCAATTTTCTTTTGATAAATATCTGGATCTAGGATATTCAAAACTATTCACATTTATCAGGATTTATTTATTAGACAGGTATTTTCAGAGATCTTTAACCATATCTCCTAGTTGATGGTGCACTGTCTACTGTTTATGTTAGCTACAGCTCCAACGAGCCATTTTACAATGATTTTGAATGGCAGCTATTAAAATCAAGCCTTCAAACCATCAAAATCCATGAGAATAAAATTTCCCTAGAAATAATGGAAAAACTACAAATTAAGTAAAATTGTTCATTTACCACATGCCTGCCGAACTTAAGCGCCATCACTACACAAGTCCATGAATCAAATAGCGGTAACTCAATATTAACATTTCCTAATCAACTACTATGCACTACAGACACGTCATTCAATAAATACTTGACCCAGTTCTAATGACTTATATAAACAAAAATATATGGTATAAAAGGGAACTTTATTGGCAAGTAATTTAGATTATATGTGCAATGGAACCTCTAAATCCCAACTGACCTCTACGCAATAGGTGGGGTTCTAAATAAGTACAAAGTGCCCCAGTTCCTCCCCATGGAGAGAGCCCATTGATTTCTGTTTGCTCAATGGGATGTTAATTAAATCTGCCCTCTTAGGTACAATTTCCAAGCTTCTGATTATTAACTTATTAGCTTTCATTAGGTTAGCAGGTTTGTGGGGTCCCCCTTATGTATTTGAAATAATTAGGTTTTCCAGGGAGTGTTGTCACTAGTAATTGAATGATCTGTTACTACTGGGTTTCATAATCAATTTTTGCCAGTCCATTACAGCAGTTATCTGTCCTGTCACTGGCAGAGAGCAGATACTCTTGACAGTTTGAGATGACTTAAGACATTAGTTAGATTTCCTTGAACGAAAGATTCTCTGATGTAATTTCTGTCAGGGGTAGACCAGTATGTTTCAGATGGGGCTAAGGTGTAATGGAATTTGATGCTAAATCTGCTGGCTATTGCAATAATGCATCAGCCCAGGGTATTATTATTCTGAAAGCACACACAAGGAAGGATTACAGAACAGACATGTATACAGACTAGTTTGACCCGTGTAGCCACTTGGTAATTTGCATTTGGTAACAGCGATGATATGATGTGCAAAATCTCCAAATGAGCATCCTGGAGTTTTTTTCGTGTCTTGGCACGCAGTGTGGGTGAACAGCTGGTTGGTGTCAGAAAGTACTTGCAGTTTCCACGGGATTTATGTAAAGAACATTTATTTGTGTCAAGTGGGGTAAAAAGATTTGTCTCCTTTGGAAGGATATCAATTTTTCCTTTATTTATTATTCTATTTTAAAAACAGTATGTAAGAGCATACACAGTATTTACATAAAAGAGGGTGGAAATAGTGATATGTACAACTTCAGCTTTTTTTGTGGTCCCAGAATCAGCTTTTCTTACCTTCGGCAATGTGGGCAGCTGCCACGTCCTGCTTGAAATATGAAATCAGCATCTCCATAATGCTTATCAGCAGAATGTAGTGTGAAGGGTTTTATATTTTCCATGGTAGATTGCTGCGTTCTATAGTCATGTTACTAACATGAATGTGTCCCTGTAAAAACATAAAGAAAAGGAAAGCCATCAGTCCATACATAAGGGGGAATGGTGTATGGAAGGTCAAAGAGAATGAGGATAAACAGAGGAGACAAAAAAGCCAAGAATGACCATAATGGAGAGTAAGGTGCAATAAGGGAAAAGGAGGTTCTGAACGATAGAGGTGCTTTGCTCTGGTTCATGAGTATTGATCTGGTGTCAGGAGCCTGGAGATGGATCATGAACCCTCCTTTTGTCTTTTTCTTCTTTCTCTTATCAGACTTCACACAATGTCTAGAGACTTCTCCCCTTTTTTTCTTCGTTACCCACCTCAGCACTACGTTTATGTTCTTTTTTTATTTTAAAATGCCTAAACATTATAAAGTTTACTCACTTTTAATGCTTGTGTTAATTCCAAGTCATCCGGCTCATGGCAATCACAAGACGTTCTTATATACAACCGAATTTTCTCTCAGTTTGTCTAAAGACACCTATCCAGGAGTCTTTGTCAGTTTTGTTGGCTTGCACCAGAGCAATATGTAATTGGAGAACTGTTGTTTATAAGCAGCAAAAAGGTCTATCCTCTTATGTCAAAAGACACACATTTGATGGTGTGTCTGGATCTCATTCCAAAGAAATTTCAGAAGCACATCAATCATATACAAATGGCCAAGCACATAGCCCATGACAACCAAAGCCGCCAACAATCCAGGAGGATGATGGGTTGGTCATTGATTTTTCATCTGACTTAGAATGTGCTTTGGAGGATGGGCCTTCTCACTACTTAAAACATCAGCGATCCAACTACAGATTGCTCTGGTACGAGCCGATAGAAATGACAAAGACTCCTGGATAAGAGTTGAACCATCTTTAGAAAAGCTGCCAGTTTCCTCAGACTTAAGTCTGTTTTGTGATCACTAGATCTAACCACATCTACATCTGAAATCAGATAAAGATCTAATTTCTTGGAGACTAACCCTATAATTGCGATGCCTGAGAATACCATCCTAACTATTTACAATGAAGGCAGCATCATGTACAGTATTTTAAGGTCCTTGAGTCTTATCAATGTCTCCAAATAGTCAAGTTTCACTAACCAGCTGACTGGTTAGTGAAACACAACTCAACTTATCTGTCAGAATGGTAAATAATAATCAATCCATGATTATGTATATCTTTTTTTGTTTGTTTTATGGCACAAGTGGTCTTTATTTGACAGTATAGGCAGGTAAGTAGGTTACAACAGAGCGCAGAGATATTTGATAATGGTCAGCAGTCCGTGACTCGAATCTGCGACATCTGGTATATGGATCAAGGGCTCTATCTCAATACAACAGCAGTACCCCTAATCCATGATTTGTCAATTCTTTCTGTCAATAACAAACTGTTCAAAACGCACATTATTAGCATGTCTCTAAAATAGTTAGTGAATTGGTGCACTAAGCTGCTAGTTACAGTACAATTTATTATAGTTTTCCATACACTCTAGATTAGAGAATAACTTAAACATTTTTTTTAGTCTGATTCCATCGGTCTTACTTATCTCTTAGATGTGCTGGAAATTTTCTTAGCTGAAGCAATATTTGAAACCAACACTTATCTTCCTTCCTCTATAGACATGACTAAAAATGGTACAGTGATAACAGACATTGCACAAGTTTTAATAAAAAAGAAACATTAACAAATCACACATAACATTAACAACTGATAGCATTGACTTATTTTAAGGTAAAGCTGCTAAAGGCTTTAATGAATCACTGAACACATGCATGTAACAGCCAATGCAAATAATCTTAAAACAGTAATATTGCCTCTATTTTTTTCAGCTGGTATTGTTTCGGCCTGAACTCTTGTTACTTGATGTTGACATTAATAGGGGTTGCCATCCTGCTACCTGCACATGGGAAATGTCTGCAAAGTCAGACCATGTGTTAAAAAATAAAGAAAGCAGAAATAAAAACATTCATGACGTGCAAAAAAAAAAAAAAAAAAAAAGTGATAAACAAAGAATCCTCACAGCTCAAGTCCAGAGCAAAATCCTGTGTTTCTTCGTTTGGCTGAGAAATTGGCTCGGCTCCATGTGACATGGGAAGATAAATGGACAGACCTAAAAGAGGAAAGGGAAGATGAGAACATCTGCAGTTTTGTTCAAAACCCAGACAGATCTAAAGCTCTGCGTGTGTAACAGGACGAACAGTAGAAAAGAGAACAGAGGAAAGGGAGAATTAGGTTGTGGAGGAGATGGAGAGGGGCTGAAAGGAAGAGAATGGCTGCTGTGCTTGGTAATGACTTTGCAGCCTTTATGTCCTCTGGATGTTAGAGTTTCCAGGTGTATGTGTGTGAGTTCCATTCATGTCACACTGCAAAATATAACCAGTTTAAACGTGTAGCTTATGTGTCACCACAAAGTGTTATGCATACTCAGATTGTAAAGGACGGTGCACAAGCACTTATACTTATGACCAAATTAACAAAAGGTTATATTTAACATGTTCCACAGAAATAGACACAAATCAGAATGTAAGCTTGATGCTTGATTATTTTAACTTCCGCACAAAGTTTTCCTGGCTAAATAAAAAATAATGCTGCCTTTATGTGGTACAATAAAGATGATGCTTTCCACTTGTGAAGTGGAAATTATTAGCACATTGTGTTGAAGTGCTTTTGTTGGGGTAGAGTAGAGAAAAATGGTGGATCCACAGATTATCCTGACCTGCTACTTGGCCAAACAGTTACAGAGGTTGTGCAGTTTTACTAACAGATTATGAAACTATCAATAACTACAACTGGAAGTAATGTTTAATTAATATGCCATTGAAATCAACGGTAAAAACAAGTAATGATCTTTAGTTAAATGATATAACTGACAATTTTCTCTGAAGTACCACGTGTTATTAAAGGCTTACCTTTGTGGCTGGACGTTTTGGACCACCTGTTAAAATCCTAAAATTTCCTTTACCATCACTATATGTCAATAACCTGGTTTATAAATTAAGCAGAATTATTAATCATTAACCACAAGAAAAATATTTGTCTCTTTCTACTCAAGTTGTTACCTCTAAGGAAGTAGGCTCAGCCCTTTAGGGACAATTGGTCACTGCTGTAAAAAATAATCACATGCAACCAAAAATAACTCTACTTTTATCAAACCTAATAACCCCTATCACAGTATTATTATGTTTAATAAACTATACAAACACTATAACTACTAGAGTACACACAAGATATATGAAGAATCAGTAATAAAGAATAAAAACTGAGTACTTGAGGTATATTTAGGCTGCAAATGCAATAGTAGAGAGTATTTAACAATGCAGTACTCGACATAGAGAATCATGTTGCTACTCTCAAGTCAAAAGTTCAAAGTTTACCTCATCTCGGCAACTCCGGTATCATTCAATTTTTTTGTTTTCCACTGGAAATTACAACTACAAAGGTAATGTCTTTTAAACAAAATATGTCTGTGGCTAAGTTGGAGCAAGATGCACAATAGTGACCTTTGTTTAAAAGAAAAGATCATATTGGATTCAGGATCAAGAGTGGTCTGGGTCGCATTGGAAAAACTTGGATCTTTGTTGTTCAGACTATCATAAAATGATCAGATACAGGTCACATACGGGAAAAAAATCTGATTTGGGTCACTTCAGGCTGCGGTGTGAACATAGCCTTAGTGTTTACTTTACACTGAAGTTGGTGCAGTATTTTCAAAGACGACATGTCAAAGTTTATAGATTTATGGAAACTTAAGGTTGCACTATTAAGAATGCACACTAAAAAACGCTGCGTGCACAGTTACCCCAAGTTATTTCTGTGAATTTTGTGGATTTTTATTTCGTTTAAGGAGGGATGCTATCAATTTTCTCCACATGTGCACATAAGGAAGAATTTTTGTGTCTATGCCTACTAAGCATTCCTTTGATTCCCTATATTAATGTTTTCACTTACACGCTCATGCCGGGTTGAGTGCATTAAGTAGAGACCTGGCTTTATGTAATATAAAGTTTTTAATAGAAGCTATGAAAGTTCAGATGCAGTATATCTGTCAAGGTTCAAAGTTATGCTAACTGTGAAACAACTTAAGTAACTTAGTCTAATGTAGAACTCTTTTCTGTTTGCTTGAATTATTTAAGAGCTATGTGAGTCATTTGGCTTCTCCTTTATATATTTATCATCCTTTAAGATAAAAATTGCCCAATCTTTTAGCATAGAGCAAAATTTTTACTGGATGAACTGTATGTCTAAAAAGTCATTATCCATAAATATGTTTTGGAGATTATTTCTCTTTTCTTGATTTACAGAAACTGGAAATATGTTTGACAGGATATAAAAGTATTTTCGTCTTCCTTTTTTTGGAATGAAGGAGGGGGTTATTTAAGTTATTTCTGGTTTTGTTTCGTCCTCCAATATACCCGGGCCCCATTTCACAAAGCAGGTAGTCGTGGCAATTCTGTGTAAGTTTTGAGATAAGAAAGCCATTATTCTGAGAAATTAAAACAACAAATTACCGTCCATAAGTAGCTGTTTGGAACAATGAAATCTGGAAGGACCTGTTAAGGTTGAAGCTTTAATACTCAGGAAAAGGGTCATCATAGCTCAATTGGAAGTTTTATCTGTCCAAAGAAATTTGTCTTCTTGTGTTTTTGTTTTGATAAAGACATCCGTTTTTCCCATTTGCAACAAGCCCTGTTTCAGATTCCCCTGTCAGAAATTTCATGTTCCTTTTTATAAAGTATGAAATATTGGTGGTACAAAAATGGCCTGTTGCACATTTAATATGTTGGGAATCACATAATTAATATTTGCCAGTTATGACGGTATGAAATTAATACCTAAATCTATTTTATCTAAATCTAACATCTAATAAATATATCTTTGATTAAATTATATATATAAAAGCTAAAACTTGGAAGATATGACAATAAACCATGCCACTTTTACAGCTTTAGATAACAAGTTTAGTTACCCGATAGATATCACCTGTTCTGAAACCAATAAACTCTGAGGAGTAAGAAGTGGGGTAGAACTACACAGAGTATCTTCTTTCTACTGGGAGGGAATTTTGCTCTGAAACAGGGGCCCTTTACAGATTAGCATTTATGCCCAGCAGGATTATGGCCTTCCTTTGACAGATCATTAACTCACCAAATGAAATTGCTATAGTCCTGGTAAATGCATGATTTCACAACCCCATTGCTTTCTGTCATCTGTCTGCTTACTAATGCCATCTCTAGCGAAAATGGCCTTTTTATCAGCTGCAGACACCCCGAGTCCCAAAATAATGATAAATCAATCCATGGCAATGCTGCAGAGAAAACCTTGATCTGTTTGTTGCATTTGTCTCTGTAAAACCTAATCGCTCTCATCAATCTTGCTGACATGAAGGCAGGAAATTAATAATGAAGCTTGCTTCCTTCTTAATGAAGCCTCAGACAAGCAAACACACGTATATTGTCATCAAAAGATAGAGGAAAATAAACTAGGCTGTCCAAATGCTAGACCCATTGGACAGCAAACTTAAGGCAATGGGTTGTAATATTTCAGTGAAGACTAGAAAACATTGTTTGTTTCTTCTAATATCAATAGAAACAATAGAGATTATAAAAGAATAACTCTTATAGCAAGTTTCCCTTTTTTTCCATACGTCATGATCATGGCTCTGAGGGCTGGCCTAATTGCTTAATTCATTCACCTGCCTAACTCTGCCCGGTTTCCAATAACTGCTTATCTAATCCACCTGCTCCTGCTTCTATATGCATACGGCTCAGTTCCAGCAATAGGGGCCAGAACATTAAGGTTTAGATAATTGCTGATGCCATAGTTCATGTTCTCATTGTCGGGGGCCACTGGCGAGAGAGGGTTTTAGCATTTTCGCAGTGTTCTTTATTTCCTGATCCTGATCTGCCTCTTATCCACTGAGTGTCCCTGTTCCTGTCTTAGCTCAGTGGAGAGAGCGAGTTTTAAGCATAACGTAGTGTTCCTGATATTCTGACTTGTTCTTCCTCTCAATCACTGAGCTTGACTGTTCCCATCTGAACGTTGTGCCTGATCTCTCTGTTGGACTCATGGATCCCTGAACCAGCCTGTTCCTGTTCTGATCAGATCCTTGACTGGACTACAGACTCTTGGACCTCTGGGCTTTCCTCTTTCTGATCCTGCTTTCCCTCCAGGACTGCAGCATCAGGGACACACTAGTTGGTGGCCCTCAAGCTGGATCCTAATGCGTTAAAGGGAGATAGATTAAATTGATAAACCAGGTAAGTGATTCACATGGATAATAATCTTCCGTCAGATTATCATGATCACTTACCTTTGTTTTTTTACTGCAGAGTTTCCAGTGATGGGTGGTGCCCCACCTTAGTCGCAGCCTCTGCAGATCCACTTCTTTTAGATAAGCTGGGATTCGATAAGCATCTCCCTGAAATTAGTTTTTGGATCCTGGGATGTCTGTAACATGTGGTGGTGCGCTGTCACCAATGGTTCCATTGAAGGTGTAACCTGACTCCGCCAGATGGATTTGCTGGATTTGCTCCGCATATCCATCTGGAAACCTTCTGTTGAAGTAATTTTGGGAAGGGGCGAAAATACTGGTTAGCTGATTGGCCGATGGGCCAAATAAACCAATCAGATCAACGAAGCATATTAAGTACTAACAGAGCAACGACGAAAATACAACCACAAGCCAGGCACAAGCCAACTGATAGATCAAACTCTTGCCGAAACCAGTCAGGAGAAGAGCAAAAACATCTTTTCCTCTGAGAAAAGCCTCCAGAGCAGTTTTTTGCTCTTCTTTCAGTGAAAAAATACTCTGTAATTCCGATACAACTTGCTCGATAGCCATGCTAACGCTAGTTTCATCGGCTGAAGCCGCCATGTTCTTTAGACTGAACTGTCGCGCTTCTCGTTGCGTCACACCTCAACCCGCCTCAAAGCAGGCGCTGATTGGACGTTCGTTTGGTGAACTGCTCCAAATTTTCTTTAACGGAAAGTAGCCAGACTGATCTGCGAGTGAAACCTTGAAAGCTCGCAAGATCAGGATGGTCTCACGAGGCTATTCAAGGTGTGCAGTCACTATTTTTCCGTGTGTGATGTAAGATCATATACTACTGAGAATTGCATAATTGTATCTTCTTGGCCAATTTATGGAATTGTCGCTGTATCCTGAACCTTTATCACGTGTTGTACTTCATATGAGGCCCACCAAGACAATGTTGATTACGGGCCTATTGTTGTGTTGTTAAGTTATTGGTTAAGCTGTATAAGAGATCATTGTTATACCTGTCAGTTTGGTTGTTTTTAACAGCTCAGGTAGTGTAGTTGTCTCTGGATTTGGTTGGGACATTTCCCAACCAAAGGCTAATTAAAGGTGGTTTTTGTGATTACAATCTTCAGGGGCAGACTGGCCACCTGACGAATGACTTGCGCAATTATACCCATGCGAGTGGTTAGGCAATGGTCACACTTGATTTTTTGGTTTTTGTATAAATAATCCATGTTATTTTTATAATAAACAATTCAGTCCATTCAGATGGACTAACTGGATTGGCAATTACTTTTTTACATGTTGTTTCAAGCATTTTTTTCTCCTCAATAAATATTTTTTTGACAGCAGTTTTTGTATTAACTCAGAATCAGAATAAAAATAGAAGAACATATGGAGCCCACTATGGAAAGAAGACAATATCTGTCTCTTAAAAAACTCAAGTTGGTTGAAAATTTGCCACAAGACATTCTACCAGCTTTCCAAAAAAAATAACTACCTGAGGGAGATTTCTATGAATTCTATTAGAGATGGGGAAAAACAACCACAGTACTGTTACTATTTGCTGAAAGAATGTTTATGCTTCAGGGATTTCTTTGAAACAACTCATTGTGTCCTGCTTACAAACACTTCGGTTAGTCACTATAGGCAACTTGCATGAATGATCTTGTATCTGTTTTTAAAGCCAGAAGACATGAAATAAATGATTTGCAGGGACACATGGGCTGACAAATGCAGATAAGTAGAAATAAAGGAAACATCTGCACAGAAATCGGGTGCATGTGTGTGTGTTTGAGTGGAAGATAACTCAGAGCCTTACATAATAACACATCAAAATATGAATAATGTAAAGTCTGTTTTCTATGAATTATGCATTGCACTGTCGACGTCTGGCTCGAAGTTGAGTGACTGATGCACCTTTGGAGTTTGGTGGTTATTTGGACATGTTTAAATATCTGTCTTTGCATGTGTGAGTATCTAAAAGAAGACAAAATAAAAATTAAAAAAAACCAGCACAAAGATGTGAGATATCAGGATTCCCTTCGAACATACAAATTGGGGAAAGAATGAGGGGAAAAGAGAGGAAGACTGCAGGAAATGGATTTAGATAGATAGATAGATAGATAGATAGATAGATAGATAGATAGATAGATAGATAGATAGATAGATAGATAGATAGATAGATAGATAGATAGATAGATAGATAGATAGATAGATAGATAGATAGATAGATAGATAGATAGATAGATAGATAGATAGATAGATAGATAGATAGATAGATAGATAGATAGATAGATAGATAGATAGATAGATAGATAGATAGATAGATAGATAGATAGATAGATAGATAGATAGATAGATATTGTGATTTTGTAAGCACAGTGTATATGAAAAAATACATTGTATACAGCTTACAATTGTCACACTCCGGGCTGTATCCGGGTGCGGGCCAGGTTTTCTCTCTCTCTCTCCTCAGCAGGGATTGATGGGCAGGTGCACTACATCTGAGCTGATTATCCCCCTTCTTAAGGAGCTGGAACCAGGAGGAGGGCGTCAGTTCGTTAACACCACTGCGTTAGTACAGACCAAACCCAAACTTTGTCCTAGAGATTCTAAAACCCTTGTCTAAATCCTGCTCTGAACCTCTTCTTGCAGAACCCCTGTTTCTGACCCTTGGATCCAGCCGTGAACCATAGACCTTGGACCCACCGTCTGAAAACAACCAGGAACCCGAGAGGGATCTCGGGTTATCCACCGCTCAGCCCTCCTACCTGCACTCACCTGCCTGTCCACCCTCGAACCACCAACCAGGGAAAGAGTACTGGTCAGCACTTGGACCGCCAGGACACTCCCCCCAAGATCGGACCACAGCCTCTCTACAAAGCCCAGAATAACCTGACCAGACCTTACAACTTCCAGTTCACATCCACTATCTTGTTTTTCAATAAACCTCTTAAACCTTCACCTGCCTCTGTAGTTGCTCTCATCCAGAGTCACCTTCAATTATGACAACAACAGTGTAATGATATTGTAGTTGGAGTTAGATAACCATTACAATGTATAAAGAGCAGCAGTGATCAGAATGCAACAATATAAGAGAAAGATGTTTAAATAATATTACAAAAGGGCATTAATATGAAAAAGATCAGTGCAGTGCAAAATGCAGTAGAACATTGAGTTGTGTCATATTCAAACCACCAACGTTGCTGAACGTTGGTGGTGCAAGATAATGTAGCGTGTGTCATGCTGAGTCCAGTTTAGAGTTCAGCACTTCAACATTTTGATGGCAGCTGTCACAGAACCTGCTGGACCTGCAGCAGAAGCTGTGAAGCCTCTTCCCAGAGGGCAGCAGGGAAAACAGTCCATGGTGGGGGTGTGAGGGGTCATTGACAAAAAGAATGACAATAAAAGTTTGTCTAAGTCTAAGCCTAAGAAATCATTTTTTTACAGACATTTTCAGCATAACCAAGCCCTGCTTGCCAGTGCTGCACAATGTAAGCAGAGTTGTTTTGGCTTGTTATATCGGATGCCACTGGTTCTATGTTGTGATTTACGTATTTTGCACTCAAGGACATTATGTATATTAGCGGGTTGATGTGGATCTGATGTTCTCTAGTGTATACTGATCAGAGTTGAGCCATTTTAAGGCTATTTTTACCCACGTTACCCACTGTGTTGTTTGATCCATTCCCACTACCACTGTTTGCGAGTTTTGAACTGTTTTTTTGACCAGTGCAACAGGTGTAAAACAGTAGCTAATAGGCACCCTATCTGTCACCAATACTCCCTCTGCCTGTTGGCAAAAGGTAAAAAATATTCCCACAAAAACTAAAAATACATGCCTTGTGATGGCTTAGCAATCTGTCCAGATTGAACGGGTACAATATCCTTTGTTATATTATGCCCTTACAAATCATGGCCTTATTATACTATAACTAACAACTTTAAAAGACACAGAAAGGAACAAAGGACACCAAATATACTCCATTTAATTTGTCTGTTATTAAGTGTGATTTCTAAAGAAAATTTATTTCAGGCAGCAATTATCCTGACAAATGTTCTGGAACAACCTTGTTCTGATGTTTAGTTCATATACACATTTTCTGGAGTTTGATGGCTTTTCTCTTCCCTGAGTCTTAACCCGTGGGAATCTGTTTATTCTCTTCATGCAGTCATTTTTGCTCATTTCATTAAACCTGCCCCAAACAAAGGTTTAGCGTCATTTCCTTGCGTATTGCAGATTAATGATTCATTACTGACTATTTCCGAACAAATGGTCATATTAACGCATCAGCATTCATGCACGTGAATGTTTGTATTCTGGGATTACTCACATGTCCGCCTGCGGATATGAAAGCTCCACCCACATGTGAGTGCAACAGAGGAGGGAAAAAAATATGCCAAACAGAGATGAGACATGGTGGTCCATCTGTCCCACTGACTCTCTGTGCGTCATAATAACAGGACGATGACACAAGCGTGGGGGGCAAAAAATACAATAAAGAAGGAAAGACATAGTGACACAACAATCAAAGCCTGAGAGATGGATGTGTCTCTTGGTGAACAGTCTTTTCAGTTTGTAAAAAAACATATTTTAAACCATCTTTTTGCGCACAGCAAACCCAAAAGGAGTATTTAATGTTATCTCATTGACCACTGTTGATTTTTATGGGCAACATTTACAGATACTTTTCCATGTCTTTTTAACTCAACTGGGCTAAAAACTGGAAAGAATTACAAATTAGATTCTTTCTACTCTTTCATTCTTTCATCCGTTGGAGGCTATATTTTTAAGGCAGGCTGGTGTGTTCATGAAAAGATTAATAATTATTCAGAAATAGGCACTTTTACTGGACTACCTGCTTAGTCAGATTGAAGCCAAAGAGAAAAAAGGACCCATTCCCAGGGTAACCTTTATTTGCCCCAACATTAGGAGTGTGGATTGCAGATGGATTCATTTGGCATTCTCCATGAGCAGGCAAACTACACACACCCCCTCACACAAACAAGAAGGATTTCTCTCAGGAGGGAAGCTGCTGGTCGCATGCATCCAGCTGAGGAGGTCTACCCACCTCCATATGTCAGCTCAGTCACCAAAAGTCACCAAGCCCTTCTTTTCCTATAGTCTTAACAGTCGACCAGCCCTTATCCATCTTTTGTGAATGTATTTTGCAGGTATTTTTTCCCTTTAACGAAGAAAAAGAAAAAAACTATATGGGTTCTGCAGTAGCGTTATCTCTCTGCAACCAGACACTGTGCAGAGGCATGACTACTAATGTCCTCAGACGTAACAGGAGATGCCAATGTTCTAAAACATGGCTCAAGAAACAACAGTGGAGCTTTGTCTCAAATGACCAGGAGAAGTCATTTTATCCAGGTTACATAAAAGTATTCAGTTAAATACTGAGTTAAGATATTCTGTTTAGCCTTTTAGCTGTTTAGCAATTTTTCTTTTTCTGTATTTCTTTTCTATCTCAAATAGACCGTACCCCAAAATTTTACGGAAGTAAAAGTATAAAGCAATCATCCAAGAAATTATTCAAGAGAAATAGAAGCTATTAGTAAAATGGCTACTGACTAATTAAGTCATAAAAGCTGATTTTAATGTGTTGAAGCTCAAATGCCAACGACAAAGCACGATTGACTCCCGCCTGACGTCACATCCTATATATAGAAACTTTCAAAGCAAAATTGCCTCTTACCATGTTTCCTGATGTCTAAAATGTGTCTCTCGCCTCCCTAGAATTATGACCGTTGCTGCCCTCTACTGTGGCATAACATGTAATTTGTTCATTCCACGAGCAAAAATGTCTGTCGTTTAAAAAACACCTTTAGATATTTGCTAAACAAAGAACAGCTGCTGTCATTGAGCAGATTAGCTGCTAAAATGGTCACCTCAGCTTTGAGCAGAAATGATTGTGCTCTTCCTTATTATTGGAGAAACATGGCGCTGGTTTTCAGAGCAGGTGCAGCCTGGTCAAGGAAGGTGCTTCCTGGAGGAGGCAGATTAGCATTTTCCTACATAGAAATGTTATGGCTTATTTTTTGATAGGATAGGTCGAAGAGGGGCTGTGAGTGCAAAATTCATGAGATAACTGAGACATAGATGAATCAAGTAAAATATCACTTTGGGTATTTTTTCTTTTTTTAAATAAATGAATAGTATTAAAGCACAGCTAAAGGTTGATGACATTAGCCTTGTAACATTTCAACATTGACCAGCTTTGTGTCATTCATTTCTGGCAGTTGTAGAAACATTGGTTGTTTTTTATGTCTGATTAATCATTTGATTTGTTGTATGTGTGGTCTATATGGAACTATGTAGTAAAGGATGGATGGCTCATAACTGTGTTAGTAATCTGTTCTGTGCCTAATTACCATTAAAACCTGATTTTTTGGGAAATATTGCTCAAAATAATATTTAGAAAATATAAGAATGATATATATGTTGGAAAGAACACCATGCCTAGAGCAGAGCAGTTGGATGTCTCTGTGATGCTTTGCTTTCTCTAACACAGAAAACTGCAGCACATGGAGAACAAGCCGGATTCAATGAAGGATCAAGAAATCCTGGGAGAAAATAATTATTTCCGAGACGGGGCTAAAGTAACCCACCAAGGCCTGATGATACAGCGGTCATCACACTGCCCAGACTTAAACTCCTCCGGCTCTGAATCACAGTTAGAGTTTTTTTAAGTTGTCTATTAAATACCAAAGATACCTAACTTCTCATTAAAGTTGGGATTTGATATTTCATTTGGTGAAAAAAAAAATGCAATAGGAACATTGAGCTAATATAATATCCTTTGTTAATTAATTTAAATCAATTTATATATATAAATTCACAACTCCTGTCATCTCCAGGGACAGAGTTTAAAGATAATTGAAGAATCTAATTCATTCTTAAAAAATTAATTCCTGAAAAATTGCATTTCCATTACAAATGTGTGCCAAATTTAGTCAATTTTTGCTCATTTCAAAACTTGCATTACTTCCATTAAATAAATAAAAATACTATTGAAATTGCATGTGAATATGTTTGTTCAGTTATAACTTTTGAAAAAACATGGTAGTGATTTAAAACATGAGATATTTCCTTTTTTCAGCCACACCTCTAATTGGTGCCATCATCCAATTACATCCAGTCTTCTTATTCGCATTTTTGCAAGCCAGTAAGGTCCAGCTGCAGATCATGTGACCTGTGTTGTGCAAAAAAGTGGTTTACAATATAGTTTTGCAAAATATAAGAATGCCAAAATCTCTGAAAAACTAACTCATTGATGCGTAAAAAAGTTTGATCGAAAACTTGAGCTTTTTCGAAATTGCAGTGTTCCCATTTTGTGAAGTTTATATTTGTTATTACACTTTATTTGATAGTTAATGGAAACACAGTTATATTCTGTGAAATCACCAGAGATACCCTCATTGTCCTCTTGCCAAACAAATAAAGTATTTCTCTGCCATGGGCTGTAGTGTTTACTTTGCACCAACCCCTCATCAAATACCACTTGAAGCATCCCAGATGCTGCAGACATCATCAGCAAAACGTTCTGCGCTCTAAGCCTCATGTATGGCTGGCAAAATATGGGGCTGATGTGAGCATTTAGAAGACGAGCCCAGAGTGGGACTGGAGTGCTGCGCTTCCTTTCTTCCCTCTTCTGTCCAATTTGTGGCCATAATCTGTTTCAGCATCGCTATGGAAACTGAGAGGCCATAATCAGTGAGCTGCGTAAAAGCAGTCCCTGAACAAAAAAGAAAAGGACAATAATGAAGGTAAAGACTGGAAAAAACAACGTTAACATTGGAGGGGAGATGGAGAACCGAAGTACAAGTGATGATTTTTCATTGTTCGGAATGAACGCCTTGAACAATTAAGTATTGAGTTAAAGTGCAATTTAGGACCCTCAGTAATTTTAAAGTTATTATTTCTGAGACAATAAATGTGAAGCAATCAGTTATTCCTAATAACGTTTTGATTGGGAGCACTTCAAAGAATAAAGCCTAAATCCGCTTAAATGCCTTTTCATCTGCTGGGTTGGTGTTGCTTTGTGTCTGGCTTTTATGCTCTCCTTAGTGCTATTAGACACTTGCCCTGTGCCAAACTCAAACACATATTTTAAAATAATTGACAACCAGCCACTCTAACACCTCTAAGCATTATTGTAGCTCTGCCATAATCAGGTGGGAGAAGGATTGTGTTTTGACCAAAGAATCCTAATCCTTCACCTGATCCAAAATGCTGCAACCAAAGTTCTGATCAAAATTGAAGAGAGGTCATATTTTTCCTATCTTAGCCTCTCTTCACCAGCTTCCGGATACAATTTAAAATCCTAAAATATCCTAACAGAGAGCTTTGTTCTCAATCTGCAGGTTTACTTATTGTTCCTAGAATTTCTAAAAGTAGAATTGGAGGCAGATCTTTTATTTATCAGGCTCCTTTCCAATGAAACCAGCTACCAGTTTTAGTCTGTTAGGTAGACACCCTGTCTACTTTTAAGGCAGGGCTTAAAACTTTCCTATTTGTTTAAGCTTAGAGTGGTTCAGGTTATCTCTGTAGTTATGCTGGTATAGACTTAGACTTTAATCTCTATTCTCCCATTCTGCAGAATATGTCTACTCTCATCAAAGTAGCTTCATCTGGTCTGTTCCTGTTTACCTGTGACACCATCACAGCTGAGCTACAGCCATCAACATCTTTGTTTTTAGATGATGGAGCTTGACCTGTTTTTAAGTGTAGTCCTTTTTCTCTGAATGTGACAAACTGCATGTGCTCTCTTTCATCCTCTGACATGGGATAAGGCTCGGAGCTCGGCTGCTTGGATGTGTATCCTGGACGGGCCTCCTGTGGAGCTACTTTACAGTTACTTTTTGTATTTCTGCTTCTTTCTGTATGTCTGCTTCTGTCTCCTTAAACTCCAGTGTGCCTCCTCACATGGCTGATCACACTAAGTCTGGTTCCGCTGGAGGTTTTTTCCTGTTAAAATTGAGCTTTTCCTCTACAATGTCACTACAAGCATGCTTGAGTCAACACATTAATGCAATCCGATAATTTTCCTTAGAAAACTTTGAACCAATCTGACTATATGATATAGTAAAGTACCTTGAGACAACGAGTTGTAAATAAGCGTTGGATAAATAAACTGAAAAAACTAGAAGATTAATTTCTGACCATGAATGTGCTTTGTTCTATATTTGCACGGAGACTGAATAATGACTAAATTCAAACTGGTAACAAATGTTTAGCATCACGGGATGCCAGATAACCATAACTTCACCCTCTCAGACGAGCGGGCAGAATGATAAAATCGGGAGTGACACCCCCTCACCTTGGTGAGCAGATCGGTACCGCAGCAAGACAGACTGATGTCCAATGCACCCTAGAGAGAGTGTGTGTGTGTATAAGAGTCAGACTGGCAGCTTTCAGCACCCAGCTGAGAATAGAGGAGGAAGAAAGAGACAAGGGAGGGAAGGAGTGGGTGAGGGGCTAAAAAACAGGGCAAGAGAAGGATATTTAAAGACAAAAGACATGGATGACTGAGGAGGAAACTGAAAAAACTGCAAAGAAGAAAAAGGGAATGTGATATGAAATAATGATGACAGAAGATAAAAGGGGAAAAGAACTAAAGAAGAAAACTGTTGCAGTGGATGAGGTTGTGATTTTAAATAGAGTTAGGGCAATAGAAAGGTGATGTTTCACTAACGAAAATAATGCATCTAAGTGTAACCTAAGAACAAAACTCCAACATCTTTGCTTGAACAATTCTGGTTATTATACTTGTGCTTAGAATGATTTTGTTTTCTCCTTTTGGCTTCTTCTAATCTCCAAATTAGTAAAACCCCTTTTATATTTGCTTCGTATTTAATATAGAATTTCTTGTAATGCTATCGTTTTTGTCATTTCTTTCTTGGGATTGTACAAGTTAAACCAAAACAGAAATCCTGACTAATGAAGTTGGCCAGACATTATAGATTGTTTTCAGTTTTTTCAGTACTTTGTAAATCCCTCAATAACATTAACAGTAGCAAGTTGTTTAAATATGACTCTGCTTTCCTTGAAGATCTAGAGACAGGATCCCCTTTGTTGCAACATGCAACAGCTATAGTTTTGTTTTAATTGGATGATTAGTGTCTGGTAACTTTAATGTGAGTGTTTGTGTGAATAGGTGAATGACTTAATACAGCGTAAAGCACTTTGATCAAGTCTCCTCACTTGAAAAAACGCTACACAAGTACAGAAAAAACGCAATATAAGTACTATTTACGATTATTCATTGTAAAAGCGAAAGAAGCTTAAAATACTTTAATAAGGATTGTTCAATAAAGATTCAGATATTTTAACCTGTGGTAGTCTCGATTATCTATACAGTTTAGCACGTGAGGGTATTGGGGAAATTTCCTTTGCTTGTTGATTAATAAATCTGCGGATAGCTTTGTTCTAAATGACTAAATTGGTGAAAGACAAGTAGATATTAACAGCCGGTCCTGAAGTCCAACCTTGGGTAGAAGATTAGAGAAACCCGGTGAGTAAGCAAATTTCATTTATAACCATTTATCTAATAATCCTAATTGGTTTTATGCTTGATTTGAATGACCTTTTAATGAAATATAACTTCCATTTGTAGTTATTTAATATTTTCCTAATCCGCTGGTAAAATTGCACAACACAACAAACTCCCTCTACTCTTTTCAGCTCCCTCAGGATTACCAAGGGGTTCTTAAATGCTTTTCTAATTTATTATTGGAAGACACTTGGCTGCACTGGGATTTATTCAGGGCTTACAAGTTCAAATGCATGCAACCTTATTTGAGTTTTGATGGTGAAAGTTTTGACAAGCGTGTATCGTTTTCTTTTACCTTCACTCATGTGTTTTTGTCAGTCATAAAAAAGTCCAAATAAAAATACCTTTAAGGTTGCGTTGGAAGTTGATCAAATGTAAAAATATTGAGGCGTATGAACGCTTTCCCATGTCACTGTATCATTAGGCTGAGGTTGATTATCTTTATAAACTAAAACTGAGAAGCATGTCTGAAAGGCAACTCCTAATTTCCTCAAGTGCTGCTTCATCGTATCATAGTTGTTTTAGTTTGTTTGTTTTAGCTTTTACCTTAAAACACCACTAGAAGACCATATAATCTATGGGACAGTTTCAAGAAAGATTTTCTTGTTGTGACAATTTCTGAGCAGTCTACAGGAAAAAGTATCACACCATCAATGTGAAACTTTTTAAATTAAACTCATTTATAGTTGCCTTTTTTATTCAGCATTTAGTTTTCGCACTATGCTCCATATTACTATGATTCAATAATCAGTGGGTTAGATGTGTTAATTCAATTCAATTTATCCTATTTAAGGGCTGGTTATCAGTGGCGGCCGGCCCATAGGGGGCGCTGGGGCACCGCCCTCCCTGATAAGAAGACAGAAACGTAAAATATATTTTTAGAAATTAACTCATAAATGTCAGTTTTACTCTCTAGACTGTGTACCTATAAGCAAAACAAATTATATAAACTACATTTCCCTATCTACTGTCATTAATTTGTGGATTTCCACAGACAGACTCCTACCGTCTCTGTTCTGGGGGCGTTGATCAGACTGACCCACATTTGCAGAGAATCTGTCAATCATGTATTATTGCTAGGTGAATTTAATGGCCAATCAGCGTCTCAGAACTTTATGGTATTGGGGCGCTGAAAATACTGCTTTAACAGGCTTCTGAACCCAAGCGCAGGTGCAGACAATTAGAGGGACGATGGCGAATGTAACGAACGAGATGCAGCTTCCACCAAATTCGGTGAGATCCTTATTTATCTACCCGTTTGCCAGAAGAACATCCCTGTTGTAGGATATGAACATTTCATGTCATGGTTATTGTGACTGTGACGAATCCACCTCGTCGCTTAAAACAACCTCTCTAACTTTGCGCGCCACACACACATTCCTGTTATACTGTGTTTGTGAGGACCAATACACTCGCGCTGAGACCAGTAGCTCCATGAACATAAAACACACAAGCTGTTCCTGGTTACCTGCTGGCATATTGAGGGTGCACACTTAATATTTCAGTGGGGTTAGCCGTGTGTGTGTGTGTGGGTGTGTGGGGGGTGTGGGTGTGTGTGTGTGTGTGTGTGTGTGTGTGTGTGTGTGTGTGTGTGTGTGTGTGTGTGTGTGTGTGTGTGTGTGTGTGTGTGTGTGTGTGTGTGTGTGTGTGTGGGTATGTGGGGGGGGTGGGTGTGTATGTGTTTATGCTACGGGGACTTGTCATCTTCAGTCTGGCTGCGTCTTTGCTGGGTTCAAACCCAGTTTGGTGTAATTGAATAAGTCAATGAATCTGTGTAAAAGAATTAAGTTGTAAAACTTATTTGTTTTTGTACATCAATTGTTTGTGGAGGTAATATATGGACAAAACTGATCAATGAGAAGAAATCAGAAATAAGAGAGCCTGTAGGGGCTTAAACTATTTAATGAGGGCTGTGGGAAGAAAAGCGGCAATTTTTGTTTTCTGTTTCTTTGTTACATTGCTGGTAACTGGAGGGAGGCTGAGGCCCAGAGTATCTTGTACATGTTTAGTTTCTTTTGCACCCTGTTTTGAGTTTTTGAGCTCAATAAATCACCAACACCGGTAACCCGACTGAGCCTGAATTCTTGGAGGCCAAAGAACCCCGTCACAGTGACCCAAATCATCACTGTTACTGTTATTATATAGTAAATTAAATCATTACTGTTAAATTGTATGTATTGTCCAATTGTTTATTTGAATTCTTATTCCGGATTAGTTGGAGACATACACTAGGCTATATCAGCCCCACCAAAAATATTTTTCACCAGCCGCCACTGCTGGTTATACTCCTGCAGCAGTGTAGCGCATTGAGCTTGTCAGAGGTTTGATGCTGATATTTTTGATTTATGCCCAATTTTGAAGAGTGGTCTCTGCTATGTTATTCCACGTCACAACGCAAGAGGGACAATCACAAACAAGCTGTTGATCTAGATACGGCCAAGGTGGTGAGGAAGTCGAGGCAAGTTTGTGCAACAGCGGAGGGAGATGAGGGGGAAAAAGAGCGGGGATCCAGGTTTCTTACGCACCTCGCTCTTCTACTGGTCCAACTTTACGAGTCGTTTTCTACAATGGCGGTCATGCAAACAAAACAGCCGGTAAGGTACCAAACAGGAAATACTCATAGGGCCGGATTTATCAAGATCCAATTTTGCGTGCAGTAATTTGCGCTCACAAACTGGAATTTTGCGCGAGGGGCTGAACCATGGTTTGCGGGTGATTTAACAAGAGTGATTGCGTAACTGGTGGCAGGTGCAAAACTGTTGGAGACGCCCTATTTAAATGATGGTTTTGCGCATTTTGTGGTTTGCGGCAAAGTAGTTTGTACAAACTAGTGCATTAAGAAATTTAAATCTTGACACCCCCACCCCCTCCAAAAAAAAAAAAAAAAAAAAAATATATATATATATATATATATATATATATATATATATATATATATATATATATATATATATATATATATATATATATATATATATATATATATATATATATATATATATATATATATATATATAAATGAAAACTTTGGCAACCTTTATTCCCTAAGGTGGTATGTGGCTGAATTTCTACTTCACTGCAGTAAAAAAAAAACAGGTGTTTTGTATTGGCCTGTAGAAAAATGCACATACCAAATGGCTCATAAGAAGTGACTGTGGATGTGATTACTGCGCCTACGCATCCCCGCAGCATTGGCATGTTGCTACATAGGCGCAGGCGGGAAGTCGGGCGACATGGCATTTAGAACGTCGGACAGCACTTCTGAAAAACGAGATTGGGAGATCCCAGCTCTCGCTGCAACCGTACGCTGGAATGACCCAGATGCAAAAAAGTGCAATGTTGCAAGGAGTTTTGTGATATCTGGTATTGCGTGGGTCCTCCTTGTGGCTGGCTCCAAATCCATTCGGAGTTCCCCCAACAGCTTCAAAATGGCAATGCTGGATAAACAATATGTTTTGATGATCGTTTCCTCGTTCATTCCAAAAATATTCACTGGGAGTGAAAAAATGCGTTCTCTGCGTCTCCTTGCTTCATTTCAATGTCTCCTTCTTGCGACAATAACCGCTGCCATGTGTGCGCAATTACGCATACAGACCATTTGCACCTTCTTTTGAAAAATGTTAAATATAGAGTCAGATACCGTTAGCAAAATTGTTTTCAGATTTGATAAATCACTTTGCGAGTGCTAAATTAATATATTTACATGTTCTCCTCCCACAAGAGGCACTTTTGCGTGTAAACGCCCCATATTGCATATCCATTGCAGAAAAAGTACTAAATGGATAAGAGGCGCTATTTAGCACGTTTTAAAGACCAAATCCTTTTAGCACGCTGTTAATAGATCAGTTTGTACATTTTATAGCGTGCGCAGTGAAATAGCTCACGTTTTTATACACGCAAACCTTTGATAGATCCGGCCCATTGTATAGAGCAGATGTAGGTTTGACCAATCAGAGGCCTCCTGTCTGCGGCAATGTCTGCGGTCACCTACAATTTTGGAGAGGTGCTGCACAGTGTCTGCAGCAGGGGCATATCTGCATTAACTGCGACACACACGTAGATGACCTGGTTTCTGAGTGTAAACCAGCCTTTATATAGCACAAATTCACAACATGTCATATCAAGGCACTTTACAGAGAAAATTTAACCAGATCATAGAGTCAGATTGGTTCAAAGTTTTCTATCTAAAGAAAATCAGCTACCTGTTACGAGTCATTGACTCAAAAGCGATCCCTTACACCAAGCATGTAGTGACAGTGGAGAGGAAAACTGGTTCTGCTGGAGGTAGAAACCTCCAGCAGAACCAGGCTGAGTGCAAGCTGCCATCTGCCGAGGTCGACTCTGGTTGAAGGAGACAGAAGCAGTAGAAAAAGAAACAGATATACTAAAGGTAAGTGTGAACCAGCTTCACAGGTGGGCTCATCCAGGAAACACAATGCCAGGCACATGAGCTCCGAGCCACCTCCCATGTCAAAGGATGAAAGAGAGCACATACTGTTAGTCACAGTCAGAGAAACAGGGCTACACTGAAAAAAAATCCACAAACAAAGGTGTTTATGGCAGAAGCACAGCTGATATTTCTCTCCAGGATGATATCACAGCCAAACAGGAACAGAACAGATGAAGCTACTATGAGAAAAAGCAGAGAGAGTATCTTTAGAGATTGAACTGACAATTACTGTAGAATAAAGCAGAATTATGGAAATGGGTCCCTATGTCTTCCAGCAGTCTAAGCCCATAGCAGAACAACTATAAAGATAGCTGATTAACCTGAGACACTCCAAGTGTCAGCTTTATTAAAAAAGAAAGTTTGAAACCTAGCATTAAACTTAGACTGGGTGTCAGCCTCTCAGCCTGCTAACTAAAAGGTCTACCTCCCATTCTACTTTTTTCTAGGAACCACTAGTAAACCGGCAGATTGAGAGCAAAGCACTCTGTTAGGAACATAAGGAAATATCATATCTCTGATAAAAGTCAGAGCTCAGCCATTTAAGGCTTTATGTGTCAGAAGGAGGATTTTAAATTCTATTCTGAATTTAAAAGGAAGTAAACACTGTAAAAAGAAAAACTAATTAGAAAAAATGCAGGTAGACCATTTTCTGTCAAAATGTCTTGCAACATTTATTCAAATTTTGAGATGTTTAACAAAAAAAGGAGCTGTAACATGTTTCCACCCTTTGAAATAAATGACCCAAGCAATGCAACGTTTAATATCATTATATGTTTAGATTATGCTTTGATGTTATAAACATGAACTAAAGGTTGCAAACTAATGAAGAAAAGAAGATCAGTAATGGAACAAGTTTTAATGAATGTGTTGCAATGGACAGGTTGTACTTACTTTATTATGTGAGCTAGCATTAGGGGTGTTACACGTCATTCAGAGACATCAGAAGAGAAGTGGGATTCTTATGCTTGCATTCAGGAAGGCAGGTGCAGAAACAGTCAAGGAGTCATGCAAGGTATATCCTTCCTGTGTCAGAACTTATTTGACAAAAATGTGTTTCTGCCTCCCCTTTAGTGCCTTAATCTAAACCACCTTAAGCATGTGTAAAACAATTTTGCAAAATTTGACAATTTCAAATTCAAATGTTGCTGTTTCCAACAAGCTCTGCTTAGGCTATGCTTTAAAATCAAAATAAAAAAAATGATGTCTAGTTACACCTAAGGTCACCACAACATCTCTTAGTGTATATGGCTCATTTTGGGCTGTGGGAAGAAACAGAAAGTACTGTATACTTAAAAAGAAGTGGAAAAACACATGCATAGGAAAGTCATGCATATTTCACAAAGAAAGTTCTTATCTGGGTCTTAAACCCGGGACCTGATAGCAGAGATGTGATTTAGTAAACAAGCACTTAGAGATTAGAGCCACCTCACTGCTTTTAGCCTTGACTTTTGTGAAAACATTGGCCATGAATATGCCATGATACTCTGTCCTACAAAGGGTTCCTTAAGAAGGAAAAAGGGGAGCAGTTACGTGTAAATACTCTGCAAAGAGATTTGCTGTCATCACCAGAAACTGATTAGCTAAAATTCCTAATGAAATATCCTTCACCTTTCTTTTTTCCCTACCAACAGCCCTCTCATTAAATAATCACTACCAATTAAATCTGAAGGTGTGCCTAATTGATATAGAAGTATGATTTATTAAAATGATCAACTTTGCTCAAATAATGTCACACTCCTTTTAAATGGTACTGCAAGGTATTCTTGTCTATATCTGGACCCAAAAAAGCGACTAAGAGGAAATTACCTTTTACAGATTTACTGTAATCTATCTTTATCTGTTTTGTCTAGACAGGTTTTTGTGACCAAAGGCCATTTTTCATGCTTCCTGTTCAATCCCCTTGTGTTTTGTGACCTTTAGCTTAATTTTTTATATTATCTTAATTGTTATTTTATTATTATGACCCATATACCAGCGCTGTTTTTGACTTAATCACCAAAAATGTATTTGCCAAGTTATCTACCAAGAATAACTGGTTGGATTCTGATATCATATCACATCAGTAGTTATGAATAGCAGGGGTTCCCAAACCTTTCCATGCTGCAGAACTCCCAAAACTGCATTGACTCATGTGCAGGGAAATGCAATTTAGAAACTTACAGTAAACGCAACAAAATGTCCGTTTTTGTTGCATTTGCATTTAAATTCTACTGTTGAGATTTTTTTGTTTCTTTAATCTTTATTCAACTGTTTTGGTTTTTGAGCAGATGGTCATTAACTAAGAACAAAAAAAATAAATTAAACCTTCCCAAGTGTGTGCATTGGAGGGCTGGACTTAATTACGGTAGTGTTATATGCGTGTTGTTTTTCAAGTGCAGACATGCTCTGTACATATATTTTTGAAAAAAAACGTTTAAAATCCAGACCCACATAAGCGGCTGTTGCAAAGAGAAGAAAGTCTTATTCAGTTCCCTATCAGCCTAGGTGGAATTGTCCTTTAAAGGTTCTGTATGATATATTGTTACAAGTATTTTATAAGAAAACCACTAATGAAGAGATTTTATCAGGGGTTACACTGGGTTATGTCTTAATCAGGATGTGGGTGCAGGTGGTGGCATCACAAAGCAGGAAATTTATCAGGTTTAGGTAAAGCTTAAGCGAAGGTCACCGGCAGAAAATGTCTTATACATTAGACATAGGGGCCTTTATAATAGGTATGAGATTAAGATGTATAGTTTAACTGCTCATTTCCTTTAAAATTACAGATTTGATGGAAACATTATCTTTACCGCAGCAACAATTAAGTAAAAGAATGACTAGAGTTGTCTCACTCTGTTAAAAAGAGAAAGAGATGAAAACAAACCTGTGAGTCTGCTAAAATGCACAGTAAATATGGCAGACCAACTGCTCTCACCAAATAACTTTCAAATTTACTCTCTGAAACTTTGATATATAATGACCTTTATAAAAGTAAATCCTTGTGAAAAAAATGGGCCAAGGAAATATGAAATATATTTTGTTATGCCTTTTTTTTATAATGAATGAAGATATCCACTCAAAAGATGCCTGGATTGTGTCGAATCATGTGTATCCAATATAATTCAAAAGCCATAAATAATGGTTAAATACTTGTAGAAGTGCTGGTAGGATTTTATCTTACTGCAACTCAATTTACAATGGGTTTCATTCCTGTACTAGATAGTAGTTTATTTACACCATGGTACAATATATTTACTATATTGTCAAACTTTACCATAAATCCTAAGTGTCTGCTCATGCTTTTCCTTGACAGTGTTTCAATTAAAGTTACCTGCTGACCTCTACGTTTATAATGCAGCTTCCTTTAGTCACCAATCCACCAATGTATGTTCAATTTGGAGTTGTGCGGTCTGGCTGATCCTTGATGCAGGATGGAGCCTTATTCTGTGATAAAGAAGCTCTATAGAGCAAAATTATCACCCTCTACAAGTTCAAAGAGCACTTCTAGCTGTAGGTATAATATAAAACTGACTTTATTACGTTACTAGGGATAGATTCAAGTATATCTAAGGTGTTTGAGTTCCGTTGGCAACATTTCCATTCAATCAAATACAATGAGAGTATTACTCACAGGAATACTGTATAATCTGAAGCACTCTATTGAATTCTTGCTCACAAAATGACAAGTCATAAATCCGAATTCCAGTCAAGATGTTCTGTTATTATTGTGTTTATGGTTTGTGAAGCTTGTATGTGTGCCTGCAGTCTTTTTGATTTGTAAAAATGTGTCATAAAAGCCAGAACAGCATCATTATTGTTTCAGAAGCCAGCTGCTTTCTCCTGCACAGGGAGAAGTCTTTCCACTGTGGCTGTAATGAGGAAATATTAAAGTAATTTGAAGTCACTGTGAGTTCACTTTTTAAGTGCTAAGGCTTATGCAATGACCTATTCAGGTCAATTAGGACTTCTCTGAAATGGTAATTGGCATCTACATGGATGTGTGCAGGTGCACAAATCAGTCTAATACACATGATGTTGGCTGCTGTTTTTGAAAGGCATGATCTGAAAATGTATCTGTGATAAGAGTGTGTTTCTGGATATCGTTTTGTTCAAGTTCGTTTTTTTTTTTTTGATCCAAAGATGTTTTAAGGTCATTGACCCTCCTCTAACACATTGTTAATAGCACTTCTAACAAAATCAGGCTTTTCTAAGTATAATGTTTCTCATAATTGACCTTTTGATCTCGAAGTATGAAGTTTGGCAGTAAAAAAGTGTTTTCCATCATATTTTACAGCTGTTCAACCCCCTCTATCTAATGTAATGGTCCTAAAACATGTTTTCCAAACACTCCAATATGCATACTGTTTGGATGTACAGTATACAAATGTAATACATTCGTAATGCAAATGTAATACATTTTTTACATCAAATATCAGTTCTTTCTGGTCCTTTATTTCAAATGAAGAAAAAATAATCTTTTTTTAATTTTTTTTTTGGAAAAAAGACTCGCCTGCATTGTGACACCACCTCTTCCCATGATGGTGCCACACATTTCATGACTCTGCTTTAGGATAGTTGAAACATTTTTCAGACCAATCGCAGCCAAAAACACATTTTTTGTGACCTAAACATTCTCTATAGCCAAGAAAATTACAGTTGCTTTCACTGGAAAATGGGCATGTGATTTACTGGGCAGATGCAGCACAGTCCAGGTAGGGCTTCCTGGAGGTGGGTGGGTAATGACTGCTCTACTAGACAGGTGATGGCCACTGTTTCTCAGAGTATAATTCATTAGGATTACTCAGGCATGCTCCGTTAATATTGAATAATATCAATCCTTTATCATTCCTCTTTCAAAAGTACTTGAAGTGGATAAGATTTCTAGATTTGCTACCAATATAGTGGCTGAAAAAGAATTCCATCATTGCCTCTAATGAAATGCCGTTTCTGTAGTTGAAGGAGCTCAGTTTTTCAGATCTTCTTCAGCTTGCTTACATGTTGAGATCAGAAAGCATCATAGAGGACATCTTACTGTGTAGGAGGTGTGGTAAATGTTCAGGTAAGACTTAAACTCATGTGCTCTCCAGGAATATTAAGCCTTTTATTCAAAGGCTAATCAGTCATAAAATATTAATAATAAAAAAAAATACCTTACACAATTTCTAAAGATGTAACTTGACAATACCTATGAGTTGTTGCCTTTCTTATTTCGAATTAGTCTGTTTGCATCTTATTTTGGAAGCATTACTAATTAGACCATCTCTGTGGGCAACACCTGATTGCCATCTATTTATACATCAATTGAGCTTAGAACAGCTGACACTGCATACTGAGAATATCCGCGGTCTTGTAGATTTTATCAATCAGCCGAGTGTGAAATGAACACATAAAAATAACTACCATTAAAAGAAATAGGTGGAAAGTTCATGCCTGCAAATGGTTGTTTGATGCGGACCCTTATGTTTTTTAAATGTTGCAGATGGGATAAAATCAGTGTCATTCAAGTAGGCACTATAGAGACTTGGTATCTTATCACTTTAGGAATGTTACCACTTTAACAAGCTGAAAGCGATATTTCTTCAACTCTTCACATGCTTTTAGGGATGAGCAGTGCAGAGTAGGTCCTTCTTTGACGCTGCATAGAGGTCCTCAGCAAGTTATCCTCTGTATTTGCTTGGATGAAAACCAACACAAATGTTTTTGAACTGATATCTATGTCCTGGGTGATGGGATGTATTATATATAGCTAAAAGTATACACACAGTCTGGACAACCATAAGCTATAATTGACTGTTTCTTTGTTTTGACTAGCATTAGATTGCCTCCTTTTCCCTTAATACATAAAATCAGGAAAAATTAGCTTTGCTTTGCCTCAGGACGATTGTCATGATTTTATCAAGAGCTCGGAACCACATGCAGAGAAACCAATTCAGAGAGACCAGGAAAAAGCTTTAACAGGTTTATTGAGGAGATAATGAAGAATCAAGTGTTGCTCTGAACACTGCTCAACCAGAACTGGAAAGTGAGGGAAAGACACTGCGGTTAGTTCATGCTCAGTGGGAAATTTGAATCTTGAACTTGAAGAGAAGAATTAGGTTGCTGACTCACGTTTTCAGAAAAGTGGTTGACTCTTTGACTCCTGTCTGTGTGTGGTAGTTCCAGTGTATGTCTCATTCGGTGGAGGGTGGACAGGGTTTACCCAGAATGTGGTTGTTTGTAGGTGAACGGAGAAACTGACTGCCACTTGGATTTCCTGCGGTACTTGAACGGGTTGGTGTAGAGATGAGTCCCTTGCTCATTGTGAAGTTCCAATGATCCCTTGGAGGAAAGTAGATCCAAACCTCCAGTTTGAATCCTGAGCTCAGTTTAAAGCTCAGATGATCCTTCCAGGGAGAGAAGGTCCGAAAACATCCAGTTTGCAGGATGACTTACTGCCGAGAGGCAAAGACAAAATAACTCGGTTAGGACTCAGGTTGACAAAACTTAGTTAGACTCAGTAAAAACTCAGCTTGGCTAGAGTACCCAAAACTGGGAAACACTCTGGCGTCGAGGTAGTGGTAGTCAGCAGCTTAAGAGCACTCCGTTAACGAGGTAACCCTCCGCAGGTGTGTGAGGAGGCGGACCAGAACCTGGCGCCTCCTTGAGGAGGAAGGGAGACAAACACAAAAACACAAACCACAAAGACAGGAATCCTAACATCGATGACCTGAAGCATCTAGAGATGACAGATAAACTAAAAGAGAATAATTCTGGAATGGAGGATATCCTTTTTTCATGGTGTCAAAATATTGAGGCTTTTCAGTTTATAGCAAAAAAGCACTGATTCCTGTGAAAGCTACTGTATGTGATCCACATGCTTGGACAATTATTTTAAAAAACCATCAGTGTTTCTCTTTGATACAATTGGGACAATTTCAACCATCACTCAAATGAAGAGGTGCTCTCAGGTTTTTCTGGCATAAAACAGGAGGTGCTGGTGTTTCACTCTTAACAAAAAAAAACTTTCACGCTCCTTTTTTCAATCACTCTTGGTTAAGTTAATAGTCCAATCTGCCAGAAATTTAATATGAAAGGAGGGAGGTTGATTTAGTTCACACAACACACACTCATAAACAAACAGAAAGCTTCTTCTCAGATCAATAATACACCACAGATGGGGGGGGGAGAAGGCTTCATTATAGGGGGATGATTCACGGGAGGCTGAGTCACAAAGGAAAAAACTGTGTGGACAGGATATGAAAAGAGATCAAAGGTGAGAAGGTTTAGTGTTGAGAAAGCGTGATGAAAAGAATTCCAGAAAGATGCATTAAATAGAAGAAATAATTATTTATTCAAGGAATTTAATTAAGTTTATGTTTTTTGCTACACTGTGAAATGTGTTTGATCATAAATGAAAATTCAGACTAAAAGATCCTGAATAAATACAAACTTCAGAAAAACGGACTGACGTCTGTGGACCAAACTGCAGACAGGGTATCAGGAGCAGCATTTATGATTAAACATGGAAAAACTTAGCAAGGCACTAGGACCACAGAGCAGGGAGCACGGACAGAGATCCCCAGATAAACTTAGAAGACAATGATTTGAGACAGATTTCCAGAATAAAGGCTGAAACACACTGCTTTTTCTAACCTAATGAGTTGAAACCATTAATTGTTTTTTGTATTGTAGAGGGACCATCAGGCTGACCAAATCGAGTATCAGTGGGAGACTGTGTCCAGCATAAACACAAGCCAGCCGGTCAGTAATTCAATTCAATTCGATTGAGTTTATTTATATAGCGCCAATTCACAACACCTCATCTCAATTCACCACATAATACAGTCAAATAATTAAAAGTTTTCTATCTAAGGAAAACCAGTTGATTGCATCGACTCATTGACTCGAAGGTAATCCCTCACACTAAGCATGCTTGTTGCGACAGTGGAGAGGAAAAACTCCCTTTTAACAGGAAGAAACCTCCAGCAGAACCAGGCTCAGTGTGAGCAGCCATCTGCCGAGGCCAACAGGGGTTGTAGTAAGCTGCATTTGCTACTTTAAAAAGCTCAAAGAAGACCTGTAATTCTAAACTTCCACCATGAATAAGTGCATTGTTTATTGAATGGCGTTAGTGATTGTGAATGTCCAATTCTGCCCCTGTTTAATATACATTAAACAATATTACATGCTTTCAGACAAACCAATATGGGGACAAACCTGGCTGGTATAGCATGCAATTCAGAAATTTTGTTTTGTATTTGCCCAAAGTGGATGAGTTTTACGTTGTCTCCATGTCACTGTTCGTATCAGACTCCTCACATCCTCATGAAATTGCTCAGTAGTTCCGACCAAAATATATCAGAGTATGCTTTGGTCAAAACTACACAGCCAGAGTCTAATTCTAATTACTATGGAGATCATGCGAGCTGATTTTCTAACACAACACGTTCAAAAACAGGTTTTTTGTGTTTTGGCCTTAAGGCAAATAGAAGAAGTCGTCAGTGGCTTAGGCACTGAGGCAATAAAGGAGGATGACAAAGAAAAATGATTGGCTAATCAGACAAAATTAACTGAAGCTGAGGTAGAGGAAAGGCAGGTCCACTGAAGGAGGGAGACTAATAAACATAGAGAAAGCTGAGTTGGGAGGCAAAGATATCTAGAAAGACCCGAGAAAAAAATGATCTTAAATACACAAGAAACAGAATATGGGAAAAGAGAAAGACAATTAACTCTTTATTAGGAACAAACAAATCAAGCAACATTTGAAAAACAAATCCAATAATTAAAAGAAATGGTGGAAATAAACTGAAAAATGGGAAATAAGCCAAAGCAACAAAAAATAAAAATAAAACACCTGGAGATTATGACAATGCAACATCTTATTACTGTTTTTACATCCTCATCCATGTGGATTTCTCAATCTGGATGGTTTCTTTTAATTGAAAACTATTGACCATATGATTAGATTGACTCTGTAAAGAGATGTCATATATTGTAAATTGGTAAACTGGCGCTATATAAATGTTGAATATATATACATGTGATTAGAATGACAGTATATCCTACCATACAAGAAATGCCATATTAAAACCCCGTAGGTGTCAAATTTAAATTTGTATGGCAAAGAGTCAAGCTGTTTCTATCAGTTGGTGAGGAGGTCTGGTTTAATAAGCTTGGGCTGTAAACTTTACAATGATCTAACACCATTGATCTTTGTTCAAGACACTATATCAAGTAATTTTTTTCCTAGCCACTTTATGCATGCAAAAGTTGTAAAGCTCAACAGCAATCTAAAGGTTTTTTTTTTTAAAAGCCTGGGCTGCATTTGATTATCTGCTGTTCGAAATCTAGCATATATTGACTCATCCTATCTAGATTGGCTAGTAAGACTCTTATTACCGGTAAGCAGTATAGAGTATAAGCTCATATGTCTCATCCCTACTAAACAAAAGGTAAGTAAAATCTCTTTGGTCTAAAGAAAGCATGTTTATAATAATGTTGGAAATGTTTTCATTGTGGTTTCCCCGAGCTTCAGATCACCAGCAGCAAGGTCACCAATGTTTTTCTCTGATGCAACAAAAGCTTTCAGAAAAGGAATAATAGCAGCCCATATATATTTGGAAAGTCCTGTGTGGCATAGAGCGATATTGGATGAAAACAGAAATCTCTCTGAAAAAAATAAACCATCTAAACTCCCAACAATTTTCGAAACAAGGGTAAAAACTAATAAGTGATCAGCCATGAGATTAAACCCAAAAGCAGAGAGGTCAATTGTATTGATCTTTTCATTACAGCATAATAATGTGTTTGAAGACCCTGGATCTTCATCACACTTTGACATTGCTACATCTCTCCAAGTACATACCTTCTTCTAATTATCAGATCTTAAAGTAGTTTGAATGTCACCTGGTTAAATAGTAAGAGTGCTCATTCAACCCAGTCTCATGGGAAAATGTAAAATCTTTGCAAGAAACGAACAAGCAAGTGAATATGTACATTCCCTGAGTAAATATTCTGGCAACAAACTATACATTTCTCACTAGAAATGTAATCAAAACTCATTTTAATGCAAAAACAAACTCAAGTTATTAATCTTTCCACAAAAAAATGAGCGAATGTCGGCCATCTATATATATTTTTTTCTTCTCCCAGCTGGAATCTTGAAAGTCACGTGACTAGGACGTAAAACAATAGAAAACGTATAGGCAGAAGAAACGTAACAGTACCACAAAAAAATGGCCATTAATGTACCTCCACTACGTTTTGCAGTGTGGACCAACGTAGTGGGGGTACATTTTCCCATGAGACTGGGTTGGGTTGGCTCATTCATTTCTTTCACAACTGTTCATTATAAACAGTCAGGGTTCACATGTAATCTAGATCTAGGTGTTTGGTGTGAGATGATAAGACAAAGCTGAAGTTGGAGAACAATTTGAATTCAAAACACAGCAACACTAATAGTGAATCTAACTGTTAGTAGTTTGTTGTTGTTTTTTTTGCAGTCAGAGATAAAGTAGACTAGAATAGCACATGTAGATTCATTATGATAGACTAGAAAAGGACATTTAAAATCATAACGGATTTACATTACAACATTTCCAATGATATTCACTTAGAGGTTTTGGTAATGAGAGATTTTCTCTGTCGCTTTAAATTTGCATACTGCATATGCCTAGAGTCATCCTCTGTTGGTTAAAGATGAAAAATAAGCTACAGGCCATAGAAAAAAATCCTGTTTCTCTTTGGGTGCATATTTATTTAACATCTGCTGAAAAAAATGTGCTAACAGCGTCTGGTTATCAGAAAGATTAAACATAAATTCATCCACAGGACAAATCAAACATTTAAAATTATAACTCACAAAACAAAATTAATAATCAAAGCATGTCACTCATCTCACACAATCAATTCTACAACATCATCTACAGGAACAACATTAATATCTAAAACCTGCTGACTGATTGGTCTTCAATGTTTTTCTCTGATGCAACAAAGGCTTTCAGAGAAGGAATAACAGCAGCCCATAGATACTTGGAAAGTCCTGTGTGACATAGAGCGATATGGGATGAAAACAGAAATCTCTCTGCAAAAAAAAAACAAAAAAAAAAAACATCTAAAATCCCCAGTTAGCTGTTTTTGAGAATAGATATTTAGATATACTTTTGGCTGAATAGAATAGATATACTTTTTTTTCCTTCTTTTTTTTCGATACAAAGGTAAAAATGAATCTGTGGTCGGCCATGAGATTAAACCTAAAGGCAGGGAGGTGAATTAATAAAAAATATTTTATTATAAAAACTAATAAAAATGCAATAAAAATGCTAAATAGAGGATGTTAACATGCAAACTATGTAGAAGCCTTGTACTCTAGGTATAAGGTTTATTCTGTATATATGATTATTATTTTCTGATTTCAGGCTCACCGCAGCCTTTAATTCTTATTCATCCTCCTTATTTGATTTCTGGAACAGGCTCTGCATCAGTGACCCCAGCCCTGGTCTGCAGGCCTTCCCTTCCTGCATCTTTTACAGTAGATGTTGCCAAATAATGGATTAAAGATGACGTGCTAATTAACAAGCTTTTGTAGAACTTGAGGGCATGCTGAGATTAGGCGGCCTAACATGTAAACTAAAAACATAAAAGCAATTATATGCAAATGCACATCCTAAAAAAAAAAACATTTTATCTATTACCTTTCTTGCACTGAGTTATTGGGTCTTTCCTCATATCTATTGTAAATTTGTTTAGTGGTTTGTCTCTGCTTTAAACATCCCATATTATCTCATATTTCTATTACCGGTATTGCCTTTCTCCATCTCTTAGCTAATGTGTGCTCAAAATGGTCTGCTTATTTCCCCTTATGATGTCATAAGGGGAAATAAGCTGTCCAGAGCGGTCTGTAGCAGCCCATTGGTAGAGCTACGGCCTTCATCTAATGTTTTATACCATGTTCCTAAGCTATATTTACTAACTCGGACTGGTTGTCATGGTTGAGGGCTGTGGCCTTTAGAAGGAAGTGCTTGAAAAACCAAAAAAGCTCATCCAGAGGAGGCCTAATCTTAGAGGAATTTTCTCGCAAAACCGGGGCTCAATTTTTTTTATTTTCAAATGTAGGATAATATGAAACCTTTCAAACGAACATCTCTAAAAACAGGAGATGCTCAAGTAATTGTTACCTCCATCTACTACTATGCTCTTCTCCCACATTGTGTAACAGCCATGGTTGAAGTGAATAGCTAGTTTCCTGACCGCCTGGATCCTACTCCTTCTTCTGGTTACAGACTGAACTCTAAAACCAGGTTAGTGACTCACGTTCGTAATTGCCCCTCGACAGATTTACACTCACCTGAGTTTTCCCTCTACATAGATTCCAGCTTTTGACACCTTTAATGCAGAGTTGCAGATCCGACGTACATTAATAAACGCCTTTTGGAATCACACTTATCTGTCTGCTTCGAATTCTAGGTCCTCAGTTCTGAGCCTTGGCAAACTGTTGAAAATGTGGGTTCCAAGGCAACTTAACTTAGTTTTTTTCTGAAAAGAATATTTTAAATATTCTTTTTATTCTTAACCTTTATGACTAAATCATTGTTTGATGAGCAGACTGACACCACAGCAGTTCGGCGCCGATATATCTACAAGTCTGTAGGCTCCTTTCCCTTAATGTACTTCGAGTCAGAAGTTTGTCTACTTATAATGATACAACCTACCAAACAATTGAAACATTATATTCAAGATGGATTTTGCGGATACTCAGAAGTGACATCAACTCAGATACCATTCACAACTCCACATAAGGTGAAAAAAGTAAAAAAAAAAAAATCTCAAGTACGAGCATGAGCTTTGGAAACAAACAGAAGGGTGCTGCAGTTCTCTGTTTTTGCCACAGGTGGCAGTATCATTAGAAAACTCCATTAGGCCTCTTTAGCCAATAAAACAAGCTTGGCTTGCATCCAATTTTTTGGTTAAATTTCTCCTCCTTTTATCTGTTCAACAGTGCTTAACTTTCCATTTTCTTTTTCTGTTTGTTTAGTGAAAACACTTTTTTCAGCTATTTTATCAATGAAGGCAAAGCATCACCAAAATGTCAGAATATATACCGTCATGTTCTTCTTTCTCTTCCTGGCCCCTACAACAGACGGTTAGCTCCTTTCTTTTTTTTCTATGTGCAGTTAGAGGACTGTAAACAGCCAAGCGTGAGATTGGCTTTTAAGGGAAGATTATTATAGACCCTCGCTTTCCTCTACCTGTGTTTTCAGCACCCTCAAGGGTGAGGGGTCACCAGTAACCCTTGGTGCTGTCGTGACATCTCATTACTCATGTCCATGCTTTCTGGTTGCTGTATCATATCGTCATAGCAACACCAAGAGAAAAACCACCTTGATGCAGACGGAAAAAAATAAATAAACACCTATGAGCTGAACCCTAGGGTGCAGCCTATGCATTCTGGTGTCTGTGGGTCTAAGAGTCTGATTGTGTATGTAGCATATGGCCCCGCTGCATGGGGAGGTTGTGGGCTGAGATAAGAGGAGAGCTCCTATCATGCTGTGTAATGTTCATACACCCCTGCAGTGATGGAGGATTCCCAAATAATGGCTACCAAGCAAGAGCCAGAAGGTAAAGCCTCAGACACAAACAGTGTTTATATTGTTATTGTTCTAGTTAGGAATATTTATCTAGCATTTTTCCTGCAAAAACACTGCACATCTAAATTATCTGCATAATTAAAACTATCTGCCCTATTTTATATGAGAATGTCTATATTTGTTAGGGTCTCTGGGGTTTTGCTGTTTTCCTGGTGTGAGTGAGCTTCCTGTCACAGAGGGGATCTCTGCTGGTGGCTGGGCCGACCCGTGTTGCTGCACAGCTGAGAACATTTCTAATCAAGATGACAAGAAGCATGTATATAAGGAGAAGAAGCATTATCTCTCTTTACTGCATGATTACTCCTGAGGTATTCCAGCCAGAGAACTAAACCAGGAATATCTTTCTTGTTGAAATATTTCATCCTGTGAATCTTTTAATGTGGACTCTGTTATTGTTCCAGACAGCCAGTAAAACTCAGTTCATCTCTGATCTTCATGGAAAGGGTCTTACCTGAGTGCAGAAGTTCTCAGTCCTCATCCTCCGCCTGCCCGCTCTCCAGCACATCTCTTAGAACTACCTATGCTCCCGGATCTCACATTCTGATGGACAAATAGGGTACAGACTGCTAAGCCAGCTGAATCTAACCCTAACAGATCCATGCTACCTCCCCTTCATCCCTCAAGTAAACAAATCAGTCAGCCATCAGTTGGTCATCAACCAACTCCTTCCTGATCAACCAGAAAGTTCAACTGAGTTCCTGATGTTTTTCGCTTCCAGATTCTTGTTGCTTTTGTGTAAAACATTAATCCGTGATTCTGCATATGGGTCAAAAAACTCCAAACCAGCATGACCATATCCTTTTAAGTCATTCTTGTAATTCAAAGAAAAATTAGCATTTCCATTTTAAAAAAAAATAGACATATTCAGCTAAATTAAGTAGATTCATACTGTCAACAAACTACCTTCCAAATATCCTAAAATAACTCTCCAGGTTTTTCGAATGATGCACTAATAAAGGCACACCATATGTGGGAGCAAGTCAGTGTTGCTTATTTACAACTTAACTGTGAATCACCGAAGAATCACGAGGAATACATTAAACTATAGTATCTGCTATTCTATAGGAGTTTAGATCTAGGTTTTTACTACATAAGGAATAAATAAACAAGCATTATGAAAACTGATGAAAAGTCCATTAATGCCCCACAAACCAACAGTGACGCATAAGGAGCAGCCGGGCCTCAGCCCACCACCATCCTACACGCCTGGAAAGCAACCCAGCCGAGCTCTACATTGGAACACTAAAACAGCAGTAAAATGCATGTTTTATTTATTAATCTGTTAAATTAATTCTGTCTTAAAATATTGAATTTTTAAATGTTAGCTAAATAATTAAACATGTGCTTGCCTGATTCTAAAGTAATATCTTTATATAAATGTGTCACTGTTACAGTCATAACCACACAGGCAAGCTTTTCAGGCTCTAATGGTTATATAATTTAAACAAGCAGTGAGGGGCTTGCACCTAATCTGTTCTCCTTTTCAGAAACACCAGCTTTTCAGTTCAGATTATCAGTCACAGATAATGCATCGGTAAGCAGCCTTTGTTTTCCTGCCGCAATAGTCACTTTCTTCCCCTTTTTTATCAGCCTGACAGTCGTCCTTTAGTGAAAGCTGGTAGCTGGCAGCAGACAGTTGAAGGAATCAATGCTCATTTAACATTGTGTAAACAGCCGGTACACTCTGCCTGAAGTCTTAGCAGGTGTAAGTCAAGCAGACAGGAAGGGCTATTGATTGAGCTTTATCTTCTTTAGTTGCAATAAGATCCACCCGCCCGAGTTGTGCCTATCAATTGATAGCCCCAATGGCCTCTTTATTAAACTTTGACCTATCAGCCCAAAATGCAGTAAATAAAACTGTTGAGGCAGGTACATTCATATATATAGTATGTGGACATTTATTTTGTGATGCTTTCTTGTTTTCTGATTGCTTTTCTTTTTTAGATGTTTTCATAGCTGGAGACAGATGAATTCAGAGCGGCTTTCTACTCTCACAACAAAGGAATCCATGCAAAGAGAAAAAGCAGCAATGTAACAGCAAGGTGGAAAAGTGCTAAAGTAACAGCGCTGCTTAAACTCTTTCATATTTTATCAGGCCACAACCACAAACTTGCAATTTATGGGAATTGTATGTAAAAGGCCATAGAACGTAGGGGGTAGAAGAAACTGTTTTTTTCTTCATTTTACAGGAAGAAAAATGAAAAAGCTCTGTGATTAAAGCTGCAAGTATGGCTTTAATCACAGTAGTATTTTGAAGTATATCTCTGCCTACTTTGCACATCTAGAATTTCAATGTTTTTGCTAATTCTTCTTGCTAAAACGGTTCAAATATAATCAAAAGAGAATGAAAGCATCAGGGAACATGTTTTCTTTTTGCATAAGAGACAGTGCTTTGTCACTTAGCTGGTCTGGTTAGAGTTGTTTCCCTGCTGGAAGGTCAATATCCATCCAAGGTTCAAGTCTGGAAGCCTTTAAGAAATGTTATCTCAAGATTACCATTCAATAAAGTAATTTAATTTGTTTGGTACCAACTCACAACACAAAGTTATTTCCAAGCACTTCCAAGCAATCATCATCAGCTTTATTTTGCCTATTAAAGTAAAGCATATGCTGCCACTAAGTATATTACTACCTATAGTGGGCTCATTTGGTCTCAACTGATTAAAGTACCTGCTTTCAAATGTATATCATTTTATATCTTAAATTATTAATGTAAAGGAGATTTGTTATTGCTTTTCTTCAACAATTACATTCTTCTGTAAGATTATCAGTATCAGCCAAATATTGGTTTGTTCATTTTTTTTATCTGGCAATAGATCCTTCAAACTCCAGATCTCCTCCAGAGTAACTCGACAGTTCTGTGCTGAATCTACAGTATGTTCAACAGGTATGTGTATGTTTTTGATGGTTTGTTGCATAAAATCCCATCCATTCATCCATTTTTATTCTTTGGCTTTTAACGTCGGTGAGACTGAGTTTGACCTTTAAACTCATTTTTTTTTTTCCTGTGGTTAAAAGTGGTAGACTTGTCCCCTATACTCAAGTCAATGCGTGTCCAGGCCTGTATGAAGTTTTCCGGAGAGCATACGGTTAATTCAAAAGAGGATTGGGAGAATATCATGTGGTCAGATGAAACCAAAATAGAACTTTTTGGTACAAACCCAATTCGACGTCTTTGGAGGAATATAAATGCAGAGTTGAATCCCAAGAACATCATACCTAATGTGAAGCATGGGGGAGGAAACATCATGCTTTGGGGCTGTTTTTCTGCTAAAGGGACAGGAAAACTGATCCGTGTTGAGGGAAGAATACACAGGGCCATGTACCGTGAGATTTTAATCCAAAACCTCCTTCCATCAGTGAGAGTCATCACTGATGTTACGGGGGCAACTAAGGAGTGCCCCCGTAAAAAGCATTTCAAGGTCTTGGAGTGGCCTAGCCAGTCTCCAGACCTCAACCCTGTAGAAAATTTATGGGAAGAGTTGAAAGTCTGTGTTGCCCAGCGACAGCCACGAAACATCAGTGCTCTAGAGGAGATGTGCATGGAGGAATGGGCCAAAATACCAGTTGAAGCGTGTGCAAACCTGGTAAAGACTTACAGGAAACATTTAACCTGTCATTGCCAACAAACGTTACGTTACAAAGTATTGAGTTGAACCTTAGTTATTGAGCAAATACTTACAAATAATTTACAAATAAATTCTTTACAAAATCATACAATGTGATTTCCTAGATTTTTTTTCCTCATTTCATCTCTCATAGCCGAAGTGTACCTATGAAGAAAATTACAGATCTCTCTCATTATTCTAAGTAGGAGAACTTGCACAATCATTGGCTGACTAAATATTTTTTGACCCCACTGTACATACATACATGTTTTTGTAACTAGTCGCTCTGGTGTGAAAATTTTTCACTATATTTTTACCAGGACAGAGAGTTAATGCAGACACACATAGAAGCACAACTGGAGAAATATTTAAAAAGTCTGGCCTCAAGATATGGATAAATGTTTTATCACCTTCAATTCAGTTGAGGCAATTTATTTTGTAAGCCAAGAAAACTTACTGGTATTCTACAGGAAAATGACTTTTATAGTGTTAGTTTTAACTCTGCTGAACATCATCAAGGAAGCAAACAGGATGCCGAGGGATTCAGAGAAAACACTTTTTTTATTAACATTTTAATGCATCTTATCCTTAAAGAATTTCATGAAGAACTCTATGGTGCAGTTTGACCATCCAAAACAAAAGGCTGCTTTGGAACAAGCATTGGTAATAGGCAAATGAAAGGAGCACAGCTTGTTCTTTTGGACCTGAATGTCTTTTGAGAGGGAAAACAGATACTATTCCTCTAAGTACCTCCATTTTATCTTTCTCCAGCAATATTTTGTGTTCTGGTGCACTATAGAGTTTGTATTTTCTACCACTAGCCAGAGCGACAGAAGCTCTGACATCCAACAACCAAAACATCATAAAATGTCAATATAGTGTGTATTTTATTCTTCTGTACTGGGAATCCAGCACATCACTCAGAATTAAGGGCTTGAATTCAGTTGCTGAGGAAATTCCCAAGGAACAGCTGCCTGGAAAAGATCTACAGTAAGAAAGAAAACACACACAGATGTAATTTGCTGCTTCAGACTTGGCTGATTTCCACAGAGCCTTTGCACAGACTGAAAACGGATCTCGGGGCATCATTTTCTCTGCACTTGTCGTGAAACATTAAACTCAATGAAAATGAATATTTTACCTCGTATTATCTACTTATGCTCAACCCTAGTTTCACAACATGGACAAGCCATTACTAGTTTTCACAGCAGTCTAGGAACAACAAATTCCAGTCTTTTCTGCTGACATAAGCTACCGTCTAATGTTCAAATGTTATTCAGAGACAAAAAACATGATTAATTCCCTCAATTTTACTTTTCAACATTTGCAGAGACTTCACTCAAACTTTTTTGTGTTAACCTTTTCACAGCGTTACAGAAGATTCAGTCTAGGAAAGCAAGGAAAAATGTCAAACAGCAAAAAAACTAAGAGAAAAGAAGTATTAAGGTAAATTGAGACCTGATCGTGAACGGCAAAAATGTGGCAATATGATAGATATCACAACACCATACGATATATCGTGATACTTTACCAAAGACGATTTATTAGATTTATTACGATTTATTACGATTTTTATGGTATAGCTTCTCAAAACCACACAAGATCTTGTTGTTGCTCTGCTGCAGCTGGTGCAGAGAAGCTGAATAATAGGCTCTTTGGCGGTGCAATGCCAACTAGTAACTGGGGGTTTAAGAGTTATCGAAAATTAAGACAATAGCTGTGTTTTCGTAAAAGTTCAACAACAACAAAAATCCACTGGACTTGGTTTCCAAGATTTGAAGACGTTTCGCCACCTCTCCAGTAAGCTTTCTCAATTCAAATGGAATGACTATGACCTGGAATACTGAGAATCTTCATCAGCAATAGCTGTGTTTCCATCCAACGGAAATTTGAATTTTAAGTACACCTTAAAAGTTCGTAAAAAAAAAAAAAAAAGGAAATGCAAGTTTGTGTTGTTTCCATTTGGTTTGAAGCGAATCATCCAAATGCTGAAAAGCTTATTCTCGTCATATACGTCGTCATCCACATTACGAAATCATGCATGGTTGAAATAAACAGGAATTCCGTAAAAATTCAAAAAATATCCACTGGACTTGGTTTTCAAGATTATGAGTCCAGTTATTCATTATTATTCAAGTCCAGTGGATATTTTTTGATTTTTTTACGGAATGACTATGACCTGGATGACTGAGAACCTTCATCAGCAAATAAACAGGAAGTAGAGGCTGCATCTATCACTGACCACAGATCAATGATGGAGGAAATTAATCGTTCTTACAGAACATCCAGGAAGACAGCATAAACAGCTGATCAGTCATGCAGTCATGCGAAGTGAAAGTTTGTCAGAGATGTTTGAAAAAAGATCTCCCTTTTTGTGCATTAATCCTTTATCGCAATGAGCAAAAACCACATGGTGCAAGTGTAAATTTTTTTTGCAAATTTGTTGTAGTTTTTTTTTTGTCATTGTTTTTTTCATTCAAATTTTGCTGTTTCCATCAGGCTGTTCTGATGCAATACTTCCAAATGAACATTAGATAAAGCTGATGCAGCTCATGACCTGAATGGTTTCCGAGAAATATCTTTTACATGATGATCAATTTATCAGTGCTTTAAATCAAGGCAAATATTCTGAAATTAAATCTTTTGATATTTGACGAAAAAAAATTTCTTACACCCTTACTTGAAAAGAGAAGGTAATTAAATGTGTGGCACGTCTTTTGTTTTAAGAAACCTTTTTCCTGGAAAAAAAAGTTATTTGGACTTTATAGAAACGACTCTGCTGCTCCTCAGAAATAAAGCTGTATCTGTTAGTACTATGGAGTACTGTAGACCATTGTATTAACGATAGTGGGGGCAAGGTATGAATTTAATTTTACCCGAGCGAGTTATATCCTTTCTCTTTGATTGATGTCTTTATTTACTTTTTTCTTCCTCATCTCCACAGCATCCCAGGTCTCACATTGTTCCATATCATCACAGGTCAAAGCGAAGCTGCCTTTCTTATGCTTTACCGCCAGATGAAAGGCTTGATGGGTTTTCAGCTGTTATTTTTTTTACCCTAATTAACCGTCTCTTTCTCATTCCCTCCTCACATCCTTCCCTCTCCTCCCCCTCGCACTCAGTTCTTTTCTACAACACTCTTGCATATTTTAGACTTTTCTTTTTTTCATTTCTTTCTTTCCTACACGATTAACCATTGCATTTCCTCCAAGGACACTGAGAGCATGGCTGGAGTTAACTGTGTGACAGCCAATCAAATGTTAATCGCAGTCTCACAGGAAAGCTGCTCCCACCTTCCTCTCATTTCCTCTCCGTCAGGCCTTTTATTAAACCATTCTTTTCTTCTCCTCCATGGCCGTGCTTTCAGATGCTCTTTGTTCACTTATTATTAACACTGTGCATCCCAGCAGGCAGCATTGCCGTGGCCTACTTTTGACAAGCTCAGTGGATAGTTTGTGTCAATGAAAAATACAACATGTCTTCATGATAGCTTATTTTTCAGCTTCATGGCTCTAAAGCTGGAATAATTCATGGTACTAAAGAGCTATCTGCTCTATGGCCATTAAGTCAAAACACAAATCATTTATCAGCCATAAACTTGTTTAAAACTAAACGAAGTATTTTTGACCTAAAATGAGCGTAAATGGTTTAAAATCACTTGGGAGGTCCAAATACTAATACTATAATAATCCCTTTTTTATACAAATATCACAGCTTTATGTTTTGAACAATACAGATATTGTCTTGATATGATATCAGCATGTATTATAGATACTTTTATTACTTTTCTGTGGTGTGGGATCTTAGAAAAGGCTTGATTAAGTGACATTACTCAAGCAGAGATTAACAGTCAACAATAATAGGTAAAAAAAAAAACAACTCACCCGTCGATTAGTAACTATTGGATTACATAAACTTAAAATTTTCAATCAGAAGATTTTGGATGCACGCTGATATAATCTGATATTACTCATTAATATCCTCTGATACCAGTCCAGTATCATAGCAGGACATCCCTAAAAATCTCTGTCATAATTTATATGTGAATTTATATGTTTATATGTTAGAAAATTTAATTGTCTTGGAAAAGTAATCTCACCCTTGAGCTTTTTCAAATTTTATGTAACAACTGCAAATTTCTTGGCTATTTACTCAACACTTATAAGTAAATGATTAATTGAAAAAAAATTTCCTCCCTGAGATTAAAGCTTCCAGTCTTTGGGGTGTGTCTCTAGCACTTTTTACAGAATCCTTGGTAATGGAAAATCATATTGAATTCTTTCTGAATTTGACTTTAATCATTTTTAGAGAAAATTGGTTTATATGGAGCTCATTTGGACATTTCTTCATTATTTTTATTTCATTTTTTTGTCTTACGTTTGACCTGCTTGTTCATGTTTAGTGTGAGCAGCATTAGTAGTTTCCCCCCTACAGTAGGTCCTTGATTTTTGGAATTTTGGTGAAAGCGATGTGGGGTGAAGTTTGCAACCTTCCTTAAATGATTTAAATCAACAAGGAGGACCAAAATCCAGGTTGGTGGAGAGGGAGGCCTTTTGGGTTTCCTTTAGTTTTTAACAAAGAGCCCACAAAAATAAAACCAAGTTATTTTAACATTCCAGATAGTCTGACCAGTTTTAATTATTATCCAACATTAACACACTGTTTTAGCACGAAAAAAGTTATATTTCTGTTTGATGAGCATAAGGTTTATCAGTTTGGCTGGATAGAGTCAACCATAATTTTAAAGTCTTGATGCTAACCAGCATTTAGCTTTAGATTTGGACTGGGCCATTATAACAAAAAAATATGCTTTGATCATTGTAGCACTCACTGGATGTTCAGATGTTTGTTTCAGATGTTTGATTTGATTTTCTTACAAACCCCCTCTGCATCTATATCCATCTATTTGTCTATTTTTCTCCTAACTGAAGAAATAAGTCCAACATCATGAAGCTACCACCACCATGTTGCAAGGGGGGCGTCCATGTTTGAAGTAAATCATGGTATTCATTTTCCTCCACTGATGAAATTTTATATGCAGGGCAAAATATTTAATCTTGTTCTACATGACGTATCATCTTCTACATGACGTTCTCTACATTGCTGCCGGCAAACTTTAAATTAAACTTTTAATGGTTTTCTTTTAGGAATGGCTATCTGCTTGCTGCTCTATAAAACTGTTTCTAGAGATACTTCTAATAGTTTTCTCTTTCAACATTTCTCTCCCACCTGAGCTACCCCTCTGGGTTATCAATGACCTCTTGCTGCCTCTTTATTTAAAGCTCTACTTTCATGGGATGTTTACTGACAGTCAGACTTTATCTACTAATTAGATTATTTCTAAAGGCTGAATTAGGTTTCAGAGTAAAGGGGGGTTAAGACAAAGCTTCCTAATTTATCTTAAACAAATTCTAAAAAAAAATCCCTCACACTTCTGAATTATTTTCAGTTAGTCCACTGCATGAAATTACACTAAAATACCCTGAAGTTTGTGGTTGACAAAAGATAAATGAATATAGAAAGTCTAGCTATGGAGGGGTATTTTCAGTTAAAGCAATGATGCTTTATTGCCAAGTAGATTTTTTTTTTTTTCATAAGTGTGAGGAATTTTCTCTGGTGATCAGGTTCTAACCGTCATAAAGCTGACATCAAGAACCATTACATACATTTTCCTTTACCTAATATATTACAGAAACAGTGTTTCATAGAGGGAGAGATGGGCAGACAACCTCTCACGTGTAAATCCTGTCTCCCACTCCCCAGAGTGCAGTCTGGACCAAATTGACGACATAACAGCTGAGAAGCAGGAGCCATGATAATGATATGATAATTAGGAATAAAACAGGGTTGAAACTGGCTGGATAATCACCAAGGAGTCTAACGCAGTTTCATCAGATGTATGCTAATTCAAGACATGTGAAGCATGGTAATTCGATAGTATTTTATACTCAGCAGAGTAACCCGCCCCCCACCCGAATATTTGAACCTTTGTTTGCACACCTCAGCACTGTCAAAATGTCAGGAATATGGTGTGTTCAGGGCTGCATACAGAAGCTAAAACAAGTCAAACTCATTCTGGAAAAGGGATTCTAAATTATCATTTAACCAGAAAACCTTTAAAAAGAAAATTGTATTATTTTTACCGTGCAAATAATTAGATTACAGGATGATGAATCCATAGCTGCTGTTATAACATTGTTTTTCGAAATGGGAATACTAATGAAAGCCCAGCTACAACCTAAACATTGAATCTACAAATTCTTTAGACATCTTTTATATCTGATCCATAATATATTACGTGTCATAGGTGGAATAATATGTTACTGTGACACCAAATTACATTAGTCTTTAATCAAACTAAACTCATTCTACACCCCAGAAAGCGTAAAGCCAGCTCATTTTCCCACACCAGGCCACTGGCAAAGGAAATGGAAGAGCCTAGCCACTTAAACGAACTGTAAACTTATACAGTCCTAGGTAAACAACATAAACATTGCTAGCTATAACACTTTATGGTAATCTTTTATAAGTGAGCATGAGTCCTGGTAATTTTGTCTCTTAATCAATGAATACCCCAGTGTGCTTTTTTTCCTTCCTTCTTCAACCTATTTGGTGGCTGTGCTCAGTAAGTACAGTAGTTAAGGGTTCAATTTCAGGGTCCTCCTGACAAATGGGCCCACTGGGGAAGGCAATCAACTATGTAGCCTAGCGACCTGTGTTAGGTAATGCAGGAGTGCGATTGGACAAATGTTGAGCTATAAAGTGCTTTGGGTCTGTAGTGTTATGAGCTATTTACCTTCTATATACAGTACACTAATGCCTTATGAGTTTACTTTCATATTAGTTCAATATTTTTATCAGTTATGAGGACAAGCTCTCATCAAAATGGTTTAACTTTTGGCTTTATTTATGCATTCATATTTCATTATCTCAAAGCTGCATCCAAACCTTTTTTTTTTTGGTTCTGAATCTTGTTATGAATATTTCAACCTGGAGAGACTCACACAGAGAAATGTTGCAATTTGAAAATATTTGATTTATTTATATAGGTAACACAATCATATTCTTCAAAAGCATGCTTGTAGCGACAGTGGAGAGGAAAACTCCCTTTTAACAGGAAGAAACCTCCAGCAGAACCAGGCTCAGTTTGAGCTGCAATCTGCAGAGGCTGACTGGGGTTCAAGGAAATGGAAGCAGCCAAAGACATAAACTGAATAAGTTCTTTGGCATTCAGGCCCCGGCAGAAGACTTTGATGCTGTGAATCAATATACGCTTGGATGATTAACTTAGAAAAGAATTAGAGTAGTTTCCCCCATGGCCGGGACACTGTTGGTGGAATAAGCCAGAGGATGATTGGGATTGTGAATGAGGGAGGGGATGGGGTGGAGGTGGGTGATTGTTCACTTGCATGCAGGAGAGGGAAGCTAGGCCACAAGCGAAATGAAGGAGATCTTGCAAAATGATTGGCTGGAGGCAAAGATGGGAAATGTGGAGTCAACAAGTCATCTACATGTCATGTATTTGATCTACCCACCAACTGAAGCAGTTGAGTCCAATCTTCACCATGAATCAACCTGTGCAGATTGGAGTCACCTGGTTAATTGGCTGGGTAGATTAAATACATGACCTGGAGATGATTTGTTGACTCCACATTTCCGATCTCTGGCTGGAGTTGAACAAGGGACATCGCAGGTGGTTCAGTGGAGGCTGATAAGAGTCTTCCAGGTTGAATTTATGTTTAAGCTTTATTTGGCTCTTAAAATATACTAAAAAGTAAGTAACTCCTGATCAGATAACGGAAAAAACATCAGATCATCTCTTTATATTTAATTTTTTTTAGCAACAAGACAACTTTTCCAATAGTATGTGTTCTAAATGTTACTATGTTTAATTAAATAGGTAAGAAGATTACCCTTAAGGTTTCAAACATATTCTGTTCTCCCCATTTGGGATTTGGGAGTTTTTAGTTTTCTGTTGTGCTTTTTTTGTTCTTTGGTTTATTTTCTGTTATGTTCAAGCAGTCTTTACTCTCTGTTGCCTCCTTGTGCTTGTTTCCTTTCCCCTTTGCTTCCTTCTAGTTAGTTTCACATATTCAGCTCATTAGCCATCATCATCCTTTGTTTCCTCATCTCTGGCTCCCCACACGAGTTTTCCCCTGAAGTTTTTAGGTTCTTTGGATTTTTGGATTTTGCCTCAGTTTACTGATTAAGGTTTCAAGACTTACCTCTGCCTCCTGATCTCTGCATTTGGTTCCTCAAGCAGCCTCACCACCCATTGTTGACATATGCATATTCTATTAAAAACATGACTAAAGGTTATGAAAGGACAAAATTACTACAACTAGTGTAAGAGTATTTCTAGCTGTACAGCAATACAACAGAGACATTTTAAAAAAATCACTCCTTTGTATTCCAGGCTTTAATAGAAAGTAGCTTCAGCACTGCAGCACAGCTAAAAGCAACAGCAATTAAGAAAAATATTTATAGTTTCACTTAGGCTTTAAGTCAGTATGTTGATATTTCACAATGAAGAAAACATGAATTAACTGTGATAAACCACATTGTCTGGCAAAGTTTCTTTAATCTCATCCCGGTCAGAAGACTTTTAGCCCTTTTGTCCAAATAACACTTAAATAGAACGTGTTTGAAAGCAGAGCATGAGATAAAATATCTCAAGAAGCAACACAAATTCAGAAAGAATATAAAACAGTATGGAGCATTCGCTAAATCAAGTTGTGCTCCTATGGTTTTTCAAGGGTACATTTGAGATTTACTGAGGAGGTCACACTATCTAAAGCACTGCAGATCTCACATGCCATTTAAGGTCTGTGTTCACGGTTCAGTAATAAGAAGATGACAGTAAACACGGCACCCTGGAACACTTCCATGGACAAAACCACTTCTAAAGGTCTGTTTCATATTGCCAAAAGAGAATTAACTGAAGCATGACAGAGTATTCTGAAGACTGATGTTTTTAGCCACCACAGTAAAAGCTTGCAAAGCTAAAGTAATAGTTTTCTGTAATATTTTCATGATCTTGGCACTGATGTTTAGTCTGATTATTCATTTTATTCACCTGCTTCTTCCCACCCAGTTCTCATCACTGTTCATCCTATCCTCCTGCTTCAGCCTTAACTTAACCAGCCTTCAGACCAGTCATCAGTGCCAGATTATTCAAGCCTGTGGTGAGAACGTAGGATATAAGACATAGGGACCAATTTTCCTAATTCCTCTTCTTTCTATTTCTTTTCTCTGATTTTGCATTAGTTCTTCGCTCAAACCCTAACTTTATGTTATTTCTGCCTTTCCCATCACAGTAGCTGGTCTGTTACTGTTCAGCTGTCTCACCATCCTGTAGGGAAATATCAGCTGGGCTGCTCTCATTAACATCTCCAATTATAGATGATAGAGATGGGTCTTTTTTTCAGTGCTTAGTCCTGTTTCTGTCTTTTACTGTAACTAACTGACTGTAAGTGCCCCCAAGCAGCTTATCTGCTTAATTGTTTCTTTCCTGAATAGAACATCCATTGGAGATAATTTCCCATAATGTTCGGTAACATGGAATGTATTTATAGATCAGTGTCTCTATGTCCCTTTTGTATGTCTGCTTCTGTCTCTTTGAACACCCGCTCACACTGAGCCTGGCTCTGCTGGAGGTTTCTTAATCTTAGAAGAGAGTTTTTTCTTCTCCACTGTCGCTGCATGCATGCTAGGTGTCAGGGATTGCTATTGAGTCAACGACACAACAGACGAGAATGTCTAGTGTTGCAACATGCTCATCTGAGAGGACTGTGTCCTCTAAAGGCAATGCCTTGATGCGATTAGAATAGAAAACCTTGAACCAATCTGACTGCATGACCTGACTGAATTGCTTCTGTAAATTGCCTTCAGATGACATATGCTGTGTATTGGCGCTATATAACAAAACTAAATTAAATTCATTCAATTGTTTTAGCTCGAATAGGGTTCAAGCTAAAACAATTATTCTAGGATTGTAGCAGAAGTTGGTGGTTTAATATTATATTTCCTTTCCTTTGTGATTCTTTATCAAGCAACACCCAAAATACACATTTAATGTATATAATATATACACCAGCAGATGTGTACTTGGTCCTTGTGACTGTTGCTGCAGGAATGATTTCAGTATTTTCTAATATTGACACCAGATTCATGAGTCACGGAAAGGGCTTATATAAAATAGAAATATTGTTTTAAGAATACAGGCCAAAACATTCCTCCAGTAAAGTCTCTTCCTACACAAGACTGTCAAATGTCATTACAGTTTCTAATGCCTTACACAGCAAAGGATAGACAGTGCATGATTAATAGCTTTTGTTTACCTCCCTATTCAAGCTGCCATGCATCTAATATGTCTCAAATAGCATTTGATCATCAATTAAACTCCAATTTCATTTGCAACCTGTTAGGCTTGTGTTCCTACCAAGCGGTGCAGATTAACACTTTGTTTCAATGTAAAACAGACTGAAATAGGCAATTTAAAACACCTACAAACAGCTTTTGGACAGGCAACTTTAAGTGGTATCTTAAAATAGCTACAGAATGACAGGGCACAGCAGTTTTGTGCTGTGTCATCCTCAGTCACTTACCAAATAAGGAGGGGGTATTGCTACAGACTCATCAGACTGTGCAAAAACCATTACATAAGAGCTGCCCTTGGCAGGACAGAGGCAGGTCACTAATGTTTCCATGGCAGACAAATTAAGAAATCAAATTATCTGATTGAATTGTTCCTTGCTATTATGTAAGAAGAAAACTGTTAAAAGGTTTTCCTCTAAACATTAAACTAAAAGGAAAGTCACAAAACAGAATTCAATGATCTTAAGTTCCCAAACACCTCATGGAGAACAGAAACAAACAGACCCTGTCATTGATCTAGAGATCTTTGTGTGTGTCTGTGACTGAGTTTAAGCCCCTTACAAGGTCTATTCCTGCCTCTGTCAATTGTAGCACATGGCCGCTTATATAAGCTTAAGGAGCTAAACTGCAGTGAGCAGATACAACAGTGGAGTTATGTGTGTGAAGAGTCTGCCTGACCTCATGTACTGACATTTAAACAGAACACAAGGCCAGCAGATACTCACATTATGAACTTTTTGTGCGTCACATGTATACACGCACTCTGACTTATTTGCTCTCACATGTGCTACTTTCACTGTGGTATAAGCAAGCAGGAGGAATAATTAGCTGTAAACAATAGAAAATGCTGCGTAAACATGTAGACGCACAAGGCCATTCTGCAGATGGAAGGTGGCTTGGTAACAGGGATTAATTATCACGTATATCAGGCATGCACTTACAAGCCCGTCACTGCCCCTACGGATCATCCATGGCGTTTTTACAAGACAAATCAAAACAGAACATTTTTTTTTTTTTTTTGTAAGAGGGTCATTTAAAAGCTGCATGTCTGTCCAGAACCTTGAGACCCACTCTTCAACATTAGGTGTTAACTCACATTATAGTTGTGGGTATATTTGTTGAGAAAGACGGTGAGGGTCATGATCACGGACTTTGAGTTTAGATATTTCTGTTTTTATTTTCCTGTATGTCTCTTTTTTAAACTATGTCCGATCCAGTGATCTCATTCAATCCTTTCCAGTTTCTCCAGTTAGTAACGCATCATGATCCTTCTTTCACCTCTTTTTAATCACTTTTCCTGCTTCCTGCCTGCCTTCCCAACTACAACAAAAATTCTTGCTCCCACACCAAGCCTTGTGAACGATTCTCACTGTCGTATCTCCTATTTTTAAGGAAATAAATCAGCGCGGACCAACTGTGTCTTGACGTTACTCCAAAACTTTATTGAACACCCAACTTCCCAGACGTAAGGCGTCACACACCCCCGTGATCCCACATACACAATCCTATTGGTCTACAGTACTCCCTGTACGTAACCTGCGTAAAGCATTAACCCTTGCTGTACTGTATTCAGATACACCACATCTCCCCCCATATTTTTTTTGCTTTTTTTTTTTTAAAGTCCATCTAAACCTGAGGAAGAAAGCAAGGTTAAACAAAACCTGTTAAACAAACACTTCTGATTCTCTGACTATAACTGTCTTAACTTCTTAAATTCTATTTCCCGAATACAACATTTTCAAACTTCTTTTTTTTTTTAGTACACTTTTCCTCTGGAACCGGTACATTATAAAACAACATTTCCCGCACATTATGAACATTAACACCATCTCTCTCTTTTTTTTTTCTCTTACTCATAAGTTCAGTCTAGTGGGCTGTTTAATCACCCTTCCAGACCTGGTTCTGGGAGTAGAATCTCCCGGAGAAGGCACTGGAGACCCCAAAACAGGTGGAGCATGATCCTGCTCTAGGACCGGCAGTGGCTCCTGTTGCTGCTGTCCACCCTCATCCTGTGCTGGCGACTGGAGTGGTATAAGATGCATGCGGTTTCGTCTTACCTCCCCATGCGGTGTGTCCACAAGGTAAGATCTCGGCGAGGTGTGCCTCTGGATTACTGTCCCAGATGTTTTTGAGTCAGTCATCCACACCTCCTGACCTGGTGACAGGCCACTAAGTGGCTTCGCACGATGACGCCTGTTGAAGTTTGCAGCATCTGACATCCTCTTCTCCCTTTCTTTCTGAAACAGCAAGCTGCGGTCAGGCAGCGCAGGTTGTAGCTCAGATGGATGTGTCGGCACTGTGGTGCGGAGACGTCGACCCATGAGCAACTGTGCCGGGCTGTATCCATTTTGAAGAGGAGTGGCTCTATATGCAAGAAGAGCCATGTACGGGTCGGATGCTTTCTTCAGAAGATTTTTCATGGTCTGTACAGCTCGCTCAGCCTCGCCATTGCTACGTGGGAATTTGGGGCTACTGGTAAGGTGTCTGAACCCTTATGCTGTGGCGAAGGAAGTGAACGCCTGGCCGGAAAATTGAGGCCCATTGTCAGACATGAGACTCTCTGGGATGCTGTGCCGGGCAAACATTGACTTGAGATGGTTAATCACATCCTTGGATTTTGTGTGTGTCAACAGGGCGAGTTCGACATATCTGGAGAAGTAGTCAACGACGAGGAGATAGATCTTCCCCCCTAGCTCAAAGAGGTCGGCCCCCAGCTTTTGCCACGGGCGCTCAGGGCAGTCTGACGGCATGAGCGGCTCACTGTGATTACGGCGCTCTTGCAGACACGTTCTACATCTGAGCACCATCTCCGTGATTTGTTGTCCGAGCCCGGGCCACCACACGGTCTGACGGGCACGTGCTTTGCACTTCACAACCCCTTGATGACCCTCGTGCAGCCTGTCCAGCACGTCGTTCCGCATTGCTGCTGGAATGACCAGACGCGTGTCCTTCAGCAACAATCCATCTTGTACAGTGAGTGTGGCCTGTTCAGGCCAGAAGTGTTTTAGGAGCGGTTCCTGCTTTGCGTGCTCTGGCCATCCGTCTGCACACATTTTCATGACGCGAGAGCACACACTGTCAGCCTCCAGCTGTGTCTTTAGTGTGTCCATAAACGTGGGACTGACCGGCAAATTATTGACAATGCAGTCCACATAAATGTTCGTGCTCTCCATTAGTTCGGTGTCATCTGCGGTCATCTGTTCCTGATTTGGTGACCGTGACAACGTGTGGGCAGTCCAGAGCGATTTCCCTGGAACATGCACGATGTCGTAAGAGTAGCGCATGAGCCTCATTCGAAAACGCTGTATCCTTGGTGGCAACAGGTCGAGCGCTTGTGCGCCCAGTAAGGAAAGGAGTGGTTTATGGTCAGTCTCTAGACAGAAGTGCTTTCCTAACAGGAAGTCCCGGAAGCGCTCACATGCCCAGGTTAGACCCAGGGCCTCCTTTTCGACCTGCGCGTAGCGTTGCTCTGTGGGTGAAAGTGAGCGGGATGCGTAAGCCACCGGCCTCCACTCACTGTCCCATTTCTGGAGGAGCACACCCCCCAGTCCGTACGATGAGGCGTCTGCCGATACTTTGGTGTCCCTGCTCGTGTCATACATGGCTAGGACCGGTGGAGAGGTCAGTGCCTCTTTCAGCACCCTGAAAGCCGCCGCCTGGTCCACACCCCGCAGCCAGCAGTTTTTCTTTGAGAGGAGGTCGCGGAGAGCTTTGTCTTTCTCTGCCAGTTGGGGTATGAATTTCCCCACCTGGTTCACCATTCCCAGGAAGCTCCTCAACTCGCTCACGTTCGTAGGCTCTTTCATGTCCCTGATCGCCTTTATCTTCTCTGGATCAGGCCTGATACCTGACGCGGTGATGACATGCCCGAGGAAGACCACCTCACTCCTGGAGAGCTCGCACTTGTCTGTATTTAAAGTTACCCCTACTTGCTCGAGCTTTCTCAGTAGGGCATGTAGACGAACGTCGTGCTGATCTTGGTCTTTTCCACATACCAGCAGGTCATCGATGTGGCAGACTACCCCATCCAGTCCTTCTATGACCTCAGCCATAACACGCTGGAAGTGCTCAGGCGCAGAGTTAATCCCAAACGGAAGACGCTGGAAATGGTACCGTCCGAAAGGTGTTATAAATGTTGTGAGCTTCGCTGACTCCTCTGCTAAGGGAATCTGCCAGAAACCCATGTTCGCGTCTAGCTTACTGAAGACCCTGGCTCCAGCTAGCATCCCTAGGCTCTGTTCGACTGATGGTAGGACGTACTTCTCGCGGCACACATACTGGTTCAAACCTGTGAAGTCCACACACAGGCGTAGTCGCTGGCTGTTCTTCTTTGGGACAACGACGATGCCAGCGCACCAATCTGTAGGCTCTTCAACGCGCCTGATGACCCCCATCTCTTCCATTCGCTGGAGCTCCTCCTTCACCTTTCCCATCAGTGGCAGAGGGATTCTCCGTGGTGTCTTTAGAGAAAATGGTATAGCGTTAGGCTTGAGCTTGATATGGTAAGGTCGTTGAATGTCGCCTAGACCCTTGCAAAGTTTTGGGTAGGTTGTCTTTAAAGAGTCCATAGTGACACTGTTGACTCTAATAAGTAAGTCCAGGGCAATAATGGCAGATAACCCAAGCAAAGGTGTGCCCAGGTTTTTGACCACATAAACTTTCTCCTCCGTCTGCTTAGCTTTATATGTCAGCTGCAGCTTTGTATAGCCCACTACCTCTAACTGTGTCTTTCCTGGACCCAGCAAGGGTTTCTCTGGCTCATGGAGAACAGGCCTTTGTGCCCCTGTGTACAAGTCTTTCAGGTCATTTTCAGAAATCGCAGTTACATCTGCGCCAGTGTCAATTTTGAACTTCAGCCGTTTCCCTTTTATTTCGACATCCACCTCCCACTTATTGTTTTTGCATGTCACAGAACCCAGGAAGAAACTTTTCCTATCTTCTTCCTCAATGCACGCTACTACAGCCTTGTTTCTGCAGACACGCTGGTAGTGGCCTTTTTTTCCGCAGCCCCGACATTTTGCGTCGTTGGCGGGGCATTCCGCTCTGGTGTGAGAGGGACCTCCACATTTGAAACACCGGGCGCTGGGCTGCATGTCCTTGTCTCTGCCTTGCGAGCGTTGGCGTGCACGGGCACCACTGCTTTTTGAGTATACATACTTCTGTCCCTTCTTTATCAGTCTGTCTATGGAGCTGCCCTCCATCTGCATCACGCTGCTAGCGTCACTTCTAAGTGTGCTCTGTTGCTTTTTTACTTCTTCCGACTGTCTTGCCATATCTATGGCTTTTTGCAGAGTCAGATTCCCCTCCATCTGCAGTCGTTCGGAAAGTCTGGTGTCTGCAAGCCCCACTACGATCCTATCCCGTATGAGCTCATCATGCAAGTCCCCGTATTTACAGTGCTCAGCTAGAGCATGCAGAGCAGTAACAAATGCTTCGACAGTCTCATTTGGCTCCTGTTTTCGCATATTGAAGCATGCGCGTTCAAACACAATGTTCTTTTTCACAACAAAGAAATCCCCGAATCCATTCTTTACCTTGTCGTACTCTTTCTTGTCAGCATCACTTAGCTTCAGTCCTCTCAATACATCGTCGGCTTCATCCCCCATACAATATATCAGAGTGTTAATCTGTTGCTCCTCGGAGTTCGTGGCCAAGTTGCTTGCTTGCCGAAATCTCTCAAACCTCCGGATCCATTTTGTCCACTCAAGCGGTTTATTGAAATCGAAGGGCTCCGGTGGCTGGATGTTAAATGTAGCAGTCGGTGCGTTAGCCGCCATGCTCGCTTCCCTTTGCTGCACGTCAACGTTTTCCTCCCGTTGTTCGGTCATAACATCCACCAAAGTCTCTCCTTCCGTCTCTGTCGCCGTGGACCGGGTTCACTTTCAGTTTTTCTTTTCCGTCATAAACACAGCACTTCTGACACCATGTCGTATCTCCTATTTTTAAGGAAATAAATCAGCGCGGACCAACTGTGTCTTGACGTTACTCCAAAACTTTATTGAACACCCAACTTCCCAGACGTAAGGCGTCACACACCCCCGTGATCCCACATACACAATCCTATTGGTCTACAGTACTCCCTGTACGTAACCTGCGTAAAGCATTAACCCTTGCTGTACTGTATTCAGAAACACCACACTCACTATAACAAATCCTGGTTCTGAAGCAGATTACATTAATGTGAACCTAATCCAGCACCTTGAAACAGATTCTGGAGGTGTACCCTGACACAGATACATACATTGGTCTCTGAATGGTTTATCCTGACCCTGGAGCGGTTTTCTTGCAGTGTGAATGTTTGCCGGGCCACTGAATGATGTGGCGTGGAAGAAGAACATTTGAAGAGAAGAAAAAAAGGAGAAGAGAGTAATAAAAATCTGGAATCGTAAGAGGAAATAATAGGAAAATGCATTGTGGAGCTACATGAACCAATGAAGAGGTGTAAAGAACAAATGCAGTAGAAACAGAAACCCTGCGAGACAGACTTTCTTCTTTGTGCAGTTTTTTTTATCTGCTCCCTAATGCAGAAATACTCTAATCTTTTTACTACTACATTTTTTGCCCCATCTAAAATTCTAGCTTCCCGAGAAAGCAAACCATGACAACTGACTTTTTGGATTTTTTCACCTACATGGACAGGCTGAACCGAGACCAGACCAGGAATTTGGATGTGACTTCAATTAGGATAATTTAGAGTTTGTGAGATGGCTAATCAAATCCAAAAAACTTTCAGTTTATTTCTATAGCGCCAATTCACCACACGTCATTTTACGGCACTTTACAGTTCACCAGGTCACACAGTCAAATTGATAAAAAGTTTTCTATCTAAGGAAAACCAGTTGATTGCATCGACTCATTGACTCGAAGCTGTCCTTCACACTAAGCATGCTTGTAGCGACAGTGGAGAGGAAAAACTCCCCTTTACCAGAACCTTGAATGGTTTCAGAATTACTATCTGTTCTAATTTTGATTCTATCCATCTGGATATTAAATTAAACAGTTTTTGTTTTGTTTTTTCGCAACTCATTCTCACTTATGTTGTTTTTTCGGATATATTTAAAATGAAATAAGTCTGGAATTATTAAACTATTAAACAGAAGTTCAGCTTTATTATTGCAGTAAGCTCAATCATTAGATGCTTCTCTGAGCCCATAAAAGCATGACATCACTGCCTAATCCATCTGCAACTCATCCTATTCCTGTTATGTCACCAGGCACCCAGAGAGCCTTGATGTTCCAACTGTCTAAATAAAGACAGAAATGTTGGAACAACTTTCACAAACAACATACGTGTTCAGTTGCAGTATTTTGGAAGAAGTATTCACACCATTACACTTTTTGTTACATTACAATTCAGTTTATTTATATTGAATTAACTGATACCAAAAACCCTTGAACAGAGTCAATGCAATCACTTATTCACTCAGATTGGTTACACGATTTCTATCTAATGAAATCCAGCAGCCACAAAGCAAGCTTAAATTGTGGGCAACTGGACTTTCACTCAGATGTACCTTAAGATGTTTCTGCTCTTTTCCACGAGTCTTTGTAAACTTTGTTGTAAAACTTGCTCAACCTGAGTTTTGTTACTGCGAGTTTTCTGCTTGTTAAAGGTTAGTTGTTGTTTTTTTTTGTTTTTTTTCCCCAGAGATGTCAAGTAACAAAGTACAAATACTCTGTTACTGTACTTAAGTACACTCCTTAGGTATCTATACTTTACTCCATTACTTATTTTTCTTCCTATTTCTGATTTCTACTCATTACATTTTCACATAAGTATCTGTACTTTCTATTCCTTACATTTTTAAAACATGTTACTCATTACTCCTGGCTTCAGTTTGATGTTTCTAAATATTTATTTCACGTCATGTGCTCCATCCAATGCAGATCATTGGCGCCATCCACATCTAGTGAAAACTAGTGTAATAGGATGAGTCATATAACGCAAACACTCATTGGTTAGCTAAAGGAAATCATCAGAAGCAAGCAGATGTTCTTCAAACTGTAAACGAGAATTGTCTATGCCATGCTACAATGTAGGATTCAGAAAAAGATGTTGAAATGTCTGTAAGGTCAGACACAGGTGAGAGCGTATCGGGAGATGGAGACCAACAAGACCTCCCTCTATCTCAAAGAATTTTTCGAAATAGTCGAAAAATTGAGCTTTCATTTCACATAGTGGGATCTGGGTGGGGTTTTTTTAAAGGTTACTTTATACTTTAATACTTTAAGTAGTTTTTTGAGCACATACCTTTTTAACTTTTACTTGAGTAAAGAGGTCAAATTGATACTTCAACTTTTACCAGAGTGTTTTTAAACTGCAGTATCTATACTTCTACTTAGGTAACAAATGTGTGTACTTTTGACACCACTGATTTTTCCTCACTCTTAGCAAAAGTGAGAGATTGGATCAATATAGACATGGTCCAGATTAAGCTGTACCCCAGACCCCTAACTTTAAAAATGACTCTCACTGTTTTTAATTAAATGTATTCGAATGATCTGTTCTGAGTTTTAATCATTTTGAATTTATACATCTGGATATAAACAGGAACAGTCTTTCTGATATATTTAAGAGAGCTCTTTAAGTGGATGACATGAACCAGATGATTGAGAATCTACACGTGCATAAAACCCAGTATCCAGCCATTGACTTTGCAGGACACGCTCCTCCTCTGGATGAGCATGTAGAGTCAGAGGATTTCGACTGTGACTTTAACTCTACGGCAATCGCTAGCATTAAGCATGCATGCAGGGACAATAGAAAGGAAAAACTCCCCCTAAAATCATTCACCACTCTATCATCCATAACTGAAGGCAGCAGCTGATTCCTCTCCTCGGTGTCACAGCTAAAAATATCACTTGGCCAGATGAAGCTACTATGATAAAAAAAAAAAATAAATAAAGTTCAGGGTTAAATGAACAAATATAGCAGAATTGGAGAATAAACACAGAGTGAAGCAGAATATTGAAATTTGGTCAAGCAGTCTAAACCTATAGCAGCATAACTATAAAGATATCTCAGAATAACCTGAGCCACTCCAATTATAAGCTTTATCAAAAAGCAGGGCTGTAAACCTAGTCTTAAAAGTACAATGGCAGGCTTTATAGACAACTAAAACACTTCATATTAACTTGAAAACAACATCTTTGCTGCGAAACGTGGTGGCAACAATATGTGGGTAGCCTATTTTTCAGCAGGTATAGGAAGTATTAGATACAGAGTTAAATACAGGGTAATCCTCAGATAGAGCTTGTTAGAGGCTGGAAAAAAACTGTAAACAGGATGGACATTCACCTTCATTTTACATGATCTGTCAAGCTTAGTAATTGGACCATAGAGAAACACATGGATGAGTTTGTAAAGGTTCTTATGGGGCAAAAATTATTTAATCTTGGAAATTTGAGATGGCTGACTTGTAACTGTTTTTATATGCCTCTGAAGGTCAAGGTCTGAGTCTCTCACTAGACACAAATTTTGGGCCTGACCAATGGTTTACAGCTGAAGTGTTTTATTTTTTTTATTTTTAACCACTTCCTGTCTGCGTAATGTGGCACAGAGAATAATTGTCTTGATGTCCATAAAAGAGCCCAACAGATTTTGTTTTCACAAATGGAGCAGTATGGCTATCACCATAGTGTTCCGCTTAATTTATGCACATAAATAGCTTTATTATAATTCTTGCAGGGAGTATTGCAGATTATATTGACACTGCAATTGGAAAGTAGAAAAGTATTGCCAATGTAGCGACAATGATAAAACATCTTCTGTCTGCTTTATCACCTGCAAAAAGAACGGCACAACATATGGATATAGTATAAGAGATACACTAACGTAGCACCTTGATACTATCACTGAATTATAAGTGGTATCATGTAATCTGACATGTATACTGAAGTGTTTTAAACTGTGTGCTATCTTGAACTCTCCTCCTTTGGTCCTAAACATATTATTATTATTCCTTTATTATTTTTATTTATATGAAGAAAATGTTGGCACATCCGTGCCTTAGTTTGTTTTATGCATTTGCCCAGGACTTGAATGGGTTCATGGCATCCTGTGTTTCTATAGAGATGATTCTTGTTTACATATTCATGGCCACTGGTTGTTTGTTGCAATCAGGGCCAGAGGAACCATGCAGATTCTGATTAGGAAAGGTCCCAAGATGGAACCTTGGAGAACCCAACATTTGATTTTTGTAGTTTCCAAAGTAAACATACCTTCTAATACTTAACATTTTCTATCCTTTTAACACGACTCAAACAAGTCAAGAACTATACCAGAAAAACTAGCCCAGTTCTCTAGTCGCTCCTGTAATACACTATATTATTGTACGTAGGCAGAGTCAAATATTCTAAAAATGCAGTTGAATTTAAATTTCTCAGTTATAGATTTAAAAAAATAGTTTTTTTTTAAATAGATATGTTTTTTCTTGCAATACCCAATTAAGCTCTACTTTGTGATTGTCTATCAAATAAAAACAGAATACCGTAATATGTAGTTCTGAGATAAAAAAAAAAGATGTAGAAAAGTTAAAGCGGTAAACATTTGACATTGTCTTTGGTTGTATATTCTGTAAATATCCGTGCACTCTATTCATTCATGATAATTATTTTTACCATCTCAGAAAAGCAGGATGATTATGCTGATGCAAGGGATGTTGATACTTTTATGAGAGTAATATAATAAAGGACTTTAACAGCAGTATTAGATAACAGGATCTCCTTTTTTCATTAAAGAATTTTAGCTTTAGTTATGTTATTCATTGATAAAAATATTTAAAATAATATATTCATCCAAAGGATTTGATCCACTTATGGATATGTTTAGCGAAACAGGATTATCATGTCTAAGTATTAAAAACATGAGAGCTCCAACTATGGGTATAATACATAGAAAACAAAGTAACATGTCCAGAAAATGGCTTCAGTTAACACAAGGTCCTAGAGCTTTGTATTTTATCAGGGGCATTAAAGCCTACAAACTCAGGAGGATTAATTGCCTTAAATGAGCTTATGGGCATAAAAGAAAGAAGCCAGAGACATCCCTGCCATGACACTGCCTGGTGAATTTTATTGTGTTGAGAAACTGGGGGAGGAGGGAAGGGAAGTAGGTTAAGAGGAAGGAAAGATGAAGGCGGAAGAGCTGAAAAATTAAATGCAAAGCCATTGGGTCTTTGAGGGGAGGATTAGTCTCGAGTCTTTGCACATTCATAGATGAATATTAATGCGGTTTAAGTCGGGGATATCTGCAGCACTATTATAGGCCTGTTGTGGTGAATGGGCATAGCTTTGATCACGTGGTGTCAGCGGTGATTGGTAAAATCACCTGTTCTGTTCACCTGGTGTTTGTGTCAGAGAGTGGGTGATGGGGGATGTCTACATTTTGCTGACCGCTTTAAGTTTTGGAGATTATTGTTGCGCCTGATCACGGCTCCAACCTGTGGATTTGTTTGTATGCTGCCTGCATGTTTTTTTTGAAGATCAATAAAAGGATCTGAACAGCATATTGGACTGAACCTTTTTGAGCGCGTCAACAAGGATTCCCCTAATCAGCCGCTCGGCGACTTAGTTGTTTTGACTGTCGCCAACACCTGTTTTGATGAATATACAAAAGTCTTAACATATAATGTAATACTGTTTATTGTTGATTTGACATGGACCAGATGGAATCTTTGTAGCAGTCTGTTCACCATTGTATGCATACTGAGAAACATACAACAAGCATATTTTGCTATTTACTACTGTGTGCTTTTATAGTCATTTTAGTTATATGTTTCTATATCTACATGGGAACAATAAATAATTCACCAGTGTCCGCAGTTTCATATTTATGTTTCTACCCGACTTGGCCAAATAAATGTGTTAATATGTGAAGTTTTTTTGCAGATTGAAACACAAAATAGCACAACATTTTTAAAAACTGTAAGACTTATCCTTTATGGTTGTGTGTTTTTAATCTTCCCTATTCATGTTTGTAAAAGTAAAAGAAAAGATTAAAAAAAAATTTATGGCTAGTACTTTACAGTTCTCTCTTGTGTGTTTTTTGTTAAATTCTGATTAATTAAGAAAGTGATTTTAGCAGATACAGCAGAAAAAACATTAAGGTGGTGGGCAAGAAGATGACAAAAAAAACAAATCAGTCAAGTAAATGTGTTAAACTGAACCTGCAAACCTTTGATTTTTTCCAGTATATTAATTTAACATGTCTTTTTTATAGGAATCTTACTGAAAGAAAATAAACACACAGTACAAAACTAATTTATTACCTTTCAAGGTCAGATAAGTAACAATCCATGTTTCCCTATATGGAGGTTTTGCGAGAAGCTTTTCATTGTTAAAAAAAAAAAGAGCCACTATTTTAGCTCATGATAAGATGTGTAGGATTAGGGAAAACATTTGGAAGAACTGTCTACTCTACATGTAAAACACCTTTTTTTCTACTGAAGAAAGCCATAGATTACCCATAAAACAGAGTCCCTTTAACATACATGGTGGTGGCAGTATTATACTGTGTGTTTTTGTTTTCTTTCCTTTACAGCACAGACAATAAATCTAGATAAGAGGACTAACAAAGTAAATCTCGCACTTTAAATGAGGATGGATGTTTACCTTCCAGCAGAATAGTATCACTAAGCATACAGTCAGGGTTACAATGAAAATATTTAGATCTTTTGAAAGGATGCTACAGTCAAAGTCCAGGCCTGCATGCAAACAAAAATATGTGGAAGGACATTTTTAAATTCACAGTAGCTCTTTCTAATTCAGCTTAATTTATTTTGGTAAAAATAAAAGAAAAGATGCAAAGTCTATAGATGCAAAGTTGGTGATGTATTAAGAGTATATAAAAATATAAGAGCATTAAAGCATATTTTATTATGTTTATATTGTGTGTTTAATTCACTGTGTTCACATCAATAACTGATTAGATTACAGCTTTGGATAAGATTAACAGATACATTATAGAATAATAAAGTTGGCAAAAAGAGGCACAGCTTAGATTTAAATATAAAAAGTACATGTCTGCACTTAACCAGTCAATGCAAAGTGAAAGCCATCGATATTGACATTAAAATGTCGACATAATAATATCAAAAATATAATATATTTTTGTATGAAACGCGATCCGATAAAAGAATCATACTAATAGTAATGTTCTTTGCATTATAAAAATTGTATAGAAAAACAGTAACATCTCAAAAGAATTAGCTTTTAAAGTTTTAAGTTTATCTTAGGTACTAACCATCTATTTCTTAAACCCCAGTCACAGCCTGTATGGGCATATCAATGGGTATAATATTTCAGCACCATGGACAGCACATGCTGCAAGAGCTTTTAAGGTAAAAAGTTCCCCCATTTCCATTCAGCTGGAGTACTGACATTTGTTGCAACTGTAATATATAATTTTAAGAAACAGTGGATTGCCTTACATTAGCACAATCACAGTAACTACTACAATCACTGTTATCTGTGGAGTTTCCTGCCAGGGACCATTTAAGCTGCTTTTCTGAAAAATGCTTTCTTTGCCATGGATGTCACCTTAGGTGGACAGATAGATCTTGGCAGATTTACAGCTGTGTTGTACTCTTGCCATTTTTTGATGATGGGTGGAATCTTGAGATTTAGTTTTATAGCCTAATGCTGCTTTAAACTCCTCCATCTCTTTCCTTCTAACCTGTCTGATGTGTTCATCTGTCTTCATTATACTGTTTGTTGACACATTTTCTCTGACAAACCTTTTAGACTTGAGAGAATGGTTTAATCTATACTAAGCTTAAATTACACACTGGTGAAAGCCTATGTATGGGTCTGTAGGTCTTTATGTTGGTCTACCACAGAAAATCCCAATAAAATTAAAGGACTGTGGTTGTAATGTAAACAAAAATGTGAAAAGAGGTGTGCATTCATTTTAAATACATCTTAGATAATTCTCTTTGAAGGAGGTGTTGATGATAACATTCAAATTACACCAGTAGCAAAAAAAAGGAAATTTAATGTTTTGAAGTTTAAAGCCAATGCAGATAAAGTTTGTGCATCAATAGTTAATGGCTCTAAAGCAGGACGTTGCTGAGCAGATCCACCAATACAATTACTCCAGTTAAATCTCATGTGATTATTTCTAAATATTGTATAAAACTCTTTTTCAAAGGAAGTAATTATTCTTTAATACAGTTTTTGTTTGATCTGCTCCTATGAACCAATCTGACCCCCAACCACCTCTCTAATTTTACCTCAATGTGTCTGCTCTGAGCAAACATAGCGCTGATGCTGTAGGAAAGTAAGCAGTTGGCTGCCAATCTAAATTTGGCCGGCTCATGACTGCACATTTAAAAATAAACCATTGCTTTCCATCCATGACACGCATCCACCTCCACCTGCTGAAAGTCTCTGGGGACTGGAGGGGGACTAACAAGACAATTACAAATGCCTTCCGCTGTAATTTCATCAGTCAGAAAGGCAACAGCCATAAAAGCATGACCACAGATGTTAGTGTGTGTGTGTAGGGCGTGTGTGTGTGTCTGTGTGTGTGTGTTAAAATTCTTGTAGTTTACAATTTGTGTGAATGTGGTGCTGCAGGCCTGGGAGGCACATAGGCCCACTTTCGCCCATGTCTGAAAGGATTTTTCAGGCATGCACCACGACTGGGAGCAGGTGTTTCTACTTTTCTCTACTGCTTCAAATTCAGTAATCTTTTTCTCTCGAACTCCAGGAGACACTTTCACAGTCATATATTCAGGAACTGCGAAACGTTGATGTCCCTTTAACCATTTTGAACCCACAAACCTGCAGACATGTAACTTATTTATGAAGCAGAGTGAGTGCTTTCTCTGTGGAAAGTGTTAGCTCCCGGCGTTGAGAAGTGAAAATGGTAAATCTTACATGAAATAATCCTAAAAGATTAATGCCCCTATCTTTATAGCCTTTCTCTCATGTCCAATTGAAGCCAGTAGTTATTCTAAGCCAAAGTGAAAAAAATATATATCTTTAGGGAAACAACACATCTTAATACCAGATTAACTGTTTCTCCAGCTAAACACTGGCATTATATTTGAAATAAGTGTTTCGAAGCAAGCGGGTCGTCCAGCTTGGAGTCAAAGGAAGTTATGTAACTGTTTTAGAGACATGAGGCTTAAGCTCTGCAGGGTCGAGTGATTTAAAGACATCCATGAACACTGAAGTGAGGGGGTTTGCTCACGCAGTTAGCAAAATGGTTTTGAGACTTTGTTAAGCACTAAGGACAGATTGATATCCAATAATTATGTTGTATATCAATTGTTAAAATCTTGTTAAATGATTAAGTACAACAAGCACACATCTAATATATCATAGCCACTTGGTTGCAATTGCTTTTTTGATGCTTCTTTTAAACTAAAGATTCCTACCTGGCCACCAATCGCCTCTTCAATCACCCCTGCTCTAGTCTTTTGTCCAGATTGATGGATGCTCTTGCTCTCTAGCCAAAGACCAACCCTCCTCCACCTCTTCACCTCACTGGACTACCTATGATTCACTTCATTCTACAACCTCTATTTTACCACCTGTCTCAGACTCTGTTTATAACCTAGATCTACCCACTCCCACAGATCAACTGCATTTAATATCAATGTCTGAGCTCCAAAGACTCTTATATTTGTTTCATGTCAATAGAGCGTTCTTATTGCAACCTTTCTGTGTGTCTCTCCAGGTTGAAATCTTTTTTGGGACAATGATGAAAGGCAGGGCTAAGGCAGGGCAAAGCACTTCCATATGAGTAATCACACATTCATCATCATGACAATACAGTAAAGAACGTCTTAGACTACACCACAGAGTTAACCTGTCATGATCCATGAGTGCTTGATGTTTTGGGGTTCCTTTATCAGTCCTTTTTCCTCCCATGATGTTAATGTCAGTCTAGTTTCTACCTTTCAAGTCCACTCTTTGTAGATCAGGGCCTGTGTTGACAAAGGTTCTCAGTCCTTTCAGAGAGCTCCTTTGTTACCCTATAAATTCCTGCCAAGGACTTCCAGCCTAAGTGTGACTTTTGCTAACTGTGAGTGAGAAGAGGACTGAAACATCTGTCTTAATTGAAAGTGTTAATTCAACTCATAGGGGTTTTATTTATGACTTTTAATGTGTCTATATTGTCATATTTCAAATTTACATTTTTGAAAGACTTAAAGAGTTAACACTGTGAGAGAGTTGGAACAAAACACTTTGTATTTTAAGTTCAACCCTGATAATTGTTGAATCTATTTAACACTAGGGTATAATGATAAAAGTTACCACCAAACTCTTGTGTTAAAGTTTATTAGAATTTATGGACAACTATAGCTAAGCTAACAGTATAAGAGTGGTGATAATCCCATACCATCTGATACATTGTAGCCACAGCTGCCCTGGGGCACGCTGACAGAGGGAAGGGTACTGTCACAACAGGCACTTCATGATCTGCTTTGATAGCTCACCTTGATTGTTCATGTCATTCACCTGCTTTATTCTGCCCGGTCTCCCATCATTTCTGATCCCTTCCACTGTAGTTTCTGCTGTATATTCGGTTCAGCCCAGCTATCGTGGCCAGACCATTGTTTGCCTTCTGTTTGTGTCCTGTCTGTCAGTTTCATTAGCTTTGGTTATTTCCAAGGGTCATGTCCCCGTTTCCAGTAGGAGTTTATTCTTGAGCCCTTTTCTTCAATCGAAAATATTCCCTAACCAGTGGTGAGAGCATTTCAGCGTTTCTTAGTGATTCTGATTTCCTGATTCCGTTGCCTCTCACCCACTGGCCCTGTCTGTCCCCGTCTGATATGTTCACCTGAACCACGGTTGGACTCCTGCTGGAATCCGACTGTCTGCATCTGTGCATGTCTGTCTGGGCACACTTCTGGATCTGTGTCTGTCTTGACCCTTAACCTGCCTTCACCTTCTGTCGTTCCTGTGAGGATCGGAACCCCTGACCGGACTGCGGACTCCTGGATTCCAGAACTACTCCAGTCTGATCTGAATCCCTGTCCTGGATCTGGGTTCCTCCCTGTTCACTGGGGTTGCTGCATTGAGGATGCCCTGGACGACTCAGAGCCGCATCTCATTAGGAGTGCTTATCCTGCCTATAATTGAGGATGGACTAAACTGTTAAACCAGGGAAGTGACTCACTTGGAAAATCGTCTCCTACCAGATGATCGTGGTCACTTACCTATGTTTCTCCCTCCAGAATGTCAGCTGCAGCCGCTGGGGTCCACAGCTCTGTGCTTCTGTTCTTTCTGTCAGTGTATGTTTTTGTTTTAATAAGCATTTTGAAATTTCCTACTGACTGTCTCACTTTGAATACTGGGTCCATCTGTCCTGTTTTATGACAACCTGGTCCTCTAAACAAAATCAACACTTTACCAATGCAAATCAATATAAAACAACCGAGGTTGGGAATTTCAATATGCGACCCTTAAGTCGCAGGACAACCTCAGGCCAACCTGAGATAGACAAACATAGACCTATCCATGCCATTCGGGGAGAATCCCTGCTTATTGTTCATTTCAAAATCATGATACCGGTCAGGTCATTAAACTGCTCCGTAGAATCTTAAACCTGCATTTAATCGTCAGTATTTTCTGTGATTGGCAGCTTGTACCATCATAAATTAGAGAAGAAAGATGGAAAAGAATCAAACTAGACAGAGGAGCAGTAATTGCTGTCAGTACAACTGGCATGAAGAGAAAAGTGATGAAAGGTAAATCTGGTCCCAGAATCACATAGCAAACAAAGCAGTAGAACTTTGAGTGCAATGATGAGCAGATTAATGTTGGATATGAGAAGAGCTCATACATGCTGCAATCAGAAGCCAGAGATGAAATGGTCACACACAAACAGATTTCGAAAAACATATCCCACTTCTCTACGTCTTCCTTTTGTGCTTGTACAGTCTATAAAATTTGTTTTATTTTGTCTAGGGCAGGGTTTCTTAACCCAGGTCCTCAGAGCCCACTGTCCTTCATGTTTTACATGTGTCTCTACTCAAGCACACCTGATTCAAATGATTGCATTATCTCTTCTGCAGCTATCAAATGCTGTAAAAGCCTTTTGATCTCTTTTTCATTCAGGTCAGATGTGGGGAGGCAGGGAAATACCTAAACATGATGGTCAGTGGACCCTGAGGACCAGGGTTAGGAAACAATGGTCGTGTGTATGCATTTAAATCATGCATGACTTTTCCCAATCATTTTAAAATGTTTTACAGTACTTTAATGTCTTTACTATACTTTTTCTACATATTCACTAAAAAGAGAGAGTGAATGAGGAGTGGGAGGCAGAAACAGTAACACAATGAATGAAGGAGGGGAGGGGAGTAGAGCTTGCTTTGTCCATTCATTAATAAGACATCAAATCAAGTGTAGGCATGGGTGGGATTAGGCAGTGAGAAGTTGAGTCATGTGCTATGAAGTGTTAGGAGTGGGTGTGTATGTGAGCAACCAGCTCTAGATCACATCTAATCAGCCAAACTATTAAAAAACTGTTAAGAGCCACACCCACAACCTTAAATCGTGTCTAAACAAACATGTAGATGATAGATAGATAGATAGATAGATAGATAGATAGATAGATAGATAGATAGATAGATAGATAGATAGATAGATAGATAGATAGATAGATAGATAGATAGATAGATAGATAGATAGATAGATAGATAGATAGATAGATAGATAGATAGATAGATAGATAGATAGATAGATAGATAGATAGATAGATAGATAGATAGATAGATAGATAGATAGATAGATAGATAGATAGATAGATAGATAGATAGATAGATAGATAGATAGATAGATAGATAGATAGATAGATAGATAGATAGATAGATAGATAGATAGATAGATAGATAGATAGATAGATAGATAGATAGGCATGCATTGTCAAACTTGCCAACTGTAGTCACTAAACTAACTTAAATATGCGCTAAAATGCAGCTGACTTCATAAAATGTTGCACATCATTAAGCAGTTTATTCCACTCGCAGATTTGATAAGACCCGAAAATACGTCATTTTTACTGCTAAACTGCTGCTTATTTACTGTCTTAAAGCTGTGCAAAACAAAAAATTTAGTTTTGTATACACTCTGTGTATACAAATGGACAATAAAACTTTATTAAGTCTATATATATATATATATATATATATATATATATATATATATATATATATATATATATATATATATATATATATATATATATATATATATATATATATATATATATATATATATATATATATATATATATATATATTTATATATATATATATATATATAGAAAGTTGTGATGATCCACCTCTGACCCAAGATGCATACAAACACTCCTGGAGATTCACTCCTTAATTATTTAGCCTGATCTGACATCAAACTTGCATACTTAAGTACAGAAACACTGAAATGGGAACCCAAAATGTATGCACATTAAACCCCCAACAAACACACAAGAGCATACACTCCACAGCAAGAATGTTGGCACAACAAACTTTGATTAATGAGCCTTTGTTGTTACTTTGTAGCGCCACAGCTGCTGCTATGGAGACTTCAGCACAAATCGAAAAACAATATATTCTACTTGGTCCGTTGCAGAGTCAGGGAACAGTCGTAGACAAATACAAACGCTTTGGTCTATAGGCAATGTAATGTACCTCCCCTCCATACATTAAACCCAAGCCCCTGTCTACACACATTTAAATCCAGCAATTATGTCAAAAACATCAACGCCTTTCTCTGTGTCTCTCAATTTATTACCAAATTTATTGCAACTGTGATAAATATTCTGTGCTATTTTATACTTACACTTCAATTTTTAGAGATTTAAAGATACTGTATTATTGTATGTTTTTTATATCATCATTGTTTTGTTTTATTTACTCAGTCAATCAGGAAATAATTTGTCAGCACTAAAGGCAACAATACAAACAGCATCATCAGGAAAGTGACACTGTGCTTATATCTGTACGTGTCCTACACATCAAATTTTATTAGCAATAATTTTTCTTACCTATCATATGCAACATAGCATACCTTGCTGGAGAACAGCAACGGATATCCTTTAAATCTTAATTAAGCATATCAGTCAGTGTTATATTTGGACAGTAGCACATCCTGCTTAAACATTTTCAATAAAGTTTACCAGAAAATGTTGTTTCAGTCAACAGCTATTCTAGTTGTATACAATGGGGTACAATGCTGCTAACAGAGTTGCTTATATGTCATGTATGATCCAGCTTGTAGAACATATCCATTATTATAATATTTATAGCTGATAATATAACTCAGTTAAAGAAGAATTTAAGTTTCTATTCAGATTTTACTATCTTAACAGCAGTGCTAAGATAGCAAGGTAAGCCATTAAACATTGCGCTATCAAAAGAATTTTTAGATAGAAATTAATGGTTGTGATTTTTCACAAAAATCCACATTATCAAATTGTTTAGAGTTTAGACTTTTATACATTGTAAATCCTTGTCTTAATAAAATATTTGGATTAAAATTTAAGTGAAGATGCTTTTTTGATAGTTATTCCTGTTATGTCTCAACATAGCACAGTAAAGCTGATATATTTAAATGAGTTTAATTTAATCAAATATGAACTCACTAAAAACGTAGTATATGCAACTATACTTAAATATATGAAACTTAAACTTAAATAAGTAGCAATTCAGTAATTTTTTTCCTGAAATAGGTGTGTTTTCCTTGATCTGAGCAGAGAAGTAAGATGTTTGTCAATACAATAAAAAGAATTACGTTCAAAATTAGAAAAACAACAAAATTATTTTATTTCAGTGCAGAATACTAATAATCTTACTTTAAAGGCATCAACTGAGGAATGATTTTAAGACACTTAAAATTACTTATAACCGCTTTTTATGCGGTTATAAGTAATTATAATCATACTTACCAAAGTTAGGAATACTTTAAGTTCATATTTCCACATATACTCCAGTATGCCAAAGAGTATATTCCAAATTGATGCAAGTATACTAGAAGTCTATTAAAAAATATAAATTGGCCCATTTTAGGTTTACTTTAAAGAAAGATTTTCCATGTATACTTTAAGTTTACTTCCAAGTGTACTTTTAGCCTATTAATGTACATATGGAAGCATACTTAAATCAGTCTGCCAGGTATACCAAGAATTGGCCTCAGAGCTCAAATATACCATCAAGTCAACTAAATGATCAATTTTAGTACACTTCTAAATGTATTTTTTTATTAAGAATAAGCAGAATTTTAAATTGATTTATTATTAAACTTAAAGTATATCTAAGTGACTACTTTAAGTATACTTTAATGTACACTAAAAGGGGCCCAACTTAGTCCAAAAAAGTATGTTTTTAGCAAGCATACTATATTCAGTGTACTGGAAAATACGTTCTTGTAGTATACCTAGTTTTGGTATACTTGGGTTCTAGGGGGGTGTTGGGTTCCTTTATTTACTCCTTTTTTTCTAGTTGCTGTTGCTTTATTGTAGATAAGGTTCTTATCATTCTTGTGTTTTTTTTTGTATTATTTCTCTGTTTTTTCTTTGCTCCTGCTCATTCCCTCTATCTATCTCAGTTCAGTCTCCTTCGCTGGTTTAAGCTGTTAAGCCTGTTCTTTTTTATTTCTCCAATGCTTCATTGAACATTTTTTATTATTATTATTTAATCTTTTAACTCACAATCAACTATAAAGACAAAAAAAAAAAAAAATGGAGAAACCTAACTTTTTTAATTTCTTTATAATCCTGAGCCCATTGTGTTTATGTCTTAACCTTCTTGCACAGTCAGATTTTTTGTGGGTTGGATTTTGTGTGATGTGCATATGGCCGGGTCACCTTTCATTTGCTGTTTTGTGTTGTATGTGTGAGTCGGGGAGGGGCGGAGGCCTGATTGGCATTTATGCAGTGACCTCCGTAGGGTTCACATCAGGGAACAGAAGTTGTTGCCAAATGGCAAAACAAAGGCAGGGCGTGGCAACGGGTTTTATAGAGGCTGCTTTGCGAGTGTTTGTATGTGTCCTCAGGGATAATGGAGGCACCCTCAGGACCGCATAGCTTATGAGCAGCAGCTGACCCTGTGCAAAAATATTCAACAAGTAAATTATGTTTGCAGTTCACCATTTGGGACCAAGCCTGTCCAATTCACAGGCCCATGTTTAAATGTTTCTTTTCATTCAGTATTATGACACATTTTAACATATAACTTCAAATAATAAATAAATTATATCTGTTGCCATTTATGTAGACAGTGGTAAAATAGTCTGTAATCAGTCCAGTGTAAAATACATGGTCTTTAAAAAAAACTGCTGTTTAATTAGTTTTATTAAGAAGGGAAAAACAAAACCAGTTAGACTAATGAAGCATTGTGAAAGGAAGAAAACAATGTCCTGCATTTAATATGCACCCAGCCACTGTGGAAATGCTATGGTTATCTTGGAGGAGGAGGACTGATACGTCACATCAAACTCTAGATGCAGAAAAAAGAAAAAAAAATCCTCAAAATTCTCTCAAACCCAAATCTGGGGAAAAAAATAGGGACTTGTTGATGTTCTCAACATTTTTTACAACCTAATGTTATATCGAATACAGCTAAAATGTTGAATTTGACAAATGGTAAAATATAATAAGGTGAGATTCTCTTTGTGTTTAGGTATAAGCTTGATTGTCACTGACTTCTGAGTCACTAACCTGGTCTTGTAGTTCAGTTCGGGCTCAGACGATGAGGCAGGTTCCAGCCAATAGGCTGCCAATGAGTCACGGCGGATGCCATCCCGAGAGTCCTAGGCTCTGTTCTCCAGGAGGTTGCACCACAGGCAGGAGATCAAAACCAAGCATATGAAGGGAGGCAGGATAATCTAGAGGCCAAAGCCGGTGCCGAGAACGTGCTCGTTAGTCAGTGCCAGGAGATCAGTGGTCCAAAGAGGTGCTTAAGGGAAATCCAGAACAGAGTCGGGTAACAGTTCCAGGTTCTGTGAACAGAGAGGAAGAAATCCAGCACGAATCCGAAGACAGATCAGGCATACGGATCGGAATGGGGACAGGCAGACTCAGAGGTCTAAATACAGAGAACGGGTCAGGATCAGGCAATCAGAAAACACAGGAATGCTAGAGAACTCTGATGAAGACTGGTAATGAAATCTCAGCGGAGCTAAGCAGGTTAGAGAAATTAGTAATCAGACCAGTCATCAGCTCCAAGATGATGACTGGATGATGTATAATGTTATAAATAACATTTCATACATTTGATGGGTCCAAAATATATACATTTGAAACAACAGGGTTCTGCACCAGTAGGAAAAAGGTTTCATAATGCATGATGTTTCAATGCATAAAAAAAAGATTTCAGACATACTCTTGCAATTCAGCTAAAAATATTGCTATTTAAGTGGTAAAAGCATTATATTGAGAACTAAAGTATAGGCAGAAACCCTATACAATGTTAACTATACATGCTTACTTAAATTGAATTAAAGTTGCACTAAAACAAGTCACATGTCTAAGAAGAAAAAACATTGTTATAACATTAGTAATGATCACACTCCATTTGGTTCGGCCCTTTCTGTTGGCTTAATTTCATAGAGACCATATTGATGTCTTTAGCCACAAGTGTGTTTTTTCCTAAACAAAGCCTTCTGTAAATACAGTTGACTTTCTGCACAATTTAATGGGATAAGTGACAGAAAAAAAGAGCTCCAAAGTAGGAGGAAATAATCCCAGCCTCAGGCAACAAACACCCTCAGGCAATCTTCACCATCAGAACTGCTGGGGAAACATGGGAATCTCTGCAGGTCGTCTTCCCATGGAAGGAACTTAAATGTTTAAATCACTCATGCTCCATCAAAAATAGGTTTCTTGAAGTTAGATTTAATCATAATTATGATATATGTAATGAGACATTGTCAGCAAGTGATAAAAGTGTTTAATTTCCTCTTTTCATGAGCCAAGTTTAAAAGATCCCAGTGTGAAAACAAGACTCAGCACTGCTGCTACACCTCCTCTTTGTTGTGATTCCCATTAGAACTCATAGGGGAAAAAAACAGACTCACAGACTTTCGCACATATATTATTCTCATTGTCATCTTTAATGTTAGCATTTAACGACCAAAGAAAAGGGGCAGACCTGTCTCAGATAATTAAACCCCCCCGTCCTCGCCCCTTTTCTCCTCTCTTTCTGCATTCCTCATTCCTATTCTTCCTGCCTTTAAGCAAACAGCCCTGGTTGTGGATGAAAACAGTAAACCAAGACATGGTACGGAAGATAGAGGCGGAATAGAGTAAAGCAAACATGCCAGCATTGGGATTCACAAAGCACAGATGCAAATACCGTTTTCCATCTATTAAGTGCCATCTGTGCCTCTTTTTCAAAGGTCGGTGATTCAGTCGCTGCTCCTAGTGGCTCTGAGTCGCACGTGCAGCAGACATGATTGAGCTAATTTATGGTTTTCATTTACTGTCTTCATCATCCAATTATGGAGCTATATCAAACCAAGAAGGTGTTATATCTGTGCTCTTTGCAAGATCCTTATGTTTTGTTTGGGACTGATTAAAGCAATTTTTTTTTTCTGCTGAAAGATGATTAGCAATTAAGATCTTCCCTCCAATAGATAGTTTTCTTTGTGTCTGACTTAAGCTGACTGAGGCTGAAGCTAAAGGCTTGTTCTAAAGGGGCCAAGACCAAATCAAACTGCTAACATCTTAAAGCAGCCCCAAACAGTGGACATGGCAGCCATATTGGAAGGTGAGCTCCAAAGACCTTTATAATTTCTTCGCTCCTTAATATCAAATAGTGAACTTAGAAAAGCCAACTTCTCTGTGGGAAGAGACCAAATCTAAAGGCTACAGCTAGAGGAAAACAGGAACAAATTGAATTGATAGTCTTGGTTTAAAAAAATCTCAAAAATGATAGTTTATACAAACACATTCATTGAAAGCTTTATTTCAAGGTCATGCTTACCTTATGTGCTTCTTTATAAAGAAGCTAGTGATTAGTTGCAGAAGAGAACTGGAAACACTACTTATCTGCTTCTGAGAAACACATACTACCTGTCAAAGTCGTTATTTCATAGAAAGTTATGGCAGTAAATTTTTAATTAAAGCAGTTGCACACAGTTGAGACTGGTATGGGAAGACTGTGTGGAAAGCTTGGTTGGATGCCAGCGTCCAGTTCCTTCCAGTCCACAAAACCCAATTCAGAGTCTCACTGGGCACACCACACAGCCTAAAGTTTAGTCCTTAAGTTCAGTTTTAAATAGTCATTCCTTTGCTTCTTTGGTATGGCACTTAAACAGGTAAAACTCCTCAGGCTAATCAAGGCCTTGTTGTCATGATCTTGGCACTGATGGCTGGTCTGATTACTCATTCCATTCACCTGCTTATGTCCACCCAGTTCTCATTACCGCTCATCTGATCCACCTACTTTGGCCTTTATTTAACCAGCCTTCAGACCAGCCATCAGTGCCAGATTATTTTGTGCAGCTGTTGTGAAGTTTGCTAGTGTACCTGTGTTTTGTTTTTGTTTTTTAACAGTGTACTGTCTGGTGATGTGGCAATAACAATAATTATCTTGATGCCAAAAAGAGCCCAGCTTATTTTGCTTTCACATGTGGAGAAGTACAGCTATCGCCATAGTGTTCTGCTTGATTTATGCATGTAAATGGCTTTATGATAATTCATGCAGGGAGTATTACAGATTTTATGGGCACTGCAATTTAAGTAGAACAGGAAAGCTATCAGTGTTTTCTGATTGCCTGATCGTGACCCGTTCTATCTCTGGACTTCTGAGCCGGCCTGTCCCCATTCTGATCTGCTTGACTGAACTGTTTTCGGACTCCTGCCATTAATTCTGCCATCTTTCTCCTTGATTTTGCCATCCTAGTGTAACCAGAACAATCAGGGTTATTCAAGCATAACTCTGGTTGCCTTCTCTGTCCTCCAATGTACAGGAGTTTGTGGCAGCTGGCCACCGACCCTGGTCTAACATTGCTATGGATTTTATCACTGGTTTACCCAATCCCAAAGGCAATACTTTATAACAACTATATTCTTACTAATATCGACAGGTTTTCCAAAATGGTCCATTTGGTTTCGCTATCGTCCATTCCATCCTCAGATGGACTGCCATAAAGAGAGGGCCAACCAAGAGATGGAGACCAAACTTTGTGTAATCTGTGAGTCTGATCTAACAAGATAGTCCAGTCAATTACCATGGATTGAACACACCATTAACTCTGCTCTTTCTAGCGCCACTGGGCTCTCTTCGTGTTTATGGTTTTCAGCCACAGGTGTTCACCATTCAGGAGAAGGATTCTGATGTTCCGCTTCGAGGTGCCAGCAAGCCTGGAGGAAGGTTAGGAGAGCTTTGTGCCCTGCATCAGACAGCCAAACCAAGACCGCTAACCGCCGGCACCTGTTTACAGGGAGGGTAAGAAGGTTTGACTCTCCAGCAAGGACCTGCCCGAGAGGGTGGAAAGCAGGAAGCTGGCACCTCGGTTCATCTAGCTGTTCCCCATTGCCAAGGTGGTGAACCCAGTGGCCATATGCCTCCAGCTTCCTCATTCTATGAGAATTGACCCCACCTTTCATGTGTCCCGGGTCAAACGCGGTGCTTGATCTACAGCTGAACCTCACTTTCAATGTAAAAAGATGAAGTCTGGAAGTAGTTGGAGGATTATGGCTTGGCATATTTGGATTCATGGGAAGACTGTTTTTTCTTTACATTTAGCTTGCGAAGATGAGCTCTAGAGCTATGAAGGAAACATGGATTTATCTCATTTGTTTACATCAATTACCGCCATGTTGTTTTCAGAGTTATCATGTAAAAAATATATTCGCCTGCTATTTTAGTTCTATTTATTATCTAATGGAAATACAGCAATTGAGAAACTTTGCATTTTCAAAATAAGCACATTGCAAATGGAAACGCAGCAGATTTTTCTCAACCAAAATCAGTCTAAAAAATAGGAAGTTTCCCATTATTCTGAATACTCTTTCATACCACTGTGCAACTTTTTTTACATGTACTCTAACAGATTGACTCATTCTTAATTCTAAATATGTGTGCCATGCTAGAAGATCATCGGTGGTGCACCATTTCCTTAATTTCTTTATAGGTAAGAAAAAATATTTTATGAAACATTATTCTCATTAATCTGCATGGCCTTTTCCACTGTGATTTTCTTATGTATAAAATATTTTCTAAATTTCTGAGTTTTGTGAAAAGTAGAGTCAACTGAAATAAAAGAAGAACATATTGCATGTTTAGAAACATTAAACAGAACCTTATTCTAAAAATCATTAACAAACCCTATCAGAATTATTCAGAATCAGATGTCTTTGTCATTGGTTCTCAAGGGTACAAAACATTTTTAGCAGCTCAAAATAATAAAAGACATTATTAAAAATAGAAAAACAGTGCAGCCAAATAAAAATGAAAGTGCAATGAAAGAAAGGCTAACTGGTTCTAATCATGATGGGTCTGGCATCCACAGATCATTATTATAAGTTGTGCATGTCACGATTTTGAAGTGTACTGCTGTGAAAGCCTTCATACTTCCAAGCTGGGCTGATTACCACGGCAAACAGACACACTTTTAACATTTAACACTCCAGCAAATAGACATGAGAGCAAAAGGTATTGTCCCGGGAGTAGAGATGCAGTATGGGAGTGGTGTTACCATGGTGACCTGGTCGACAGAAGGAATAGGGGGTCTGCCTCCTGACCCTCACTGAGAAGGTGAATGAGTGTCACTGAGCCAAAAGGAAAAACAGGCAGCAGACACAATGGGGTGGAGAGAAGAGCGATCCGCAGCCATGTAAGCACATCCCGGCTGTGGGTCGTGTGAGCTGCAGCGGTCAGTCCAAGGCACTTCCCATTAGCATCAGAAAGACATTATGCTAATAGCATCCAAGGCAGCCGCCGCTGCCTTTTGTGTTTCCTGCACCAGCCCAAGGACACCACAGGGTTTTACATTTCAACTGGTGCACCGGTAAGCACACAAAACAATCGAAAGAATTAAACAGGATAGATTTCTCATTTAGCTTCCCACAGCAAGCAAATTTCCCTGATCAATAATCTCTGAGCCCTCTTCTTCAAAGCTGCATCATTCATCTTGTCAGCATCTCTAAAATGTGATTTAGATTTTCTGCACCTCTGGTAAAGATGAATGGAAGCCTTTAAATAAATGAACTCACAAAGATCCAATGTTAGGATACTATTTTAAATAAATATAAAATCAACTCAAATTAAGCTAATATGTTTTAGATTATTATTATTATTTATTTTACATTACAGCAAGCCTTGACTTTTTGTTTCCCCGGGATTTACATGACATAGAACTAGGGTTGCGCCCATGCCATTTTTTGGCCCCGATACCGATACCCGTTACCTGGCAGTGCAGAATTGGCAGATACCGATACCATATGTTTGAAATTGATGTGTGTGTATATATGAAGAACTGCATACTACTTGGATGTAAAATAATTTCCATCATGGCTTTGTCAAGCTGCTGCCTACCTTTGTGAAGGAGGAAAAAGACTAATACAAAGTAAATCCAGTAGAACTTTTTTATTGCCTACCTGGAAAGTGACAATAGTTTAATAAACTTTTGGCTCTCGTTATCGGTTCAACACTACATAGAACATTTTTACTAGCCATTGCTACATGGCTAAATGAGTGAAAAAGGGGAAAATCAAATCTTTCAAGTTATTGGTTAGAAATGCCGCTTCTTTGGATCATCAAACATCCATACTTTTGTTATGTGGGAAGCATGCTTTGTCCTACTATCACAAATGCAGGAACTGTCAACAAGTGTTAGTTTTGCAGACAAATAATGCAAACTCAAGCTGCATTTTACAGAGCATTATAAGGGATGCGGGGTAGGTATACTTATGTAAATGAGAGAGAAATAGATGTAACAATGATACTGAAAGGAGCAGATATATTCAAGGTGGGTGTCTACAAGAACCAGGGTTGAACTATCCAGGCAGGAGGGGGAGGAGTTGCTCTGTATAGTTTAGACAGACACAAAAAAAACAATAACCAGAGCTTAAAATGTTGAAATCGACAGGATGAAAAGCAGGTACCTCAAGTATGATATTCTAAAACACCAATATGTAGTCCCAAAGTAAAAGTACTAATGAAATGGTTTCTGATCTTTTTCTGCTGTCCTAAGGTTCAACATTTGTCTCACAGAAGGAATCACCATGCAATCCAAACAGATGGTAAATGGATTTAATCTGTAATGTGCAACACAATTTAAAAAAGGATAACTTAAGAGAAATAAAACATAAAGCATTGCCTTGCTTAAATACTTGCTTGCTGAAGTTTTACCATGTTTTGACACTGGAGCAGCACATTTGATCTATTTTATTGGGATTTGTTGTGAAAAGAGTAAAAGAGCAAAGCAAAGCAATGAAAAATTATGAAGTGCAAAGAAAATGTTTTTACAGATTACGCTCTTAAAAGTTTAGAGAGCTTTTTATGTTTAGCCTCCCTGAGTCAATACTTTATTGATCCACATTTGCCTGTCTCTATGATTAACGCTCTCTTTGCCCAGCCCATCATTTTAGCCTGAATGGCTCTATCTCGGTCGGTTTGCAGTAGAATTATACTTTTTCAAGTGAATTTCAAAGCTGCTTTTCCCTTTTTTTCTTTTATTCTCCCTCACTTTCATTTACTCTGTATTTCAGGCCGTATACAGGGGCAGGTTGCCAACATGCATAAGGGCAATTTTTCTTTGCAAAAAAGCAAAAAAGATACATGTAGACTTAATTTGCTGAATTATTAAAGCAACACTGTGTAACTTTTAGGCAATAGACCTGTAACTTTAAGGTTTAGCACCCCAGAAAGCAACTGGCAACACTGCACTGTACAAAAGGAAAAAAAGTCTCCCTTTATGTTTTGGAGCGCAAGACTGTAGAGGTTCTTTTGGCCTCAGATACACAAAATAGTACCAGAATGGTCTCATTATCCAAGCTATTGGTTGAAGTACAATATAAATCTACAAATAAATAAATAAATCAATAAATAAAACACTATATCATGCGTATAATACTGATAAAACCAGCATTAACAACCACTTTATCCAATTATGTGATGTTTTAATATCTTTAAACAAGTAAAAAATAGCTAATTTTGTTGTTGATAAGTTTAATTTCTGTAATGAAATTAAATGAATGATCCATGACCCCAGCGTTGGAAATCAGTGTGGTCCAAACTGGTTTGCTACCACAGACCAGTTTGGACCAGTAGATTTGGAAGATATAGAGATATTTGTAAAAACAAGGCCACATTCAACCCTCTAGTTTAAACCCTACCAGTAGCAGTTCTAGACCAAATTTCACAAAAAAACAGGGCTTCAGAATAGAATAGAATAGAATATAACAGAATAGAATATACTTTATTGTCCCCTAGGGGAAAACATGGACTGAGAAGTGTGCAGTGTATATACAGTAGCTGCCATTAGAAACAGTAAATACATGTAAAAAATAAAAAATACCATCTAGGGATGTGCACTTAGGCTACATACACACTTATAACACATCCAATAAAAAGAAAATAACATACTACCCTAAAAAAAAAACAGCAGAACACCAAGCTATTGCACATCTTCAGTTAATCTTTTGAAAAGTTAAATGGGCCACAGAATCAAAGAGCCGATTGTGGAGATAAAGGGCTGCACCAATTTATCTGCCCTGATGTTCTTTTTTAGGAGATTGTTGATCAGGCAATACTTGAAACTGATCTTGACCACCAATCTAAACCCCCATTTACTCTTCCCTTTAGAAACCACGCCGAGAACAGTCTGAGCACGGTAACCGAGATACCTGCTGAGTGTAAAAGGAATACAACTGAACTGGACCGTACCACACATAACCGAACCAGGCTCAATCTAGTACTAGTTCAACAGTACTAGTACTAGTTCAGTTGTGGCTCAGTTCTCTGATAGCAAAGAGCGCATGAGCAGACCACATCGTCTCCTATTTACAGTCAGCTGACTCATTTCGTATGTTTTCCTGCATGTATTTGTAATTCACAGATTTCTTCACCTGTTTACAACACAAATTTCTTCTCAGCCTATTAACAATAAACGGCATCTAAGGAGCGAGGCGCGACCTGGGATGATCCTGAGACCGAGGCTCTCATTAAAATTTGGGAGGAGGATGCTATCCAGGCACATACGTTCCTGAATGTTATGGGCGCCTCCATTTCTGTTTGCCTAATTTTCGCCTTTAGAGCTGTTGAATCGTGGACGTGGAAATGTTTGTAAGAACCAAGCTCGGTATGGTTAACAGTTCCAAGCTTGGTCAGAACTCAGCACGGATCGGTTTCAAAGAGGTAGTGTAAAAATGGGGCATTATCCTCGTCTGCAAAGGTCTAACATCAGCCACTACTAGAGTGCTATACATCTATATTTGAGAAATTTATATTGAGATTATTGAAGTATTTATTTTGTGCCATTACAATATCTTTTTATCAATTCACAAGTGTTTACCATTTTACAAAAATTGGAATCGGCATGTCATGCTTTTTTAAGAGTGATTATCATCTAGAAAACTGCAGTCAGAGCATCGTTGAAACAGGGATCCTGTCTCAATACTTTATGGCTAAAGCTAAAGTGCAAGACCTTCATTTTTAAATCATTGTTGAAATAAAACTTTTACTAATGTAAAAATATTAAATAGATCCAAGGGACCGTCCTTTAAAGGTTTCTGCCCCTGCACATATGTTCATGAGTAATTTATTTCGTATTTGTCAGGGTTTGGTTGTGGTAGAGGACCCAAATGCAGAGGCAGAGAGGCTGAGGAGATTTCTTGGAAGTTTAATGGGGCAAAAACAGTAACAAAGGCAGGAATGCAAAAATCCAACTAATAATCAAAGCAAACCAGAACTATGGAGACATCTGGGGGAAACCAAACACGAGGAGCCAGGGAGAGACGAGGAACGTGGATAACAGCATGGGAGGACAGCAAAGACAAGGAACCAACAAAGAGTGAGAGCAGAGGGAGAGCATATATAGGAGAGAGAGACAAAGGGAGGGCTAACGAGCTGACAAGGAGCAGGTGTGAGAGGAGACAATGAGGGAGCCAAGGGGAAAGGAACACACACACAAGAGGGCAAAAGAGGACAACAGAAAAACATGAGAACTAATATAAATCTAGAAATACAACAAAACTGGAATTAAACCAATAAATCTAGAAAACAAGGAGCAAAGTAAAGAACAGCGGAAACAAGACCATGACAGTATTTCAGTTCTGTCTAGAACCACCCATGAACCCTGCATCACAGAATCAGAAATATGTCTATTTTTAAAGCTCCTTTTTGAACAGTGTGGGTGAAATGTTGTATGTTGAGTTTAAGCCATATTAATGAATAGATCTAGGTTAACCTGCACTCCCTGAAAGCCATTTTGTCTATCATCAACACGTCTAGTATGTCTCTGGACATCGTAGTGGTCATAGAAAGTGGTTAGAAATTAATACCTGCAGAAATAATCAACACATTTGCCAGTCCGTATTTAAATTGTTGCTAATTAAGACTAACTTAACCCGCAGCTTCCCCAGTGGCAGCTGACAAGATGGCAGGTGTGATCATGAATCAACTCTGCCAACATGTTAGCCTTGGTTTAAAGAGTCATGTTTTTGAGGCAAACAATCGCTGGGAGCTATATCAAGTCTAAAAATTTAAATTTAAAAAACATTTGTAAAACCTGTTACTCACGTGATGCCATTAATCAGATATCAACCTGAAGGTTACTCTAATGTATTTCAACCAAAGCTACCCTGTGTTGTTGTTATCACCTGTTCACATTGCTGTAATAGTAACCTGTGTTTGCATGAACTTTGAACTTTTTGATTATTTATGTTCCAGTACGTCGGTGCGTAGATGTTTGTGTGTATGAGACTCCCCGCTTTAAATTTCTCCACCATTTTCTTTCTGAAGAGGTTGTTCTTTCTGTTGATTGCAGCTGATTTTATTTTGGGTTTTCGGTGTAAAAAGGGGCTAAATACAAATGGGAGCCGACCTTTCTCTTGGATAAAAAAAAAAAAAAAAGCATAATCCCCTCAAACAATAGCAGATGTAATGCACAGAAGTAGTTTGAAGGGGGTGAATAGTTTTGACAGTGCATATTAACAATGTGGAAAAAAGGGATGGAGGTAATGCTTCTCTTTCAGCAAGCACACTCATCGTTTCAGTTCTCTCCCTGACCTATTTCCGCGTTTTCAGAGAAGTAAATTAAGTATTTAGGACCTGCGGAGCATCATGCCACCCGACACTCCACCAAACACTCACATCCAGAGTGATACCTGCCTTTGTTTGGAAAAAAAAATGAATTTCTCTTAGTGCCCCCTTTCCATTAAACAGGAGAACAGTGGGCTCCTCTTGCAAAGAAAAATGAAATATTGCAGGCTCTGCCAGTATTTACCCCCCTCTGTTTTTCATGAACTCCTCTATCAAAGGACCAATACATCCAGAGAGAATCAGGGCTAATGGTAAGGGACAAGGAGCCTCCTATGTATGAGTCACTTCAATGAACCCCACTCACATCCTTCAGGGTACATCTTGGCTCCCCTGTAAGGAAAAGGAAAAAGTCTAAGGGATGGAGGGTTACAGAAGGGGTTGTTTGTGAGAAGGACAGATGAGGTGAAAGACTCTTTGGATGAGTCATCCAGCACACCTCAGCGCTGCATACGAAGGCATCAATGCAGCACAATACTCACTGCCTCTTCCTTTTCCTCCTCACTGCTGAGTAAAACATCACGAAGTAATGTTCACCCACACGGTGTCACCCAGCAATAGAAAAGTTGGATGATATAAAAGCGCTATTTAATTTAGTATCTGATCTCTGTGAATTGGCTTGTTACTGGAGTGAAAGAGCGCCCTTGACTGCTGCTGCTGCTGCTGATGCAGTTAGGATGCCTGTCATCCAGAGTCCTGAAAGCAAGGCCAAAAGGGTAAAACAAAAATAAGAGAGAAGTGAATAGCAGAGGAACGCAGGCAGGCGGCTGACGGCCAATCGATGATGCTCGACGTGCTTGGGGTAAAAACAGCAACTGTTTTCATCATTACAGAAGTACCAGTTATGGATCGATGATAAGAAGTTTACTTTTCTGAAGGTTCTAACATGGTCAAGCAAAAAAAAAATATGCAAAGATAAACCTTATAGATGGATTCATAGTGTCCAATGCTGCCCCTACCTTATTTTATGTTGGCAGTAATTTGTTCTGCTACTTTTCAGGCACACGGAGCTTTTTAAAATGAATTTATGTCAAACTCCATGAGTGCCTTTCAATTCAATTCAGTTTATTTATATAGCTCCAATTCACAACACATCTTCTCAAGGCACTTTACAATTCAACCAGATCATACAGTCAAATTAATTTCAAGTTTTCTATCTAAGGAAAACCAGTTGATTACATCGACTTGTTGACTCGAAGGCAATCCCTCACACCGAGCATGTTTGTAGCGACAGTGGGGAGGAAAATCTCCCTTTTGATGGGAAGAAACCTCCAGCAGAACTAGGCTGTTTCTCAATTCACGAGAACGCGAGTACGTAGTCGTTTTCTCGTCAAGTCCGTTCTTGGCGAGAACGCAGGAAGATCGGACTTAGAAGAACGCGAGCACGCAAGCGCAAATGTTTATTGGAACAGAAGCGTACTCATGACGTCATCACATGCAACGTTCTTTAGCATTTCTTTAACAGTCAAAACTATTTATTCCCTACACAAAACATTTTGAAAACAATATTTTTAATTTCTAAAGCTTAAAAAACATTTAAAAAATGACCTGAGTCAGATAAACACAAAACAAATGGACGTTTGGCCGAATTAAAGCAAAAAACCGCCGTCAGAACGAGCGGTAGTTCACACATAACTAGACCGAGAGAAGTGCACTACAGACGGGGTAACATTAGCCCTGGCTGCAGTTACCCTCGGAGGTCTGCTGGTCACTCTGGTACGCTCAACGTCAGACTTTTTTTTTTATTTCGCACTAACTCTGTAAACAGGCCACACAGGAAGGCTTAAATGTATAATGTTATCGCATCAAACGATTTCAAAACGTACTTTTGAAGAACAACAGCAGCAGAAAAGGGAATGTTTAACTTACCACTGTGAGCGCTGTCTCGAATCAAGCCGCGGGGCATTCTGGGGAAGCGGTCAGTCTGAAGAACGCACAAGTCTGCTCTGATGCATGCTCGATAAAGAGGGCGGGGCGAGAACAACATCCGGGGATTTGGTGCGTTCTCGATCTGGCGTTCTCGAGAATTGGAACGGTACTCGGGCTGAGGCTGATGACGTGTCACGAGTACAAGAGCACACGAAAACGCTCAAGAACGCATATTGAGAAACGGCCCTAGGCTCAGTGTGAGCGGCCATCTTTCAGCTCTTTTTAAAACCACTTTACATTTTAAACCCCTGATAGACGTGACGTTAAACTGGGAAACTCTGCAGCTCCTCCAGAGTAATAAGAGGCTTCAACTGAGTTTAATTTGAATTAAAAGATAATTAATCCCATGAGGGAATTGAAAGTTGTTCTAACTCATAAGTTGCTGTAATTGCTGATGGCTGTGAAGGATCTGCTGGATCTGGACAAAACTCTGACTGAAAAAGCTCTGTTCTTCTAGTGTCCATTTTACTGCTTATTCAAACAGCCATCATCTTATTTGACCGTCATATCAGGTTTATGACCGTAGGCAGGTTTGCATTCAAGTCGCATCTGTCAAGCAAGATGAATTGTTGTGAGATTTGTGAATTCACAAACTCCAAAAATGACATCTTGCCAGAAGCTAATAGATGCATTAGCCTCAAATACGGATATGTTTCAAACCAAAGAAAAGAAATGAGTTGTATGACGTCAACCAGAAAAACAAACAGGGCTGCTCTGGTGTATCTGCAGACTGCTATTCAGTGGAGCAAAAGGTTCATTGTGGATGGGAATCAATCTGGCTTAGGCCAGATAAACATCTTTCTTTGTTTTTGCAAATAATCTCTATCAGACCTCTCTGATGACACAAAGGTTGGCTTCATTTTCCTATTAGGTGACCCATGAATATCTGGACTGGGTCGCATTTCAGAGCCTACAAATAAAAGTCTTTATATGTACTGCACCACAGTTTTTTTTATTTTCTTTATATACAGAAAAGCATGCATCTCTTCCCATTGCTGTATGACTTTGTGTTGGTCTATCGCATGAAATCAGATAACAAGGTTTGTGTTTGGAATGTGAATAAGGGACACTGTTCATAACCTACCAATAACAGGGCTCATTTTTCACCTCCTCCTGCTCTTGTCTCAGAGTATCGAGCCTCAGGGATCAGGTGAAGGTGACGCTGTGGTTAATCCTTTAAGGTGGAGGCACACCGGGCTGGAATGACGCAGACTTCTCTATCTCTCGTGTGTGTGTCCCTCTGTGCTTCGGTGTTGCAGACTCCTAAACCCCGGATATAATTTCACACAAGTTGCGACCTGAGCTGAAGAATCCCACAGACATCACCGGTACAAAGACAGATCTGTGCCTTTATTCATTGAAAAGCAGCTTAGATATTTTCTTAAATCATTTACACAGCTTGTCGTACAGTGTTAAGTTAAAGATTATACAATTTATAAAACTCTTTTAAATGTATTCAAAGAGAATTTAATTCAAAGTAGGAAATTTGAAAGGTAATTAATTTTATATTATCATATAAGCACCTTCCAGTAGTCTCACAGTAGCACACAAAGGGTATTAATAGCTTAAAGTTATAATTGATTTTTTGTTTTGATCTAATAAGAGTTATTGTTTGAAGTTTAAAGAGAAATCATTTCTACATTAGTTCCACATAGTTGTAGGGACTTTCTATCAGCCAGTTAACCAGCAGTACACAGCAACAGGTAGGGGAAGGGCAACATCTTCGGCTGAATCCCAAACCGCCCCCCAACCACTAACGCTTAACTATCAAGTCTCCCTTAGAGCTGTGGAGGGCGCCTGGATTGTACATGGGGGGTATATAAACATAAATGGGACAGCCTCTTCCCTTCAACAGAAAGGGCAAGCAGTCGTTCCTATGGCAACACAGTGACACTGTATAGCGTGGCTGTAGCTCTTTGACCCAGGTTAACATGAGATCAAAATTTATTTAAATAAATCGATCCAGTGAAATAAAACTATTTCAAAGGGGAGCTCCCATTTGGTGATAAGTCACTTTTTTTTTTTTTTTTTCCCCCCAACTTTTGATTGTAAGTGTAATGAAGCTGAAGGAAATCAGGGGAACTTGCATTTGGATGCATATGTTTCCTCCGCCACTTAGGCCCCGTCTACATGAAGTCAAAACAAACACGAAACGCTAATATTTTCCAGGACGTTTGTCGTAAAGACGGAGACGTAAAATAAATGTGATCGTCCACACGAATGCATGAAAACGCTGCAAAATGTATGCCAGGCGTGTAAGTGGCACTGTGGTGCCAAAGCAAAAATAGGCGAAATGTTGGGCATGCGCACTAATATTTATACATGGTTGCCCTGCGGGTCCATTTTCGTGGTTCAGTCAAATTCAGGTGCTGAACTATGTCGTCGATATTGCTCTGTTCTTCCTGGAGATATTCCAGAAGAAGAAGATTCTGTTGTAAGCCCGACAGCAGGGTGAGTAGCATGAGCAGCAAGCATTCAACACAGTACGACGCCATTGTTGTTGTGATACTGTGTCGCGCATGCGTGTTTAGAGGTACGCTATGACGCATGCGTGTAAAAAAAAAAAAAAATGCGGTTAGAGCTTATAAATGGAAACGCGAAAATGGCGTTTCAGAATCTTCCCACTCTGAAGGCTTAATAAAAAAAAGATTGTTTACAGACCCCCAAAACGCCGGCTTCGTATGGATGAGAGGCTGGTTTGGTGAAAAATTTGTGCGTTTAGGCCAGGGTTCGGCTTCGTGTGGACGGGGCCTTAATCGCTGCACTGATGCAGCGATGTAGCCTGCACTGATGCACACTCGCCATTTAAGGGCTGAATGGTCCACTTGCCCTGCCCGATATGTGGTTTTGGATGGGGGGGCTGGGGGGGATCTAAAGTTTAGCAACACTAGGCAGTTGCCTACAGCCCCAAGTTCCTGGCAGCCCAATAGAACTGTTTACATGTACGGTTAATACAACTATTCCTTATTTGCGCACATTAATTATGTTTGTGATAAAAATCCTTTTGTTTAAATGCCATCAGCCCCCCTTCAGTGTCCACTACATTGGATCAGTCCATTTGCTGCACATGTTCAGAAAGGTCCAAACAGACAGCAGCAAACCATATGAAAACAAACGGTGCGAAGAGCAGTGTTGCCAACTTAGCGCTTTTGTTGCTATATTTAGCAACTTTTCAGACCCCTCTAGCACTTTTATTTCAAAACAGTGCCTAGCATCAAATCTAGCGACTTTTTTCTGCTACTAAAGACAACATATAAAAGCACCAAACTCTGCTCTCCAGAGCAAGTAGATTGGTAACCGCGCCTCCTGCTCTCCTATCCTGTCTGCTGGCATGATTCATGAAACTATTATTTCAAACAAGTGAAAACTGGAGAACAGATAAGCAGATCATGGCTTGTCTACAGTAAAAAGGAGGACCGTATTATTTACTTTTTCCCTCGCCTTTTTGGAAACACAAGAAGGAGCAATCAGCTAAGTGAGCTTTGTACTTGGAAAAAATATTTCATTCCTTTTGAGGCAGCATGAAAAGTCAGCTGAGAACAAAACATAGAGGAAAACAATAAGAAAGGGACAAGAAAAGAGGGACAAAACATAGAACAAATAATGGATGTCTATGCTATTAAGATTTCTGTATCTGTATAATAGGTAGGGTTGGGAATTGAAAAGATTTTCACGATTCCGATTC